>NW_026067947.1:7197800-7266894 GCF_014885135.2 Alexandromys fortis
ATCTGCAAAAACTGAATGGAAATAAAGCATGATTAGCATTTTTCCATGTTAACACTTTTCTTTATAATTTTCTGTGTATATGCATTTTTCACTGTAAATATATTTCCTTTTGTTTTCTGTGATAACTTTTGATTTAATTCTGAATTATAGGACATCACTTCAATTGTCCATTAGCAAATGTCTCAAAAAAGCAATTAATTTGTATTAATTATTTATTAAACACTATTTTATTTATTAAACACTGCTCCTAAGCGCTGTTTGAGTTCCATTGAGTGGAGTGACTAAACTCGCATAAGAAGGTTCACAATGCCAGTTACCCGATCACATAATGAAGGTGACTCATCAAAATTAATTGGGATCGCCTGTTCCTAGGTAACTGAGGAATTGAGAAGCATCCATTTTGCAAGGACAGACACATGCATCTTCCTCTAAAGAGAGAGTGAATATCTGTTATTATTAAGTCAACATTATCTGGTCAGAGTAGCCGACCTTCCTTCCAGTAGCCTCTGCTACAGCTTCCAGCTTCAGCGCACAAAGCGATGGGTCGATCAAAGTATTTTTAAATGTGAGTCAATTGGTGCGGCATTGTTGAAGGAATCCATTCAGAGGCTGCGGGTGTATCTCCCTGCCTTTGAAATCGGCCAGTGGGATTCCGGCATGAGAATAGGAACGTGGGTAAATGACAGGTCTGGGCTTCAGTGTTGAGAAAGTGCTTCAAATAGAGGAATCAAACAGAAGAAAACAAATAGCACTTTGTGGATAATGTTCTCCCCGAGCTGGAATTGTTCCACGCCTCTTTCTCAGCATTTCCTGAAAGAAGGCAGAAGGTCAACTGCTAACCTTCCGCTGCCCTTGGTGCTGGGTGACTTTCTGCCACGTTTATATAAACAATCTCTTGCACTAGCCCTGCAATGCACGGGGATCAGCACAAGTTCACTTGGTTAGTTCTCTGATGCTGGCTGATTTTTCTATCAACTTCTTATCAGAGCGATTTTTGTTGGTTGGTTGGTTGGTTGGTTGGTTGGTTGGTTGGTTGGTTGGTTGGTTGAATATTGTTTATTTGTGTGGCTTGTTGTTATTGTATACCCCAGGCTATCTTAAAATTTATTATGTAGGACTATCTGACCTTGAAACCTCCATCTCCCTGCTTCAGGTCTTCAGAGCATTGGGGTTCCAGGTGTGCCTCTATGTTGATTGTCTTTGCATATTTTAACAGATCAGTCCTTTGGTGTGTCTTAGAGTCCTAGTCTAACTCCAGGTTGCCCACTGCAGTTTCTGCATGTGTAACTTGGAAGAGAAAGGCTAAAGTATCTGGAAAGCCTCTGAACTTCTCCACTTGGGGAAATACGCTATGGTGGTAACTGTGCATTTTCTTTCAGTCCCATGTGCCTGTTGCAGGTTTAGGATGGATGAAATTGGCCATAAATTGTGACATTTTTCCTTGATTGCTACATGGCGGAGGAATCCATCTGCTTCCTCCTCTGTGAGGTAAGGAAGGAAACAGAGCACATCTTCCAGGAACACTGTGAGACCAAAACAAGACACTGCAGATAAATCTCAAGACAAGAGAACTCACCAAATATAGATTTTTAAACATTTTATTATTTTACATGTATGCTTTTTTTCACTTGCATGTATGTCTGTGCATCTCTTGAATACCTTCTGTCTACAGAGACGAGACAAGGCCGGGGCTAGAACCTGGGTCCTTTGGATGAACAGTCAGTGCTCTTAACCACTGAACCATCTCCATCATTGACTTTTAATATTTTAAAATTTTTCTAGGATTAGATTTTCTTCAGTGTGTGGAATGCCCATTTCCTTTTAATAATTTTTTAAATGTTAAGTCTTTCTTCCCAAAAGTATTTAGTATAAGGATTAAAGTAAATGAGATCACTCCATGTATAGAAAATCCTTACATGACAGCTATTATATGCTGTTTTTCTTTATAGTGTTGTTTAAATATTATCAGTTTGAGTGCTTCTCAAAGTCTGATTCCTGCCTTTGAATGGGGAAAGAATACAGCACCATATTTAAATATCATTGTTGTTATATTGTATGAGTAGTAACCACTGGAAGATATTTTTTATTATATTTACTTTATCCTTATGGCACATATGAGTTAAAAGAATTGAGTCATTTTGACAACAAAAAAAAAATGTTAAGGAAGAAAAACATCAAAGGTACATGGAAGTAGTACCTTTGTCTTTTTCCCCTTTGTTTCTTCCCCTAAGTCCCAGGCACTGTAGGTTTGGCATAACAAAAGGTCCTACCTGACGCTCATATTTTCTAGCTCTTTGCATACCAGTATTTATCAAATGGAAGGTGAACACATTCATCTTCAGCTAAGCTGCTCATTTTATGGCTACAACAGCCCACAACCTTGGAATGAGGCTCACATTGGCAATGAACAGCTATTCAGCATCACGTTACACTAAAAATAAAACAAGAACGCAGGGGATTCCTCCATTTCCTACACACTGGTATGATGAGGGGAAGGCAGGGTGACTGCACTACAAAGAAATCAAATTTTATCAGCTTACCAGAATAGCAATTCCGTCTTCCCTGTGTGGGGAGATCTAAAGATGACGGTATTAGACAAGGGCCCATATACTCTTGTCCCTGAGAAAAGAAAATGATGAAAGGAAATGTTACCCTGAACATAGATGGAATTAATCATTTTTACTAAGGAAATGGAGATGGATTAGAAACCACAGAGCTTTACTTCTTTTGTGAAAGGGGAAGTGCAGGATGTTTTTAATAAAAAAAAAAAAAGAATCACAATAGCCTACTCTGGTAGAGAAAGCAGAAGGGCACATTCTGCACACTGTGCATAAGCAGGTAAGAAGAATTACATCGCCTTCTCTTGTGGACCCTTTGTCTGAATCAGCACAGCACAGCTGGTCTAAGGCAGTGACAAAGAGGTAGCGAGGAAGCCTTCCCAAGGCACAGACTCGGTTACAGTGGTTTTTGATTTTGTTTGTTAAGATGTGCTTTTCTGAGAATGTCTTTGCAGTTCAGCACTGCATCAGCAAAAGAGAGTCTACAAACACACAAACAAAAACCACATCTATATTCCCACAGCTTTAGGGGTAGCTGTGAAGTATTGCTAAATGCATCTAAGAAAGATCTTGATGTAAATTAACTTAAACTTCCTCTACAGATGCTATCAATTATTCATGACATAAATTATGCAACAGAGCTGTGAGTAGATACTTGATAGAATATACAGAAAGAAATATACATACATATATTCATGGATATATATGCATACCATGTATATATCCATATACATATTCAAGCAACAAGTATCCATTAATGTATTTGTGCACTTACTTGTATACATGTAACACAGTCCTGGAAATATATACACCTATGTTTTGGCTAAACATACATGTTTATGCATATACACATAAAGATACACATGAAATCATGCACACAGAAACACACATGCACACATACAAAGGCACACATACACAGTACACACACTCATACAGAAAAACACATGCATACAGACACACACACACAAACACAAGTACACACACAAACATACACACACACAAAGTTCACAGATACACAAACATATAAATGGTAGGATAAAAAAAGAACTCAGATTCTTTGGAAACCATGGTTTCAGCATTTTGTGTAAGTCAATTTCTGCTGCTTCCATATTCTCCCATGATTGAGTAGAGTTGCTGTGCTTGGGCCTATGTCCCTTTTAAACATAAAGTTTATTTATTCAATCTGGATCCTCCAGCTCCTGTTTTACCAGATGTGCTAATGATGCTGCATTTAGATTGAACCAAGGTTCTCAAATTAAATTACTTTTCAGAATGGATTTGAAAGAATAGAAAGCCATTCTTTTCTGTTCAAGTCACTGTCTTCATAATCCAAGCCTCTCTCAAAAAAATCCTGTAGACTTTTTTACTTGCTTAGTGACACTCCCACCCCCAACTTCACTTATGCTAGATACCCTACACAGAGCTGCCTAACTGCTAGGAAAGTGCCCTCCCCCATTCTTTTGTGTCAATTGAGTGCACTTAATATGAGAACAAGTAGCAGACTGGATAGCTGCTTTATGAAATCTAAGAGAGAAAACCTAATTTCAGGGCTGGGGACATAGCTCATCAGTAAAGTAGACTCAACATGAATAAGGTCTTGGTCACTATCAAAGGCAAGTTTTATTTCTGAAGTGTTTTCTAATTTTCCCTAAACTGTGAGTGTTAACGAAGGCTATTCAGTTGGATGTATGTACTCCAACAGAATTCCCCTTTCTTAGATATCAACCAAAGGAACTCCATCATTGTTCCATCAAAGGGGATCCAGAGAGAGGTAGATATCAGATTGTTGCTTATTGGCAATCGGATTAGAAACATGAGACCAAATGTGACTTTATCTGACACCCATTTCCTGACTGCTTGAAATGAAAGCTGCTATCACACCATGAGGATGCACACACATAGGCAAGAGTGAGAATGAATAGACATTTGGAATCTACATGCAATGCGGACCTTGAGTGAATCTACATTCAGTTGGACCAGATTCTTTAAAGGGTGCTGGACACATACGAAAAGTTTGTAGACATAGGCTGAGATGGGACAAGTGATTGTTTTCTATATGTACCTTTGTGTTCCTCTTTTTTAGTATGTGGTGTGTGTGTGAAGGGTCATCCATGTGGTACTGGTCTACATGCACATATTTCCCCAAGCATCTGGCCCAAAGTTGATGTCGGGTGTTTTCTTTGATAATTCCCTGTTTACTGAGGCAGAGTCTCTTGCCAAAGCAGTATCTTACCAATTCTAACTAGTCTTGTTAGCCAGCTTGCTCCCAGGATGCCCTGTTTCTGCCTCCTGAGTGCTGCCATCATAGGTGGCATCTGTCCAGCTTTCATGTAGGTTGTAAAGATTTGATCTCAGGTCCTTATGCTTCTGCATGTGTTTTGTACAAGCTGGGCTGTCTCCTGTACTACTCTTTTTTTTTTCCTTTTAATTAAGACTAAACTCCTAAAGCACTGTTGACAATAGAGGTAGCATTTTAGTAGAGCGCATTTATCTCTTTGAAAGAAAGAGGCAAGGGGAATATAGACACAAACACACTGAGAATAGGCAAATAGAAGAAGAGTGGATGAACTGAAGATAAGACATATGTTAGAATGGCAGAACTACAGCCAATGGGTCACTGTAGCCAGCAACAGTTGGAAGAGGCAAATATCAGATTCTTGTTGGAGCCTTATGTGTGAACATAGCCTGCTGTCTGTCACTATGATGACACTAGGAAACTGTTTTCAGGTTCCTAATCTCCAGAATCAGGAATACCTAAATAGTTACTGTTTCATGTCACCAAACTTATAAGTCATTTGTTATGGCAGCAATTGGAACTTAATAAATATTCTAAATTTTTACATCAATAATTCCCTAGAAATGTGGACATTACTTTGCAGTCAAGTAATAGTGGATAGATGTTGGGGAGCCTGAGAAAGTAAGATAGCAAATGCCTACATTTTCTTGAACAACTCTTCGTGGAAATGGAGATTCTGAAGATGATGTTGCTGTGGTATCAGAGGGAATAGAGGAGAAAATCTGGATATCCTCTATAGTACTAGAGAGTGTCTATGCTTTCCCAAAGGGAATATTGATAGAAATATGAATGCCAGGAGAGGAGAGATAGAAGTCGAGAGGCAAATAGGAAAAAAGGGGGGCAAGTGAAAGTATTACAATAAAACTCTTTTCTTGGCTAGACAAATATTAGTACTAAAGGAAGAAGTGAGAATGTCAGAAATACTGTTAATAAAGGGGCCAGGGCAAATGAAGAATCTGCTATGATTAGAAACTAAAGGGCAATAGAGCCTTATTATAGAGACCTAGAGAGTTTGGCTGAAGTTTCCTCATGTGTCAAAAGTAAAATATATGAACTACGAACTTGAATAATTAGTGGAGTGTAAGATGTTCCAGGTGTTAAATATGCAGCCTGGTTTCCTCCTGCTACTTGCTCATGGTAAGTAAATACAGGAAGAAAGGGATAAACTGAAAAAGGAACTGGAAGCTGAATGGAGCCAGTACCAAATAACCAAAAATTTATAGTCTATCTACAGTGGTGGTGGGGGGGATAGTTAAGGCTGTTTCTCCTTGCTTTCTTCTTTCCATCCGTTTCTCCCACCCTTCTTCCTTCCCTCCTCCTCCTTTTTTTTCTGTAATGCAGATTTAACCCAGGGCTTCTCAGGCCCTAGGCAAATATTCTACCACTCAGTTACATTTCCCATCCAGAAAAGTGTTGTTTAACTGTTGTAGGGCATGGTTCCTTTATTTGGGATGGCCTGGAAGTCACACTATATATAAACTATATATAATCTACAAGTTGCCTTGCAACTTGTGATTCTCTGGCCTCAGACTCTTAAGGATCCAGATTTTTATACCACACCAAATTGGAAAAACTAAGATGCAGATTCACTGTAGGAAAGCAGGCTCTTAGAGGGCCAAAGGTGTGGCTGGACAGCACTTTATTTAAAAGCTATAGGTATGTGATACATGAGGCCACTCAATGTCTCAAAAGAAATGACGACCACAGATTAGGATATACTGGACCATATGTTAAAGATGCTGCAGTTTAATGCTGAGTCCTCATGGCACACATGGGAATTGAAAACAGATCCTAAGACTATTCTGTCATTAGAAACAAAGCCATATGACATAGATATAGAACATAATAAAGAAAGGTCATGAAACATTTCGCATTCTATAAGCAAGAGGCTAATGGAATTGCCCAGCTGCAAATGAATACTAACTTGCCCCCAAAAATATTTAAAAATACTATAACTAAAATAAATAATAATTAAAAAAAAGAACTCCAAGGCCAGAACCTTGAGTTAAAGATAAAACTACAGACCCAGAGGTCATAAATTAAGGCAATACGGGATTGTGCTGATTTCCAGAAATGTGAATGGAATTTCCCTTACTGCATTTTGAACTTCTTTGGAACTAGTAGCCATATTACTTCTTCCATCTTTTTCTTTCTTTTAAAACGAGAATGCCTGTAACTGCTTGCTGCACCTGCCCACTGTTGCATTTTGAAGCTGCACTACCATAATCTAGAAGACAGGTGTGCCACACAGATGTTTCTACTGTCTTTAGAGAGCGTGGCTTTGCCAATTCCTCGATATTTTATTTCTATCCTCCCAAAATGTGAGAAACAAGTGCCTATCGTTGAAAGTCACCAATTTTGTGATTACTTATTAGAGCAACTATGAAAACTCTGAATAATGGAATAGACCCAGGATAAGAATGCACTCTTACCATAATGTCCTTAGGAATGAAAACACATACCATACACCATGCTTTAGGTAAGGTGGATTCTATATACAGCTATGATCCAATAAGACCTGAGGTGAAAGGGAAATACTCAGTGCCTATTGGTAACTTCTTATTACTCTGTGAAATAACTGTTACTTCTATGTTTATGGTGATATTTGTATGGACAGGAACTGTGTTGATGGTCCATATAGTTCAGCATATATGATCAGGTACAATTCACAGTGCTAGCCAATGGTGACAAAAGAATACCCTACTACTTCATGTATTTACTGTACTGCATTTTATTAGTATATACATGTAGTCACCTGATACACATTAAATAGAAACCAGCAACTGTGAACTAGCCTGATGCAAACCTTTCAGGAGGTGTTCTAGAAGGAAACGTTGTGATCATGAGATGATGTGGGAGTGTCATATCAATCTGTTGATTTCATTGGTTAAGCAATAAAGAAACTCCTTGGCCCTGATAGGTTAAAACATAGGTGGGAGGAGTAAACAGAACAGGATGCTGGGAGGAAGAGGACACGACAGCTAGCTCTGCTCTCTCGAGCAGAGGCCCTGCTTCGCTCTCCTGGTCATACGCGATGAAGCTCCAACCCAGGATGGACGTAGGCTAGAATCTTCCCAGTAAGCGCACCTTGGGGTGCTTACACACATTATTAGAAATGGGCTAGTCCAGGTGCGAGAATTAGCCTAGAAGAGGCTAGATAGAAATGGGCCAAGCAGTGTTTAAATGAATACAGTTTGTGTGTTGTTATTTCGGGCATAAGCTAGCCAGGCGGCTTGGATGCTGGGGACACAGCCCCGCCACACTTATTACTACAATGAGAATTGATGGCTTCATAGCTGCCATTGCATCAGAAGACCTTCCAAGAAAGACAAGAAATGGAAGAGACAGTGACACAGATGATCTTGTAAGCCAAGACTAATGTATTGCTTGTGTCTTCATTTTTAGCAAACAAAATATGTTTGGGAAAGATGAAAAGATATTAAAATGGAAACAATGGGTTTTACTTATAGTCTAGGTAATCCATGGCTTTATTGTGTGGTGAGGGGCAACTATCTATATTCTGTCAATTATGTTTTAAATAAGCGATGATTGGCAAGTAGCCAGGCAGGAAGTATAGGCAGGACAACTAGACAGTAAGTAGAGGCAGGTCATGATAACAGGAGTATTCTGGGAAGAAGGAAGCTCCCTCTGCAGTCCTGTCCAGCACAGAAGAAGCAAGATGTGACTACGCCACTGAAAAAGGTACTGAACCATGTGGCCAACACAGATAAGAATAATGGGCTAATGTAAGTTATAAGAGTAAATAAGAAGCCTGAGCTAATTGGCCAATCAGTTTATGATTAATGTAGACCTCTGTATGATTTCTTCAGGATTTAATGACTGCAGGAACCGGGCGGGACTGAAACCTCAGACAACAATTGTGTGTCAGTGAATCTACTCTATGATGCTCACATACACATGAGATTAGCTAACATTACATTTCTCAGAACACACTCATATGAACAAACAATGAGGGGTTACTCAACCTGAGAATTGCATATCATATATTTGCAATATGATGCATTGCTGCAGCAAGACTAGAGTTATGAAGTAGCAATAAAAATAATACCATGTTTGGGCATCACCACAGTATGAGAAATTACATTAAAAGGCACTAGGAAGAATACTGTGTGAGCTATGTTCTCATGGATGAGAAAAAGTCTCCCAAAAGATACAAATTGGTGTCATCTCTAAAACAGCCTTAAAGGCCAGAGTTTTGCAAGGCCATATCCCTCTTTCTCTCTCTTTCCCAAATAGTCATTTCAAGTAATCACTGCTCCCAAAACAGTTGAGGAACAGAACTTGATTTATGACTGATCAGCTGCACAGTCATGCTCAAAATCACACTTTTATATGGTCAAAACACAGATTAAACATGAAAGTTCCCTGAAGCCATGTTGTGAACTTGTTAGATCAAAAGCAAGTTATAGCCTCCACGTAGAGAAAGGAGATTGCATAGCCTAGGGAGTGTAGGTCAGATTATTGCTGACATGGAGAATTCTTTATTGTGCTTGGCTAGGCTCTGTTCAGAATCATCACATCCTCCTGACTGGTGGCAGAATGTTGACCCAAACTGCCTTCCACAGCAGGGAGTATAGAGCCCTGTCAAAGCCCACAAGGAATATATATATTTGCTTGCTTTTTAATCATTTCCAACACTGCTGAATACTTTCAGGAGCAGCTTCTTTGTTCTCAGGGTTATGAAGTGAAGGGGAGGGGAGGCACAGTCTGTGCTCAGCAGAATTAAATGCTGTTTTGCAAGATAACCAGGAGAGTAGAGACTTCTTCCCACACCTGGTAAAATATTCTATCTGGGGACACTCCACCCTAGGTATATGCCTCCATCTGGACTCATTCCAATGCTCTGAAAACACCTAAATGATAACACAAAATCCAGCAGAGAAAATTAAATTCAGGACAAGTTGACTTATAAAGCCTCAATTAGGTAGCCCAGCTATTTCATTTGAATGATAACTAAGCCAGTACTTGAAAAACAGCAACCTGAACTACAAGGGTGTGAATGGAAAAATCAAGACACAGTCTGTGGGAGCAATTAGCATAGCAATTGGTAAACTTTGGTATCTCTCCTTTTAAAGATTACAGTTGAATTTCTTGTTCCTGTTTAAACTACATAGGTAACATATAATTAGGGTTTTAAAGAGGTGGAGCCCTGTTTTGCTTATCATAAAGGATTATGGCTAATTTCCACATAACAAGAGGCCAACTAACAAGAGAAAAGCAGAAGAACTGGGCATGATGGTGCATACCTGAAACCCCAGACGCCTATGAGGCTAAAACTAGCATGTATAAGGTCCTCGATCCATTTCTTCTTATTAAAGAAAAAAAAAGACAGAATAAGAGAAAGAAGGAAAGAAGGAACAGAAATAGAAGGGAAGGAGGAGTAGGAAAAGGAAAACATAAGAAACACATTCATTTCATTTTATGACACAGGTTTTTTTTAGATGAAACATCCAAAGATAAGCTTATAACCTTATATAAGCTTATCTAAGATAAGCTATGCATGTTGATGAAGTAAAGATGGTTATGTAGAAAGATGATTGCATAGAAAGGCATGAATTAATTCTAATAGTCTGAGTATAGGTGGGTGGGTGGCAGGAAGGCCTACCTGTTCATATTCCCTTTTCCACTTCTATACAATTTCCTTCTTCATGGGGAATGATCTTTTCTGAAATGGAGGTCCTAGGTCCCACAATCAATTAAGGTAGGCCAGAGGATACCTGCATGGTCCCCCATGGCACAGAAAAACGTAAAGCTGCAAGTAACATTTTTATATCTAGCTTTGAGAGGAAAGGAGTCTGGGCTTCTCATATCTGTCTGATGGAAGAGTAATGTTAGCTTCTGTGGACTGCCTTTGGGGAGAAGGACGAGTGAGAAGCAGGCGGAAAGAAGGAGAAGAGAGCAAAATTTGTTCTACTTATGAGCCTCAACAAGACCACTTTGCCCACATTGGAGGGGATTTTCTACATCCGATTCTGCATTAATATTTCATGTTTATATTTGCCATCCACACAAGATGAAATCAGGTGGAGAGGGAAATTAAGACGAATTAAAAGATTTCAAAATACTCTGTTCATAATTGTTGGAGCTAAGACAAGAATTCAGCCCTGCCATCTTTTTTTCATTGCTCTTTTATTAAACTCAAACCAAAAACTGAACATTTTTCTCTTGAACATCGTAACTGTCATAATGAGATTTGATATCAGTAATTGTTTCAGATGAAGACTTGGTAAAATTATAAAGCAATTAAATGAAACAGGATTTTATTCAGCGTATTCAGAGAGCTTGCCTCAGCATGTAGTATAGGTACACCCCTCTGCTCTCTAAGAAGTTTTAGCTTTCCCTGACTCCACAGGTTTGCAGCAAACTTTATCATATGCCTTGCAGGTGTGCTTGCAACTCACTGTGCATCTGCAGTGTGCTGAATTCTATGTGGAGACACAGTGAAAGCTGTGCAAGTTCTCAATGAGTCTTTAAATTTGGCAGGAGGGGAGAACATAGGAAGAGAGATGTTATGCCCAGTCCATGGGGAGCCCAAAAGACCACCAGGGAAACCGACTCATCAAAATGCAAAGGTAAGGTTTATCGTGTACACATGTTCAAGCCAGCAGGGACCTCAGCACAAGTTTCCAGTGGCAGTGAAAGGAGTACCCCACCCTTCTAGAGAACACTCTTTAAAGGCAAAAAAAAAAGTTACATTAGCAGAGTTTGGGGTAATAGGTTTAATCTTGATGGGCTCATGTCTAGGGACTTTTCACAAATTTTATTTTCGAACCTCACCTGCTGCTTGTCAAGTTTTCTTATCAGCTGACCTTTGGGGGGGCATTCTGCAATTATCTGTACTTTCTACTTGGCTACCCTGATACTTTTGCCCCTAGCCATTTCTGAGGACTGGAATGTTTTACAGGAAATAGCTTAAACAAGACATAGGATGGAGGTGGAGGACAAAATGGAGGAACTTTGGTTCTTCAAGAGAGGCACACAGATGAATGTATAAAAGATCCAGTTGGCAAAAAGAGCGTAAACTACTTCCTATTGATGCTAAAGATAAGGAACTGTAGAAGTTAGCTTGATTTGGGAAATAACCAGGCTAGCTGAAAAATAACAATTATATTTTTATTTATTATAAGGGGAAAAAACTCATGAAACAGAAACAAGAAGTCCAAGCTCAGTTGTACCGTGAGGGAACCACAGAGAAAGAGAGCACCTGGGCCGTGTGCCCATATCTTTAAGACTATGAAGGGCAGAGTGAGAGAAATTTGATAACTTGCCTTTGTCCTCACACCTTTATAACTGGCAAACATGTTTGGAGGAGGAGCTGCTTGTTGGTTCCCAGCCACCCAGCTAGCTTAGACCGGAAATAATCACACAGAAACTCTACACTTTTCTCCAGGTCCCAGAAAGCCACACCCTAACTTGGTCCCACCTCTTGAAGACAATTGGTTAACAAATCTTCCCCATCAAGGGACAGAACATGTAAGAGAAAATAGCACTATCAACAAATGTTGGCAAAAGCAATTGCTGTGCAAATCACCTATACAAACCTTGGTATCCAGGGTTTTTGTCTCAGACTTTTCCCAAAAGCTCTCTAGACAATTTTCTTTCTCTTAGGGGCCCTTTTGTATCTCAACAAATAGGTTCCCCCCTTTTTTTTCCAATTCCTAGTTCCGGGACACAAGAAACTAGAACTTGAATGTATGCTTTATCAAGAGGGAAGTTGAAGACAGAGTCTCCCGTCACCCTGACTCCATTTCCCTATGACTTGAAGAATGCTCATTGATTAGGGCAGAGAGTTCCTAGTCAATCTAGACATTCATTCACTTTATCTGTTCCAGAAGTACCATACTTCCAGCAGGCAACAGAGATCCGGTCAGATCCTTTATAATGTGAAAGAACAGCATGAATCAATTATCTCTAGTTAAGATGAGCTGAAAAAGAACAAATTCGAAAGAATGTGGCACAGGGCTTGCTGGTTAGAGGGCATGAAGCCCAAGAGGCAGAGAAGCAGGTGTTTTAGACAGTGAAATAGTGAAAATAATCTCCATTCATTTATGTGACACAGAGGTCCAGTCCATAGTGCAGGAGTGGCTCTTATCTTCTTCCTCCATTCACACCAGCTACACAGAAACCCTGCCCTTGACCCTCAAATTCTCACTTTCTTTGGCTTCCCACATAGTACTTGTTTTGTTTTTGTTTGTTTGTTTGTTTTTGTTTGTAATCAAAGGAATGATGAACTGAGGATGTGACTTAGAAGCTAAGTGTGCTTGCTGCTCTTCCAGAAGAGCCATTTGGTTCCCTGCACCCAGGTTTTGTGACTCACAACTGCTTGTGATAATAGTTTCCATGCGTATGTCATACATATACATATACAAAAGAAAAGTTCAAATGAACTTTGAGAAATGCATGAGTAATAAGAAGGGAAAGGGTAAAAGTTGCAGGTGGTAAAAATAACAGTAACAAAAATCTTTTCAGACAAGTGTTATGTTGGAAATTGAAAAACAGTGGCTATGAAAAGATGGCAGATTAGGAAAAGGAAGAAAAAGGGGATTTTGTAATGTTAATTTGCATTTTGAAATGTTAATTTGAATTTTGAATGATTTTTTTTTTCCCTTCTGAGAGATGTAAGTTTAGAGGTATGCTGAAGTTTGCACTCAGCCTGGTTCCCAACCTGGAGGAATTTGAGCAGGATACAACTCAAAACCTGTACCACATGGGTGCTAATTCTCCCTCCAGTTACAATTATGTGACATTTAGATATGGGCATTGTACAGGCACCTAAATTATGATAATCACCAAGGCTGGTAAGATGCAGTCTGCAAAGAATTTAAATTCCACTAAAACACTAAAGGAAGCTGAGCATGGTGACACATTTCTGTAATTCCAGCTATTTCCAAGGCTGAGGCAGAAAACAGAGCATGGCTGGCTCACAGGCCTGCAACCAAAAACTGGGTGATCATCAAAAAGAGGAGAATCCTGGGAACATATTATCTAGGCAGTCTAGATGAAGAAATGGTAAGCTCTTGATGACAGAAATTATCACACACAAAAAGGACTTCTCTTAAAAGAGGGTGGGGTTGCATTCTAGAGAAATGACTCATCTGTTAAGAGTACTTGCTACTCTTGCAGAGGACCTGGATTTGATTTTTGACCCCTGTGTCAGGCAGCTCACAACCACCAGTAACATAGGATTCCAGGGGGAGTCCATGCTCTCTCTTCTGGCCTATGTGGTGATCTGCACGTGAATGGCACACATATATACACATAAAATCAATCAGCCATTTTTTGTTTGTTTGTTTGTTTTATGGTTTTCTGAGACAGGATTTCTCTGTAGTTTTGGAACCTGTCTATGTACTTGCTCTGTAGACCAGGCTGGCATTGAACTCACAGAGATTCATGTCTTTGCCTCTCAAGTGGCTGGTTGTAATATTGAGTTGGAAACGTCACCCCTGCCCCTGGCCTGGAAGTTGCTTTGGTCCAGACTCCAGCTCCCAGCCTCTCCCCAGGGTCAGGACCACTATCACAGGCGATTTAGGCTCGCACCTGAAAAAGGATCACATGCTTTTATTTTCTGTCTCCTTTCGCCATGCTCCCTGCCACTCAAGAGCACTGCATTTATTAAATGAAGGCATTTAATTTGGTTTAATCTGGTTTAATAGGAGTTATTTTGCATTGGCGTGGAGGCTCTTCTTAGGATTATTTCTAATAGATGGAGGTTTCCCACCGAAAGGGTCCATTTTCTTGCTGGCCCAGGGCCCAGGTCCACGTGCTGTAAAATGCCCCCTCCTCCCTCTCCGCGAGGCAAGATCGGCTTCACTTGGTCAGTTCCCCTTTTTAAAGTGCATGACTGGTAGGGTTTCCAGGGTGATCCACTTGTTTGGGCTTTTGTTGAAGTTGTGGTCCACACCAGAAGCCTGACCCACACAGTGAAAGGCAGAGGTTTTCCTTGAGGTGAAGGCTGCATGGCCAGGGATGCCTGCTATTCAATTTTCACAGCCCGGTTTTCAGCTCAAGAGTTGTCCCGGTGGACATGCTGTGACAGACTTGACTCACACAGACATGCCCTTCTGATGGCTTTCTTGCAGTTCCAAGCTGATTCCTAAAATGCCCTTAGACAGCCTTTTACAAAGGCAGGCGGATCTCTGGGAGTTCGAGGCCAGCCTGGTCTACAAGAGCTAGTTCCGGGACAGGCACCAAAGCTACAGAAAAAAAAAAAAAAAAAAAAAAAAAAAAAAAAAAAAAAAGGGGGGGCTATCTAACTTAAAGCAAGCAAGGCTCTTTAACCCGTGGTTTCTAGATGAGCTTTCCCATCCTGCCCCCACTTTCATTACTCCTCCACCTGTGGATTGTTCCACCTCCACTTTCATTTCTCCATAGCCTGCAGGACTCCGACACCAAGCACAGACACATAGCTGGCTCCCGTACCATTCCAGATTTGGGGATCTAAAGCCTACTCCCTTTCCATCCGCTGAGAGCAATGGAGGCCATTGTTCATCTCTTCAGAAGGGTGCTCACCCATCAGCTGTTTGCTATGCTTCCCTGGCCTCTGCCTCCTATTCTGGGACCACTCTGATCCCTTCCCCTCCTTGATGTTTGCTGTTTGTCTCACGCTGAGACTCTACAATGGATATATTTTTCACCTGTCCTTCCACCCTAAAACTGTATAAATGTTTTGGCCTTATGTTTCTGTTCCCTCTTACAGTATCTGCTAGTCTGGTCCTTAATGGGATCACCTCTGTGTTTTTCTGGCTTTGCTGCCAGGATTTTTAAGTTGGTCAGCTGACACAGGTTTCTGAAAGTGTTTTAGTTGTCTGTCTGTTAAAATGATGTGGCCACAGTATGTCTGTGTAACTTTATAAATGTTTTTGTGTGCATGTGTGCTCATTTTAAGATTCTTTGACTTATTAAAATATTCCTTTTAACATTCATATTTCTACTAGCATTGATAAACTGTAACTATTGGTTAAAATACATGTCTAAACTTAGCTTATATGCCCAATTTAAAACAACAGGTAATGGTACCCTGACTCTCAAGTGCCTTTACAGATCTGAGACTATGGCATTTAACAAAAAGAGCCTCTAACACAGAGACATGCCAGTTTCTGCAGTACCCTTTAGCTCCTCCAAGAAGACAGAAGACCTTCCATCGCAAGGCCTTGCCTTTGGGTTTGGTAAACCCACCCACACAGCAAAAAGCAGCCTTTCACCTCTTCAGCTTTCTGGATGCTTCTTTACCTGGGGAATCAATCTTCTCATCCTTCCAAGACAGGTATGTAACATGAGGGACAGCTTTTTGGGGTTTATGTCCTGCCCAGTTCCTACAGCCGGTAAGCCCCAAAAGAAAATCACAGAGAGATTCTACATTAATGATAATCTAATTGGTCCATTAGCTCAGGCTTCTTATTAACTCATAACTTATATTAACCCATTATTCTTATCTATGTTAGCCACATGGCTCCGTACTTTTTCAGTGGGGGCAGGTCACATCTTGCTTCTTCAGTGTTTGGACAGAACTTCAGAGAGATCTTCCTTCTTCTCAGAATATACCTGTTCTCATTGCTCTGCCTCTTACTTTCTGTCTGGTTGTCCTGCCTATACTTCCCGCCTGGCTACTGGCCAATCAGCATTTATTTAAAACATAATTGACAGAATACAGAATTGTCCCACACCACAGGTAGACTAAAATTTCCCTCCACAGGAAAAGTCTTTGGGCCTCTTGTACTCAGCAGCTAATGGCAAGCACTGCTTCTAAGACTGGTGTTCTCCAAGGACTAAGGAGGGGATTTCAGATTGTGTGTATAGCTAAAAAGCTATCTCATTTTTGCTCATATATCCCTCCCAGATCTGTCTAATGGCATTTGACAACTTAAGGTACAATTAACTATTACTTCATTTATGATATTTAATAAAGTTTCCTACTAAAATACAGACAGATGTGACTTAACAGGTTTTAGGTGTATCTTAAAGAATCCAGGGTTCCCAATTTCTTTAATTGTCTTAACCTAAAGCAATAGCCTTTTGCTATGACACCAAGAAGTAAATCTGTTCCAGTTCTCTTACAGGTTCTGGGGAAAAATTCTGCTACACTAACCACAGCCAGTTTCAAGCATGTTTTACAGGTCACTCCTGCTGCCTGTGCCAAGACCAACTTATAAAGCACTCTCCAGACAACGCCAACATCTACACCAGCTCCTGGTCTTCACCATTGGTGCGAACTCTCCTGAATCAAGGACATCTGTCAACTAAAATCTGATTTTATCTGTTATTGTGTCCTATCTTATGACCACCCCCATTTCATAGGGCCAATAATAACAATATTTTTTTCTGCTAACCACCTGTCTTCTCATCTCCCTCAAAAAGCAGCTGCCTAAAGACTCCAGGATGTCAGCAAACCAGATGCTGCTCTAGCCACAACTCTCACTGAGCATTAGCTCACTAACTCCCAGCTCTTCCCCTCTCCCATATTGCCCCAATGCCCGCAGGAAGTAGGCAGACTTGATCTGACACCCCTATATCCAAGGACTCAGGGATGTTTGGTCAAAAATGACACCCCATCCCTCTAACATCCCTGTATACAAAGAGTCTGGAATGTAATATTGAGTTGGAAGCATCATTCCAACCCCTGGCCAGGAAGTTGCCTTGGTCCAGGCTCCAACTTCAAGCCTGCCAAGTGGTAACCCTCCCCAGGGAGGGTCAGGACTACTCCAATGGGCAATTTAGGCTCACACCCAAAAAAGGAACATGTGGTTTCAGGTTTTGTGTGTGCTTTCACTCTCTGTCTCCCCCACCATCACCACCATGCCTGACTATCTGAGAGTGCTGCATTCATTAAACATGGACATTTTTGATTCAGTCCAATCTGGTCTAATTGGAGTTATTTTTGCATCAGTAGAGAGGCTTCTCTTAAGATTTTTTCCTAATATTGGTATTAAAAAGGTGTGCCATTACCACCTAGCTTATAAAATCAATATTTTTTTTAAAAAAATATAAGAAGGAGACAGAGGAAAATGTTGGAAGTTGGTCTGTGGCCTTTACATGAAAATTCACAGAATAGTATATAGCTCTACAGACATGTACACACACATACACATTGCTCATGCATGCACACACACACATCTCTAATAATGGGCTGAGAATGTATATAGACATAATAGAGTGTATGCTATTCTAGTATATAATGCACTGAGTTCAATAATCTATACTTCAAAAGAAAAAAAAACAACATTGACAAATGTATAACAATACAAGGTGGTAATTTGTGAGGACATAGTCTGTTCATTACAAGTGCCTATTCCTCAGATAAATCCTATAAGTCCTGTGAGATTAATATTATCCATCTGATAGGGGAAAAGTACAAAGAGACTTGTTCTTTTCAAAAGAGACCCATAAAGTCAATACTAGATCTGTAATTCTGGCATAAGTCTGTCTTGAGTCCAAAAACCTGATTTTTAGATACAAAAGTTATTCAGTAGATAGCTAAGAGATGGAAAAGAAATGAGGAGCCCTTGGGAGATGCCAATATTCATGGGTTAGAGAAGGAAGGTTGGTGAGGACAGAAAGTTGTTTAGTATGTGTCAGAAAGATAGAAGGCAAAGTAATATAAAGTGGTGTGATATTTTCCAAAACCAAAGAATACAAACTGACAATGTCATGTAAGAGGGAGAGGAAATGCAGAGATATTGTAGCAAGCCATACACAGAGGAAATAAGATAAGAATGCCTTACTGAGAAAAGGTACCAATTCTCATTGCTAAATCAAGATAAGAATTATGGGTTAATTTTAGTTGTAAGAGCTAGTTAGTAATAAGCCTGAGCAATATGCCAAGCAGTTTATAATTAATATAAGCCTCTGTGTATTTATTTGAAACTAAACAGTTGTGGGACCCAGCAGGACCCATCTACAGTGGAAGCAATGTCTTCTAAATTCCAGGAAGAGTAGACTCAGCCCAGTCTTGGATTTAGAAATACCTATGTCCCTGCACACATCATTCAGTGATCATGCTTTCAATGAACATAAAGTTAAGAGGAATGGGTAAGGTCAATTTTATTATGATTACTAAGAATATTAATTCAAATTTATATTTAAAAACCTCTTTTCACAAACACAACTAGATTTCATGTTAATAATGCACATGATAAAATGTTAATATTATCTTATTCTTACAATGACTTTGTTTTTGGTTTGAACCTGAAGTCAGAAAGCTTAATTAACTCATCTGAGTCCAATCCAAATAATTTTTGACTACTAGGGTCTCAAAAAATATTTCCCAAGGTAAAATTCTATACATGCTTTGATACCTAGAAAAGAAATGAGAGACTGATGGTGGCCTCCATGTGCTCCTCCTTCCTCCCATGAGTGTATCCATACCTTTTAAGAACATTGGTTTTTCTAGCCATAAAAACCCTTATCTACTCATTAAAAATTTGATTTCTGTTCTTTAAAAGTCTCATGAATTGTTCTTTATTAAATTTGTGTAATTTAATAAATGATATTTTTATAATGGAATTTCTGGTATATGAGCATTTATGTAAATTTTATAACAATTGCACAAACAGCTGTAACACTAAGGAAAGTGTAAAAGCTTTAGGTAAGTACCCCAGGTGAGTTAAATAAATATGCATATGTATGCATTAAAGTGAAAGTTTTGCTTTTTATCACATGAACCCACCTTGTCACATAGTATCTTGTATAGAGATGGTTAAAATTGCAGGTCATATGGTATAGCAGTCATTAGTGCAGCTAGCAATATTATATAGTTGAAAAAGGAGAGGTTCATATATGGTTGATAGCTGAGAGTCAGTTTATTGTGTGTGAGGTTTAGTTGGTTAGCTCTGTGTAGCTCTGTTTCTTTAGACCTGAATTGGAGATAAAAGCTCTTATTGAATTATTGTGATGGTGAAGTTGGGTATAAGCATGAAGTAGTTCACAGCCTACAATGAACAGTTGTATGTGATTTGACATTAGTCATTATTATTAGGACTAAAATTACTCAGGGAGAACACTTAATTAATTAATCAATTGAGTGATTGCTTTGCTGCTTGTGATAGAATCTAGGACTTACTACATGTGAGGCAAGCTCAGAGCTATATCACCAACCTAAAATTTTGAATTTAAATTCTTGTTAACAGATATCCAAAAGCATAAGTAGAAGCTGAGTGGTTTTTTTTGTTTTTTGTTTGTTTGTTTGTTTGTTTTTTACAATCCTACAACTTGGGAATCAGGAAGGAAGATGAAGATTTTTCAGACCTGATTTGGTCAGAATATAAGTCTAAAGCTAGTCTGGACTACATTAGGAACTATCTTACTAAATTAAAACAAAACAAAAATCTCAAGCAATATACATTCCTAGGTAATGTGATTCTTTGCTATGTGCTGTCTAATGGCTTGATCAGACTGAACATATCTGTCTTCTGAAATTGTTATTATGTCTTGTTCTTTTGATTAATGTTCTGGCTAGCATCGTCCATAGCACAGATCTCCCTGTGACATTTTCATCACATATGCATCATTATACCTTGTGATTGTGCTTCCCTACCTTCTTCATCCCTTTATTTCTCCTCCTCTACATAGCTGTAATTTGTTTAATGCTAAAACAAACTTCTGAGACTCTCATTTTTGAGACTGTAGGGGGAAAGGGAACACTTCTGCATTACTGGTGGGAATGCAAGCTGGTACAGCTCCTCTGAATGTCAGTGTGGTGAATTCCCAGAAAATTAGGAAGCAATCTTCCTCAAGACCAAGCAATACCACTTTTGGGTATATATCCAAAGGATGCTCAATTGTGCCACAAGGAAATGTGCTCAACTATGTTCATAGCAGCATTGTTTGTCATAGCCAGAACCTGGAAACAACCAAAATGCCCCTCGATCAAAGAATGGATAAGAAAATTGTGATACATTTACACAATGGAGTACTACACAGCAGAAAAAAATAATGATAGCTTGAATTTTGCAGGAAAATGGATGGAGCTAGAAAACATTATTTTGAGTGAGATAACTTAGACACAGAAAAACAATTATCACTCATAGGTGGTTTTGAAACATAAAGCAAAGAAAACCATCCTACAAATCACAATCTTAGAGAAGTTAGATAACAATGAGGACACTAAGAGAGACTTACATAGATCTAATCTGTAGTGAGGAGTGGCAGGCTGTGTTCCTGCCACCTGGCTCCCAGATGCCTGGCTAGCTTATGCCCCAAAATAATTACACAGAAACTGTATTTTTTTAAACACTGCCTGGCCCATTATCTCTAGCCTCTTACTGGCTAACTCTCATATCTTGCTTTAACCCATATCTAGTAATCTGTATAGCACCACAAGGTGGTAGCTTACTGGGATGATTCTTAACCTATGTACATCTAGGAGAGGAGAGCTATGGCATGTGCCTCACTTCCCTTCTTCCCAGCATTCTGTTCTGTTTACTCCGCCTACCTAATTTTCTGTCCTATCAAAGGGCCAAGGCAGTTTCTTTATTAACCAATGAAAGTAACATAGACAGATGACCCTCCTCCATCACTAATCTACATAGGAAGTAGAAAAAGACAAGATCTTCTGAGTAAATTGGGAGCATGGAGACTTTGGGGGAGGGTTGAAGGTGGGAGGGGAGAGAAAGGGAGGGGAACAGAGAAAAATGGAGAGCTCAGTAAAAATCAATTAACAAAAAATGACTCTCCTTTTCTTTTATTTTTACACTACCATCATGACACACATATTTTGTGAATTTCTGTCTTTGAGTGACATCCTTGGCTTCATCATACTTCTCAGAATGTTCAGAATAGTGTGCCCCTCTGCCTCTGTGGTCAGCAGAATGTAGTGCCCATCAGAGCTTCCTGTCCCTTTGCAACTTGATATGCATTTGACATTTACTCTCTCATCCCTACAAGGAGGTCATTAACGCATACGTTCATCTGTACAATTCAAGTGTTATTTAATTGGAAATGGTTCAGCTTGACATTTGTAAAAATAAAAGCATGTTTTCCATATAACCACACGCGATGGTGAATGTTGCATACATCCATTACTCTTATATGAACATAAGACAGTTAATTTAACTTAATTATTTATTTATTTATTATTTTTGAGATAGGTACTCATCCAGGTGGGCCTTGAACTCACTAGGTAGCCCAGGCATTCCTCCAACTCAGGGTAATTCTGACTCACCCTTCCAAATGTAAGGATTGTAACTGTGAGCCAACTGAGATACCTGTTCTAAACTCATTGATTATATATGTGGTAGAGACAAAGTTTATAAAAATCAAGATCCTGATCTAATTGTATCAATTTGTAATTAGGGACTTATGGTCAACAAATTGGATCACTTTTTTCTTCTTTCCCACCATGCTTTTTATAGCCTTCGATAAATAATCTGGAAGTAGCTCTCTGTTAGTAGAAACTAAGTTGATTGACATGGGTGTGTTGATACGACTTTTCTGGCTTTGCAAGCTAATGTTTTATTTTAAACCAAATGGCCACGAATGCCCTCTTACATGGCAGATACCATTTAATCATGTAGTATATTATAGTCATGAAAAGTTACACACCATGTGGGAATGATCTGGGTCTGTCATTTATTGGTGTGGGTCCCTAGACAAATCCATGCTCTCCAAGCTGTGATCTCATCAGCAACATAGCGAGCTGTAATAATACTAGCTCATAATTTTGGATGATCAATGGAATAACTTTCTTTGAAAGCATAAACCCTAAGTTTGGAGAGGTGGCTAAGTGAGGTTCAATACAGCTAAGTGGGGTTCAATTCAGGTTCTTCTCTCTAAGCATTCTTCAGTGTCAGATGTACCCAAATATTTTATGACTTGTTTCCATTATGGTTTTGATTTTTCTTTATTGTTACATGAAATTAAAATTCTTAGCATTATTCTTAAAAAAATTCTTGAATCTCGATGAGGTGACTCATGCTTGTAATTTCAAAATTTGGGAAACTGAAGCAGGAGGATTGTTATGAGTATGAGGCCACCGTAGGTTACAACATTCTATGTTGTCCTGAATTATTACTGTGAGACCCTGTCTGAAAACCTAACCAGAACAACAAACAAAATTTTTGAAAAAAAGAATTAGTTTTTATATTTAAGATACTAAATGTTTATGTTTAGAGATATGTAAGGTAAATAAAATGATTGTTTTCAGTTTCCTGTTTTTCTAGGCTAGAAACTTTAAGAAACAATCCCAATAGTTTGGAATCGAGGTAGAAATGATCTTAGCATTTTCAGAAGCATTTCAGCAACATAAAGTAGTTTTAGAATATTCTTATAAAGACTTGGGTAAAGCCACAAGCAGAAAACAAGATAAAAATGAGCCCCGTGTAAACCACAGGTCCCACAATTCAATAGAGGAAAGCAATGGGCTGCTAAGAGCAGGATGCAGAGGTATGTGCTGTTGCTGACTCAATTCACCCTGGCAGCTTTGGGCATCTCAAAGTGCTTCCTTGGCAGAGGCAAGAATATTATGAGACAACAGTACATCGAAATCATGAGACCAGTTTTTCACATAAATGAAAAGAATGTGCTTAGGGCAAGTCAGGAAACAACCTGCTTCAATTTTGAGAATTTTGTGGCAACTCAGATTCAACAGACAAGTCCCAGCATAGGCACAGCTAGTCATTTCCCATCATCCGAGAGGGAGTGCGGTGGAGCAGAGCTGGGACTGCCCATGATTCTGAGAGTGAAGAAAATCAATAACACCACCAGCAGAGTAAATGCTAAATGAACACTTAATGAATTGAGAACAGACCAGAAAGCCAGCCGTAATGACATATTCCAGGAGCGCTTGGAGGAGGGGATTGTGCAGTTGGCCGATGTAGTACAAAGGGCAGTTATAGCTTTTCAGTAAACTCCACATTTGATTTATTTTTACAATTCCAATGCAAGTAATTTACACATTGAAAAAGTGGAAAATGCAAAAAAGGAAAAATTGATTTTGATAGTGGTCTGTGATTATCTCCTGACTCCACTATGTTCTGCCCTTTTGACCTTAAGTGAGTTAATTAAGCCTGACAGGCTGGTCTGGTTAGATGACTTATGTTTAGTACAACTATGACAGCATGTGTCCTAGCCCTGGATTCTATGGTACAGGGAACTGACTCCTGAAAGTTATCCTCTTATCTTCATATGTGCAACATAGCATCAGATGATCAGCGCAACACATACACACACACACACACACACACACATGCATGCACATGCACAGAGAGAGAGAGACAAACATATTTTTTTAAAAAAATTAAAGTCTCAATTCATTCATATTTACAGTTTTCACTTGACATTTCTATAAGGCTCAATCACATATATAAGCTTAACACAGTGTACATATTTCTTAAAATTAGTGGAGTTGGGGCTAGAGAAGTGGCTTAGCAGTTAAAAACATTTTTTTCTCTTGCAGAAGACCCTGGTTAGACCCCCAGTACCACCACTACATCAAAGGGCTCACAATTGCCTGTAATTCCTGTAATCTGTGACACTCTGTGGGCTCTGTAGGCACCTGTACTCACATGGTGCACAGAAACCCATATGTGGCACATACACGCACGCACATACACGCACACACACACATAAAATTAGAGTGCCTTTTAATATTTATGAAATGTTAGCTTTCTTACTACATTAAATCTAGACATCACCATCTTGCAAATGGCCAGAAAACCTAGTAAATCAGCCTTCAATCTGAAAGAAGAAGAATACAGAGGAAATAACTATTTCCACCGAGAGGGGCTGAGACCGTTCAGTGCAGACTCTGAGCATCCACGTGATTTATGTGTGCAGCCTTCTTCTAGATTACATCCCTGTCGCTACATTCCATCTGCGGCCTTTATAATGCTCCTGCCAAAGAGAAACAGCACAGCAGCCTGGATTCACGGTCGACACTCGATGCCACTCAGAAATGCAGCTTCAAAAAATGCATACACCTTCCACATTAGCCATTCAGGGACTGCATCTAGATAAAGGGGTGGCGTATAGCATTGGAGACCTAGTTTTTATGGGGTGTGCTCTTTGAGTAGTCTTAGCCTCTGCTCAAAACAACAAAACATTCTTTTCTGCAGTCGCAGGGTGTTGGTCACTTGTCTCCCCCTGTTCTCATCCTGAGTATTGGCCTTTGCCAAGCTACAAGAAAAATCAGACTGCAGAGACCCAGAAAGACCCCAGTTTCTAGAGTTTACTACAGGGCAAAGCAGGGCTTTGTTCTGAGAGCCAAACGTTTCATTCATGCTGCAGATCTGTGCTTCTGGTCACTGAAAAAGTCTTGGTATGTTTATTATCAAGGGCTTTTGGATGGCTCCTGCTCTCTGCCCATGTGCCAGAATCTTTGAAGAGATCATTGTTCTTGTGCAATGAATTCTGGTTCATCAGGACATGGAAGGCTATTCCCCTTCTGAAGTGCCCTTTCAAAACTCAGCCGGGAGTGCAGGGTTCTTTCTATCGCCTATCCGTGGACGTTAGCTGTGCTCTTGTGTGTGTGAGCACATGTTTGTGAATGGTTTTTTATCTGGAAGGGATGTCACTTAGCCCTGGGAGTAACCTGCAGTGCTGCTCATGGATAAAAATGTGAAATCCATTGTTGTTTTAGTGTCGAAATGTCCTCCAATAACGTTTCTTACCAGTTCCCTGTCTTGTAGTTTTCTCCAGAAAGTTTCAAATTCAATCCCAAACAAAAATGCAGAGTTTTTTTTAGGCTTCCCAGAGGTAAACATTTCTGCCACTATTGTGAGCACTATTGTTTTTATTTTAAGTTCAAAGTAGCATTTTGCCCTACACCATCAGAAGGGAGCGGCTCTGCCTTGCTCAACCACAGGTATTACCCCTTGCTATCAATGAAGAGTCATTTTGTTGCTGTCTCCAGAATTTGAAACCTCTGTTACTTTGAATCCAGCTTTTAAAGGCTCCTTTGCACACCCTGCCAAGAGTTGCTGTCTTTAGAGAGCCAGTGTTTCATTTGCAATTGAAAAAGACAACCCTATCATTGAATGAAGACATTAAAGGGAAGGGAAAATGCAAAAGCTGGGAAGGAAGATGCTCAAGGAAGGGTCCCTTTAAACTCTGGGAGATACTTTCATCTTGAATGTCCATTGTTTCTTAACTGCTCTGCTCAGTGCCTGTCTTGGACCCCTTGGCTTATAGCTGTGGGTGGCTTGAAGTCAAAGTTGTAAACCAGGTCACTTGTACTCGGAATGCAGCCAGTGGCTTTTTGCCACTGGCAAGTGAGAACAGTAGGCACCTCCCCACAAAGCTAGCAAAAGGCCTGACCTTTAATTGATTACCGGAAGGAAGCCTGACTCCTCAAAAGAGAAGTCAGGCCAGTTTTGACATAAAACACTGCCCTTGCCAGCAAAGCCTGGGGCAGAGACAGGGATACTCAGCACAAGAGACTGCAGTGCAGGCAAGAGGTGAAGCATTGATTTGAAGGTAGGAAATGATAACACATGGCCAATCATGGGGATTGAAAGGGTGGGTGGAGGGGAGCATAGAGGGGAAAGCTTAACATGTGATCAACGTTTACTAGAGAAAATACATTATCTTCCTTTAAATGTAAAGCCAGGAACAGTAGAGGATCCGAGAAGTTTCTAAGGTTTTAACTACTATTAAAATATATAAGTGGAAAGGAGGCTATACTAAACACACACAGGTGCACACGCGCGCGCGCGCACACACACACACACACACACACACACACACATCAGTTCTCAGATAAGTGGAGGAGTAGGTGCGACTTGTCTTGCCCCCAAGTACCTGGAGGTACTTATAGAGCACCTGCCTAATGAGCAGGGAACAGATCTGAGGATAGTGTTACCATGTTCTTAAACAACTGGGAAGCCCAGACCCAGCAGTACCACCACTGTGAACCTCAGCATCTGCCTCTTAAGAAGTGTAGTATGGCAGAACAAAAGCAGTGAAGTTTCTAAGCCGGGCCAGTTGGTTAAGGCCTTGAGTCCACAAATCATACACTCAGCAGCTGGGAGATCTCTGCTGGCTGTTTCACTTCTCTCGGTCTAGTTTCCCCCTCTTTGTGGTAAGATTATAAAACCTGATTTACAGGAACGGGTGTGACTGATTAAGGAAGTGTGTACACATTCAACACAGTTGCCTAGTGAGGGATAGTTATTATTTAAGGTAGGGTTTCTTGAACTTTTTCTACTTGGCAACGGCTTGCCCTCCAGATTTTTATATGACCCCCCACCCCCACTCCAGTATGTCAGCCTATGAAATAGGTTTGCAAATAAAACATTCACTGAGAATAAACAGCAAGGACTTTTATTTTAAAACAGTTGTTTGCTGTTTTACCATTGGGGGAGGATGGAACAGATTTGCCTACTAATGAGTTGGATGAGCTTGTTTATATTTACAGAAACAATCTTGGCTGAGTATTTGGTACTATGATATGCAGAGCATGTGAATATTTGGTACTACCATACACAGAGTCTAAATCCTGGTTCTGGCCTCCATCTTTGGAGGCCCTGCCCCTGTGCCCGCCAAACCTTGGCCCCTCCTGCCTCTCCTGGGAGGGGCAAGGTAGCCCATGTGGTGTCCTTGTCCTTTAATTCGGCTTGTTGTCAATTGGCTTGATTGGGATTTTTGCATCAGTAGAGAGCTCGCATTAGGAAAAAATTTCTAACACAGCATGTGACTGTTTGGTATTACCATACACAGAGCATGTGAATATTTGATACTATCGTACACAGAGTGTGTCTTACTTTTCCAGAGCTGATAATTATTTCACTTTTTTTCCCTAACTATCAAGGCTGAGGACTCTGTTTCGTGCAAATATGCCAAAGAAACTGGAGGAATTATTGAAATGGAGCCATTTTAGAATCTTTTGGAAATTCCACCTTACTCTGTGTTAATGAAACTCAAGTTGGAACTCATATAATTGAGGGGAGTTGGCACTGGGTAAACATCTGTGGATGTGTTTAAGCCAGATGTGAGCTTCAAGTTTCTTCCCCTCTTATTTTCTACCCCTCAGACCTGCCCTCCATACCCCCTTTTTGAGACAGCGTCTCTCAAGAGCATAGAGCTTGCTCTCTTGGCAAAATGCCAGCAAACCTCCTGGTTCATCTACCTCTCATCCCTGCACTCCCAGCATGACATATATAATGACATATATGCCCTGGCGATACAGACCTGGTTTTAAATGGGTGCTGGTGATCCAAATTCAGTCTTCATGTCTGAGCACTTTTCCCACTAACCCCTTTCCCCCAACCCTCAAACCTTTAAAATCCAACATTCTAATACAATGTAATCTGAAGTTGTCATAATTTCTTAAGGAATGATAGGAAAATATTGAAGCACTTTCATGCCGTAATTTTATCACCATGTTTCTAGAAGGACTGAAAACGTTGTATAGAGTGAGCACCGCCATTCATAGCGTATGGCAGTCTTGAATCTGAGCCCTGGTGTTTGTTTCAGGGATCACTTGCATGGACTCAGGTGTGACATCAAAGTGTACCAGGTGATCTCAGAAACAAAGCTGCAGGAAAGCTGTCCAATGCACAGGGGAACTTGGTGCTAGAAACATCTTAGATTTACTACATACCTGATTTTGAATTGTTGGTCACTATACATTCAGAAACCTTTTACTCTTGTCAATTTTTCATGATGCCACCCCCCATTCAGTTGTGTGACCTTATATGAGACCTTAGTATGTTGCCGCAGCAGATGTAAACTGAGGAAGACTGAGTGACTGTGATTTTTGCTATCCCTTAGTTTCCTCACTCCCCAAATCACCACTAATGTTTTCAGGTTTTGAACACATTCTTATTCACTACAATTACAGATCATTTGTGCATTTCTTCATCACTTTGATAGAACTCTCTTGCACTTTTTTACTATTTGTTTCCAAAAGACAGAGATAGCAGGATCACTGAGCCATATGAAATCAATATGCCAGGAGAGAAGTTAAATTCCCTCTTGGGGTTTTGCAGAATATTGCTGCTGTGCTCTCATCTTCACACACGATGCAAGACAAAGTGTCCTCTGTCTCTCTCAGGACATGACTTTACAATCCAATTATTTTTACTGTCGGAAATCATTCTCTTCATTCCTCGTCAAAATTTACCTCTTTAATTTCAGCTTGTGCTATGCTAAATAATTCTCTCCTCTCACTCACTGATTTGCTATGTGCACATACTAAATCTCTCTCCTTCTCTTTGTCTGTCTCTCCCTCTCTCTTTCTCTCTCTCTCTCTCTCTCTCTCTCTCTCTCTCTCTCTCTCTCTCTCTCTGCATTCCCTTAATCAGTAGATTTTTTTTTAAATCAATACATGTCTCTACATGAACTAATTGGCATCTGTCTAACACTCCCTTAACCAAAACATTGGAATTTTGCTCTTGGTGACTAGCAAATATTTAAAAGTCAAGATAACATAACATGATTTAAAGGAGCAGAAAATCTTCTAAGGTTCATCCAATTATCACAGATTTTCGATACGAATTCCCTGTGTAACTGGGAGTTCCAAAGCACTAGACTTGGCCTTCTACCCCAATAAGACAATAGAGAGAAATTAATTAATGGTGGGAAGAAGAGAATAAAGATGTAATCAATCAATGCACACATTGGAAGCGGAGCATGTAAGTGCTTTAGTGATCCCCAAGGTCATTTTTCAGGTGCTGAAACAGGTTTTTGAATTGCAAGAATTCAGTTCAGGACAAGGTGTGGTCTACAGATTATTGTCTTGTTTTGCTTCTGCAAGGTATTTTGATAAGAAATTGTCATTGCTTGAGGGCCTCAATGTGGTTCTTATAAGATGGTTACTTCAATTATGGTCCCTAAACTCACCAATTGCACTTGACTGAAAGATGGTCTCTCTTTTCTCTTCATGGGTTCTATTTTTTTTTCCTTCCTTCAACTTCTTTTTTTAATTTTTCAAGACAGGTGTGTGTGTGTGTGTGTGTGTGTGTGTGTGTGTGTGTGTAGCCCTGGCTGTCCTGGAACTTTGTAAGCTTGGTTGGCTTTGAACTCACAGAACTCTGCCTGCTTCTGCTTCTCAAGTTTTGGATTAAAGGTGTGTTTCTTTAAAATCTAAGGCAACTTCATGTTTGAGACAATGGCTAGTATCCATGTACCTTTAGCTTTGAGAAGGAATGAATAAGCTATATATCCCTGGATTCTAGGTAGACGCTGTCTGAGTGATTGTCATCCATGATGTACAGAGAGATAAATGGGTGACCAAAAGACAGTACAAAATAAAGAATAGATGTCAGTCTTTTTCCTGTGTTTAGTAAATTTCAAGTGAGGAGACAGTGTTTTTGAGTCAAAGCAATTTCTAAATGCCTGTTGTAGCTATAGTTCAGCTGTCACAGGGAACATCTAACTATTTGCTTTCTACAGTATATAAGAGACCCCCAAGGACCTGCAAGATCTGAAAAAAAATAATAAACAAAAATTCATGTTTTCTCAGTCTTCTGATAAAAGCACAGTGGTCTGAAAAAATGGGAAAAGAATATATACCAGAGTTCAAAATAAACACTGCTTTTGTTCTGGTTTTCTGGTTGATTTTTCACTTACCAAAATATATAATCCCAAAATACTTTATTATTGTCACTATAGTTTATTCAGTTATATTTTTTCTCATTTTATTAATAACTTAAATTGGAATTTAAATAAAGAGACTATATTATTTATGTGGCTAAACATGGAAGAATAGGGAACCTTTCACATATGATAGAGCTGATGACTCATCTTAGATGGGAAGCTGATGACTATAGATGGGAAGTTATGTAGGAGGTCCTTTTGTAATTGTGATGTTTGATTGGTTGAATAAAGAAACTACCTTGGCCTTTTGATAGGAAAGAGTTTAGGTATGCGTGGAAAAGAGAACTGGATCCTGGGAAGAAGGACATACTGGCAGACACCACGGTTCTCCTGTCCGAGATAGACATAGGTTAGAATCTTTCCCGGTAAGCCATGACCTTGTGGTGCTACACAGATTATTAGAAATGGGTTAGATTGTAGAAGGGGCAGCAGGCTGCGTTCCTGCCGCCCGGTGTTGAAAATAGGAGCGGCGGCGGGGCTGCGTCCCCAAAACCCCAGCCGCCTGCATGGCTAGCTTATGCCCCGAAATAATTACAGGGAAACTATATTCTTTCAAATACTGCCTGGCCCGGCTAGTTCCGGCTTCTTATTGGCTAGCTCTTACATATTGTTCTAACCCGTTTCTAGTTTCTAATATTCTGTGTAACCCACGAGCTGGCTCACCAGGGAGGATCTTAACCTGCGTCTGTCTGGAGCGGGAGAATCATGGCGACTCCTTTTCTAACCTTCTTTCTCCCAGAATTCTCTTCTGTATACTCCGCCTACCTAATTTTCTATCCAATAAAATGGGCCAAGGCAGTTTCTTTATTAATAAGAAACCACTCCCACATCAGCCCGGCTCCTGGCCGCCTGGCTAGCTTATGCCCCGAAATAACAACACACAAATTGTATTCATTTAAACACTGCTTGGCCCATTAGCTCTAGTCTCTTACTGGCTAACTCTCATATCTTGCTTTAACCCATATCTAATAATCTGTGTAGTTCCACGAGGTGGTGACTTACCAGGAAGATTCTAGCCTACGTCCATCTTGGGTTGGAGCTTCATCATGTCTGACTCAGAGAGGAGAGGCATGGTGATTGCCTCACTTTCTCCCAGCATTCTGTTCTGTCTAATTCACCCACCTAACGGCTGGCCTATCAAATGGGCAAGGCAGTTTCTTTATTAATCAATGAGAGTAACGCATAGACAGATCATCATTTCCTCCATTATTAGATCATGATGTGGGAGTTAGCCAAGAAGGGACTAGAGATAATGGGCCAGCAGTATTTAAATGAATACAATTTATGTGTGGTTATTTTGAGCATTAAGCTAGCTGGGCAGCTGGACACAGCCCAGGCCCACTCTTCCTACTATAGGAAGGATTTCTCCTGTCTCCCCCAAAATGAAGAGAAGGCTCATATTCATTGATTGTCCCCTCTAGATGGTAAAATTTGGTTTAACTGTTTCTCCTGTTCCCATTACACAAGGTCAATGCCTAAGAAAATATAGATTATTATTATAGTTTTTATTTTACTCTATACTACTTTTTGTTAAAGGACTGAGTAGCATCTCACAGGAATCCTTTTTAATTCTCAGTGGTTAGTGACAGGCTACATGTCTATTCATAAACCAGTGATGAATGTAGATAGAATTGGCTTCAAACGAGTTAAGCTACATTGAATTTTGTGTGGTGCAAGAAGAAAAGAGTGAATTAGCTATGTGGCAATAAGGATCATTGTCCTCTACCCTCTGAAGATTAAGTCTGCTAAATTCAACAGTAGACAGGCTGACAGTAGTTGAAACACAGATTTATTGTCATGTGCATATGCAAGAGCCACACAAGTTGGAAACTCTCAGAAGAGGCAACTGGTAGAAGCTCTTGTGCAGGAAGGAAAGCAATAGGGACTTGGAGCTCCTGGAAGGTGGTGGCAACATTTATTAGACTATGAAGAATTGAATTGCATTGTGAATAAAGGTTATTTTGCGCAGATAAGAGTTGTTCAGGCGATGGCGGCACACTCCTTTAATCCCAGCACTTTGGAGACAAAGGCAACTGGATCTTGGAGTGAGTTTGAGGCCATGCTGGGCTACAGAGTGAGTTCTAGGACAGTCAGTACTGCACAGAAAAACCCCATCTTGAAAAAACAAACAAACTGTAAATGGAGACTGCACTTTTGTTCCAGGCTGCACAGACCCAAATCATCACACAGAAAATATATTAATTACAAAACTGCTTGGCAAATGGCTCGGGCATATTTCTAGCTGGTTCTTATATCTCAAATTAACCCATTTCTGTTAATTTGTTTATCACCATTTGGCTGTGGCTTACCAGCAAGGTTCCAGCAGCGTCTTTCTCCTTCGACAGCTACTTGGTGTCTCCCTGACTCTGCCTACTCTCTCTAATCCCTCTTCCAATCTGTGTATAATCTGCCCCACCATAGGCAAACAGAAGGAAATCCTACATCAGCAAACAAACAAACAGTTACTTAGGTCATCCCCCCCAGATTCTGTTCTATTCTTGGTCATGTGTCTCTTCCATGCTTTATTTCATTGTGACTATTTCCTATGCCTATAGGACTTTCTTTACAAACGCACAGTTTTGAGGGCCATTCCTGTCTATCTCTGTCTAGGCATCTCTAAATTTACTAAAGCAGTATATTTTGAAGTAGAATATTATGATCTCCTACACTTAAGAACATCTGTGACTATGAAAAAGGAAACAATAATTGAGGTTTAAATACTTAAGAGAATATCCCTGAAGGTTCCATACTATAGATTAATAGGATATTTTGAATTTTATTTTTGTATCTGCTGTGAGACAATGGTTTGTACCTTGTCACTTGTATTTAATAAAATGCTGGTTGGTCAGTAACCGGTCAGGAAGTATAGGCAGGGTGACCAGGCAGGAAGTAGAAATAGGGCAAGGCAAACAGGAGAATTCTGGGAAGAGGAAAGATGAAGTCTGCAGTTGTCACCCAGACACAGAGGAAGCAAGATGAGAATGCCTCATTGATGAAAGGTACCAAGTAACATTGCTAACACAGACAAGAATTATTGGCTAGTTTAAGATGTAAGAATTTGTTAATAAGAAGCCTGAGCTAATAGGCCAACCATTTTATAATTAATGAAAGCCTCTGTGTGTTTCTTTGGGACTGAATGGCTGTGGGATCAAGTAGGACAGAAACCTCTGACAACATATATTCTGCCCTATACAAAACCTAGTGACATTTTACTCATCCTAGGCAAATATACATAGAAAGCAAAGGCCCTAATTAATTAAGAATATATTTTATTCAAAGATTAATTGATTCATTCTTATTGATTTGTATTTTCATTTTAGTTTTTATGCTTTTGATCATTCATTTGTTTTGAGATAGGATTTTACAAATCCCAGGCCTAATGCTCAATGTGCAGCTGAGGCTGATTTTGAACTGATCTTCTGCCTCCACAGTCACAAATACCGGGATTACAGGTATATGACATTCATATCATATAGATCTATATATCTATATTATTTGTTTACTTATTTATGCACATGTGAGTGTATGCCATATAAATGCCTGCAGGAGGCCAGAAAAGGACATCAGAGTCTCTAAAACTGGATTTATAAACTGCTGTGAGATTGCAAATGGATGCTGGGTAAAGGTCACCTGTTAAGTCTAATAGCATTTAGTGCTATTAACTGTTAAGTCATCTTTCCAGACCCATGTAAAAATTAATTACCAATTATAAAATAGATTTGTTACTCTGTTGTCCACTAAAAAAAAAATCTAAAATATACTCCTTGTAAAGTTCTCAACATCTCCAATACAAACACAGTTGTGAGGAGTTCTATGGTGGTTCACAGCACCTGTAATACAGGCTTGTAATAACACATATGGAAGAGAATTCCCCTGGGAGGTGATATGAAAAGAAGAGGGGAGAAGACCCAGAAATATACAGGAGACCAGAGATCTGTGTCTCAGCATCAAGTGGACAGCAACACCCATGTGATTTGCCTTATGAAGTAAAACACTTTGTGATGGTTTGTTTAGGTGTCCGACTGTACACCTGAAGAGGGATTTCAGTAGAGAATTTTCCCTCCACTGGGGTTCTATGGAGGAAGTGATCTTGTGTTTTGCTTATAATTGACATGCCAGCCATTATTATGTCACCACAGCCCAATTATTGGCCTATATTTCTGTATGGCACAAGAGCCATAAGCCTGGTCTGAGGTGGTCACGAACTCTGCAGACAAGCTGTCTCTGTTTAACAATAGCCAGGATGTGGTGCTCCTAGTTTCTTTTGTTATAAATGTAGATCACCTGAGAAGAGATGTTGGCTGAAGCTGATGATTTAAGAGTTAAGAGGTTTGGTGCTTCCTTCCTTTGTAATTTGGAGGATGTCTTATAGAGATGCTAATTCATGGCCTATGTGACTGCTAGCATACAGGTAGATGCGGACATGACTAGAGCCCATTCACCTGGTTGCCTAGGAGACAACCTGATGTGCTTTCCTGCTCAATTTATATGATGATATATAAGGTGTTTGGATAATAAAGAGAGGGGCTTGGAGAGAGATCTTGCCCTTGAAGGATGACTGTATAAGCTGCGTCTGATTATTCCTCACCACTCCATTCCAGTCCCAGTTCGGGAAGATAACTATCTATGTTAGACCCACACGGGCGTCAACACCCAACGTTTGCTGCATTGCTAACATTTAATATTGACCAATATTATCAATACTGATATTTCTACATTATCATTGCCCATTGCCTTTATCACTTGTTGTTACTTTTTTTTAACCAATGTTTGTTCCTTTTTCTCATCCCATATGACAAGATACATCAAAGCCCTTAATATCTTTGAGAAATTTTTGAAGTTATTCTTGGCCATGAAAAGCGAGTCTATTTTTGATATCTGGAATATGATGTGTTATTCCTATATATTTTATGGAAGAAGTAAAATGACATTTGTTAAACACCACAGGCTAGAATCTACTTTGGTCATTTTAAAAATGGTATCATATAAGAATTCTCATATCAACTTTCATAGTATTAAACATTACTTGATGTATATCAAATATTTACTCCCTCTAAACAATTTGTCCTGCCAGGTGTATGTGTATGTGTGTATGTGTATTCTTATTCTTGTTTTCTTCTATAATCTCCCCACATTTATATGTGGTTATGTATATATACATATGCATATTTGTATGTATGTAATTTAGTCTGTCTTATTATTCCTTCCCTCCATAATCTATATATGTATAGGTATACGTGTGTGTGTGTTTAGTCTTGTCATATTCCTGCCTTTAATGCCACACCACCTCAACCAGACCAACTATTGCTTAGATGATTTTAAGTTGTTTTTATTACTCAAGTCAGAATCTCTTTTCAACAATAGTTTTCCTGATCCTCTAGGATAAAACTATGCCGTTTGTTTTTGCACAGAAATTCTATGCTGTTTTGAGTTTGTAGGCTTTGGGGTCTCTATGTTTGAATAGAGCAACCTGATAGTATCAGTATATAGTCCTGGCACATAGTGAATACCCAGTTAGTATATGCTAATTTATTTGTGTGTATTTGGGTGTATGAATATGTTCATGTGTGAGAATGTAGATATTCATGTGCCATAGCACCTGTGTGAATGTCAGAAGTCAGGAATCTAAACACAGGTTCTCAGTTGTACAGCAAGAAGTTTAGGAAACAAGCCATCTCTATAGGGTTTTAATTCAATAACCAGTCCATGTTTGTCAGGATTGCTATAGACTAACTATACTTGCTAATATGAATAGCAAGAATTATCTCTACTACCTTATGCTAAAAAGAAAATGTACTCAAGAATATACACTTTAAATAAGCACCCTGTGTGTTTTTGAGGCAGATGTTCATGAGCCACCTTTTGAGGAGTATTTTCATAGGACATGAAACTACAGCTATTCAGAGACCAGTGTAAAAGTACAAATGTTAGATCCTAACACAACATCTGCACCGGGACTTGGAATTTTGGATTCTGTTTTCATATCATTCTAAATCCTATTCTTGATTTTGATTGATATTAGTTTTGTCCTTTCATAGACAGGGTCTCATTCTTTAGCTCAGACTTGCTGGCCTGAAACTCAGGAAAATCCCCCTGTCTCACTCTCTGAGTGCCAGACCTATACCACCAAACCTGATGCCATTTGTCTGTGTGTGTGACACTAACTAATGATGCTAAGAAAACCAAAATAAATCAACCTACCAATTCTTCTGACAGTCACAGAGATCAAATAGTTTGCTAAAACCATAGCTCCTGGGCTAAAGAGAAAAAAAAAAAAAAAAAAAAAAAAAAAGGAGAGCCCAAACTTCTACTTCATTTGCTTCCCACAAGCTGAAGGGCAGTTTCTACTGAGTAAGATTCCGGTCAATTGCTCCAAGATGGGGCATTGTCTGCACATGAAAGAGTTTCTTGGAAATGAAAGTCAATGCAGTTTACTGAGGGTGGTGCACATAGCCGGGATGGTCTGACTCATGCATGGGGAAGCATTTCCAGTTATGTTAATACCCATTTGGCAGCTGTCTCTCTAATTGCCTAAGTCAGTTTGTAGACATGGAGGAAATGTTAATTCTCTGCAAATATAGCTATTCATAACTCAGTGTCAACTTTTTCCACCCTCAATAGAGATGGGTCTTCAGATGTCACTGGCACTGGGGACAGGTAGTTGTTATTTAGTGAGCCTCGGGGAGTCCTTGAACTCCCTAGAGTAAAATCAAGAGGGTTAGGAAGTGGCATGAGACTGAAGCAGCATATGAATGCATTTAATGAAATTCGGGCATCCTTCATTGGCTGCCTTTCAGTTTGATGGCTCCCATGCACAGGTTGTACCAGATGGTGCTCTCATGGTCTCCATCGATGCCGGGTTGTGAAGAAGAAGGGGAGGACAAGAATGGATGAGAAAAATAATGCTGATCTGCACAGCTGAAAATAATTATGATTGCATAGCTAATGACCCAGGGAATTAGACAAAACCAAGCTCATTGGAACTTAGGCCACATGCCGGCAAGTGTCACAATTTAATGACAAAAGATGAATTGTTTTATCTCCTACGTAGTAACTCATGACATGGTGGTGATTCTTATTTCTGAATCACTGTGTTAGAATCAAGTCATAGGGAGATGTGTATAGTCTTTGTCTTTTCATTTTGAAAGGGAAGTGAGACAGTCATCACAATGGACTATTAAAAATGTCAAGAAGTCTCAGTAAATACTGTATTGATATTCCTCTTGACCCACAGTGCAAGTGGGCAGGAACCCACAAGATGTTGAAAGTAGCCGCTAAAATATAGACTGTGCATTCCTTGGAGGGTAGGGTCAGAACTTGCCCTTCTTTTGAGGTCATTTAAAAGCATTTATTGAAATTCTGCCATGTATGTGGCACTCTTTAACAACCTGTGATAGAAAGATGAAAAAGACAGAGTTCCCACAACTGCCTGAAGGAGCTCACACTGTGTAAATATTGATTGGGGGTGGATGACTGATTGCTATTCCCTGTGGAGACCCTGCCGAGGTGTCTGAAATTCTCTCTGATTTCCATTACAGCTGTGAAAGCCAATATTCAAATGCTGGTAGTTCAAGTATTCGCCCTGTGGTTCATTTGTTTAGTCATTTAGCAAATCTTTATTGACTATTGACTGTGTATCAGACATTGTGTTCGCCACTAAAATAAAAGTGGGGAGTAATATTTTATTGTAATTACAATATATGAATATATATCCTTAACAACTACCTATTTACTTTCAATTATTTACTTCTGGGTGCTAAGGGTTGTGCCTACATCATTGCACTCAAAAGATGTGCCAAAGTTTACAGGAGAAACCCACAAGGCCTCAATGCTACAAAAAGAACTCTAGGAATCTAAGGAATATTGCATGTAAGAAATAGTCTTCTTCAGTGAAAATAATAAAATTTGTTTTCTACTACCAAGTGAATAGCCCTGAAAACACACATTTGAGTAGCAGGACTCAGAGTGTGTAGGTTATATTTAGGAATATACATATATACATATTCAAATATACATGTAAAAGCAATTAATTAAAAAAGAATCCAGGAATTTGAAAATGAGAAAGTAGGGGTACATGGGAGGGTTAGGAGAGAGAAAAGGAAGGGAAAAATAATGTAATTATAGTATAATCTCAACAATCCCTCCAAACAAGGAAAATATTCAAAAAAGATAAATAGTACAGAGATTACTATGAGGGGCCATAGACAAAATCACAATCAGTCTAATGTGGAGAAGAAACCCATAGACCCATAGTAGAGTTAGTGACTATGAGAAAAGTCTATGAGAAATGAATGGAAGAAAGAACATACTATCTGTGAGCCACACTCTCAGGAAATTGTAAAGCAGATACTATCATTATTTTGAATCCTAAACATCATGTTTATTAATACACACACACACACACACACACACATTTGGGAGCTGGATCACTTAGAAGTTTGGCAGTGAAATACCAAACATTTTAAGTCTGCATAATTGGTTGAAATCCAGCCAAACTGATAAGAAATGCCACTCTTCCCATCTGCTGGTTTATGCAAATAACTTAGTGATCTCATTTAGCCTACTAGGAGACAGGTGTCTCTATTGCTAAAGCAGCAATGAGGCTGGCTTCTAGCCCTAGTCTTAGGCAAATGTCTTGAATTTAGTTGTGGGTTACAATTTAGCATCAGATATGCTCCCAAGAATCCTAGGACCAGAGAGCAGGGTCAGAACTGGACATTGCTACAGCTTTATGTCCTGTCTGATGGGATACTATCTCACTCCAAATACGGAAGTTTCTAGACTCCTGTGACTACTTGATTCCTTCTATGTACATGATCTGAGACTTCCAAACCTGAAATATAAGAATATGGAAACTGACTGGATAAGACCTTGTTTCTTTCTGGCTTTTAACTTTTTTTTAAACCTATTTTAAATAATAATAATAAAACTCAAGTATCTTTTAAAACACTTATAGGAGTAAGACATCACAGATAAGTTCTGACTAAAACGCACTCACAATTAGGGAGTGTATGCAATGAAAAATTAGAGAAGTGAACAAAACATTGAACTAACCTGCCCGCTTTGGAATCTTCTTATTGTTATCTTCTTATTGTTGCTTGTTAGCTGTATAAAGGCCAAAACATCACGTAACCTTTCTATTCCTTGCATCCTCTTTCACAGGATGTAGGCAATAGAAGCCCCTCTCATCAGAGCATCATGAGTTCATGAGCAAAGCATACACACAAGAGTGCTGGGCTTGTAACAATTGTCATGCACAAATTATCTCATGCTACTGTGTTTCATAAACTGTATCAACCCAATATTTAGAAAGCACATTTTAATTCTGACACAAGTGCTTAGCTATAGGTATTATACAGTGCCACTGTAGAGATGAGAAACTAAACCTAAAAAGTAAATGGCAACTAGTAGTTCATAAAGCTTATCATATCTGTCTAATACTGAAAATGATCTAGCTTACTTAATTGCTTAAGCATTCATCATGGCTTAGAAGCATGTAACTCAAAGAGTTCTGTCCAAGATTTCTGGTTCTCTGTTGACTATGTCTTCTATACAAGGCAGAGAACCACAATGAATTTCAACTTCTGACTTTATCAATGCAAAGCAACAATATTTGCAATTTAGCAGACTGCCAATTTTAGTGATTCTTTCATAAATTTTTAGCTACTATTAGTGAGTTATTTGCTAACCTGTGATTATCTCAACAAAATACACCAGCAGTGTGGTTACTGAAAAACTCTGGGCACATTTTCATTACTCAGTTTTATTTTATTTTTTGCTTTTAATTACTTTCACAGTTGTGAATTAATTCTTATTCTACCATGTTGGTGGTGGGAACTAAGCCTGGTTCTCTCCAAGAGCAGCCAGTGTTCTTTATCTACTGACCTATCTTAGCATCACTTTGACCATAATGTTTTTAAAAGATGATTATTAAAAGATGGTTGTAAGCATTAACATTTGGGTCACACTGTTTACATCAGTGCATATTCACAGTTTATTGACAAATGAGTGGTTGATAGAATGATGTGTCTAAGCAATTGGCTGCATGACTTCAGGGCTCCTGAAGAGAGGAACCCCAGTGAAGGCACTCCTTAGAGGTCTGTGAGCCAGGGAGGTAAGCCCAACCAATGTTCCCAAATCATCATTCATATTAATCTGATTAACTCTTCCAGTCTCATTTGCAAAAGTGCAGGGATCAGGAATTTTGGCAACCATCTGGGTAACAGAACTCCCTCCCCAAGGACCTTGTAAATTTCTGCCCATATGTTTCTTGTAAAATTGCATTGCCTACGGGTGCTCTGCTCAGCTCTTGTCTGCAAAGATAGCCAACCAACCAGATCTGTGATGAAGTCCTTCATCAGATATAGCAATGGTATTTATCGAGGGGGAGGCTGTTTTTTATAAATAGGACGTTATAGAACTTTTATTGATAATATGAACACTGAAAATAATGACTACATTAGGCACAGGAAGGAATTATATGACACAAATCTTTTAATGTGCAGGATCATGTTTAAAAGGTCTTGGAATGATTAGGTGCACAAAAAATAGTGGCCCCCCTTTTATTTTTCAGGGTAAAACCCTGGGAATAGGCTTTCAGAATGTCAGTCTGACAGTATCCCTCATTTGGGATATTTTTTGTCTGTATGTGCTTGTTTGGATGAAAGTATAGGCATATATGCACGCACCCATTTGTGTGTGGAGAGGTGTAGACATGTACAGCAGATGTGCGTACAAACAGAGGGTAACCTCAGCTGTCACTCTTCAGGTGTTGGATACCTTTTGTTTGAATCGGGGTCTCTCATACATCTAGAACTTTGTCACAAAGGCCAGGCTGGCAGGTCGCTGAGCTCCCAGACATCTACTTCTCAGCCTCACAGCTTACCCTTGCCAGGATTTCAGGCACACAGTGCCATACGCAGCTTATTATGTCTGCTGTGGGGATCTGAACTCAGATTCTCATGCTTGTTAGGCAAACATACTGACTGAGTTGTCACCTCAACCCTACAATGCCAGTTTTCATAACGGTAAACTAAAGACAATCAGCCAGTAATGATTTTTTTCTTTTTAATGATGACAGTGATTTTCTTTATCTCATTTCCCTGAAGGTATGCCATAATTTGTCACTAGCTTTCCTGAACTGATTAATGAATAAAAGTTTTCCTCTTGAGTTACTGTAGGGAGCATGTGTTTGATTCAACATCACATCTTTTTCTTCAGTTTTCAGTGTGAGTTGAAATATTTAGCTCCTTCAATTCATCGGAAGCTTCAGGAATCAAGACTGATTATTTGAATACTCAGTTCACCTGATTAAGAGGAGATACTAACACCTAAGATACCTAAGAGGAAGAGATATTAATTTCTCAAGATATTTCTATTTCCTAATGATTATTCAGGGTTGAAAACAAGGAACACATTGGGTATCATATGTAAAGTCATTGTAATCCATATTTTGTTCTTAGACAATGAAATAACCTAATGTGACACGGTAAGAGTGGTGAAAACTACTCCTTTGGGCACTTTGTGAAAAAATACTTCATGGAAAATGAATTGCAATGGCCGCTTTCCAAACCTCTAAACAAATCTAATCCTTATCCTGGAGATATTTGCAACTATATCTAGGAATGTGTAGATTTCAGATTATATGTATCCCTTAAAGTCACAGGCCAGATCATGTCCCTTTAAGGATGTAAGGTACAGATCCAGGAAAAAAAATGTTTCCTTATGCTGACCATATCTATAGAGAAGTACTGAGAATAAAAGGCCCACTGATACAACACAACATTCTAATGATTAGAAAAGAATCACGCACGTATCTAAAGCTCGGGTCATGTCAGAGAAATGGTGTCATAAAGGCTATATGAGTGAGGAAGAAAAAATGCAACATTGTAGTATGGGTATTTTCTTGAAGCATAACATGACCACTCTGTCTGTCATGAAAGAGAGATAACCTTGGCCCATGATGATGACAACGAAGTAAGTAATATACAATAGGGGTAGCTACATCAGTGGCAATACTAAGGGAGACATTAATGCTCTATAGTGGAAGAAAGGGGGTTAAGGATCCGGATGCCATCACATGTGATTCCACCATCTACTACCTCTTTCCCATAGCTATACTTGAGTGGTAATGGCAGTTGCCAGTATATAAGTAAGGGGGTGGGAGTGCTAACTGAAGGTAGATTTCAATGATGGAGTTTCCATGAGACCATCATCCATAATGGGATGGGACTTTATTGCCTTGTAGATATTTTTTTTAGTTAACTGTGCACATGTATGTAACCTCTTTACTTACATTTCTGTAAGCTGAGAATTTAAAGTAAGTAAGCCTGATACTCATTGATTGTCACATTGGACTTGAGTGGAATCATTTCTCTAATGCTTTATTGGAACCCAAACTGGGGTGAATAGACCGTTCTTCATGTCTCCTTAGGAAAGTTAACATTCAAATTCTAGAATTAAATAATTTTTAGCCAACTGTATTATATGGGAATAGCAGGTCTTTGGCCCAGCCTGCTAGGCTCGATCATGAGTAGTAATTCAGAGGAATTTCATTGGAGTATAAGAATTATCTTCTGTTCTAGAGTGACAAGCTTAGGAAAAGACAAGGTCATGGTATGTGAACAGATCTCTAGATTCCAATTGGGACCAAGCATAAGCTATACAAACTCTCCTAAGAAGACTCTACCTAAATAATTTGTTAGATTTATTAGTGCCTGCTTCTCTTTCTTCAGGCAACCAAGCTAAGACAAAAACAAACCTTGTTTGTGCAATACTTCTGTGAAGAAAGTCCAGAATTCCCAGAAAGCATTATTTTTGTGAAACCCTCACAGTTACAGTTGCTGTCCCTTCTTTTAACACCTAGAACTTAGATACCAAGGAAGAGAATGGTGTCTCGTGTATTTCTGCTCCCACCATTTCAGCTGTTTACTAAAATGTCTGTTTTGCCATTTGTTCCCAAACCTGTTTAAGTTGTTGATTTGTTATTATAATTGCATAATTATATATAATGTAAACTGATGAAATGTCTGTGTGAAAATAAAGAATTACATTGCCATGGAAACTAATTGTAATGTTTTAGAAAGATCCAATGAAGGAAAATTGCTGAAAAAAAAATTTAGGATTAACAAGATGTCTTAGGATTAAAAGTGAGTAAAGGGGCTTGCCACCAAAGCTGACAGTCTGAGTTCCATCCCCAGAACTTACACGGTGGAAAGAGAAAAGTGACTCAAATAAGTTGTCCCCTGACATCAAGTTGGGCACTGTAGCATGCATACATAAACACACACACACACACACACACTCACCAAACACACACACATTAAAAAATGAATAAGTGTAAAAATATATTAAAATACATTTGACAATTTAACTGCAAAATACTTAGGGAAAGAATACAATCCTGAAAGTCTTTAAGTTTTTATCTTTGCAGTCAAAAGTGAAAATAGAAATCATAGATAATTCATTATAGGTATGGTTTGTGTAACAAAATAAATGACAAACACATCTTGGGGGTCTCTTATTTACTCTCAGTCTGCTGGCCACCAGTGCACAAGGGTAAAGAGGCATAAACGGGGGCAGAAAGTTCTATATGCAGCCTGTGAGCACTAACAGAGACAGCCCTCTGAGAAACTGCTTTTGGTGAAATAGCTCAACTTTATTCCAGAGTATAAGGAATATATCGGACTGGGTAGCCTAAAGAAAAACCCTAATTTGCATTTGGTGGCACACAAGGTTTAGTATATGGCAGTAGTGTCCAAAGCAGAGCTCCAAGCACAAGTCTTCTAGCAGGAATCTCTACCAAGGGTCAAGCTAAAGACCAATCAGGCATCTGACTTAGCGACAGCTTTTAGATAAGGTAAGTCCTCCAGAACCAGGACTGGGGAACAAAGGAGTTTCCATGTTGCCAACCATTTGCCAGGCCATAACAGACTGCAGCCTTGACCAGCCAGCAATGCCTTACAAGAAACACCAATATGTTCCATACCTAAAAAAAAAAAATGTTATTAGCAATTGTAAGTGGCTTATTTGTAGAGCTATTGTCTCTATTATGACCACCACAAAAACTGGGTGTGGTGATGCAAGCCCATAATCCCAGCCCTCAGGGGAATCCCAGCCTCCCCAAAGGAGGAGGTTCAGGAGCTAAAGCTTCTCTTCTGCTACTTAGAAGAAAGTTCTTGGTCTTCTAGTTAATGATTGTTATACTGTTATAGATCTTAGCTAAAGTAAAAACATGAGCGATTTGGAACTGAGAATATACTTCAGTGGTAAAACATTTGTATGCTATGTGTAAGAACCTGCACCATACAAAACAAAAGAAGGACAATCAACAACACATATAGAAAACAAGTGTTAAAAGTGTAAGGTTAACATGACTTAATTTGCAAATTCCTGATTTAGCCTGCTTCTTCAAGTAATTCCAAAGGTGAAAGGACAGCGTTTTCAACACTGCAATTGAAGTTATTTTTTATGTTTCAGTATCATGTATTCTTTTCATTGTGCTCTAAATTGTAGTAAGGTCCTGTCAACTTACTATTCTCCGTTAATCACTGTATATTGACCGTTCATGTCTTATAACCAAGAGGAACGTATTTGTACCTTGCTTGCAAACTATTTCATGCCCCAGACTTTTCCTTCCCATTTTGTACAGTTCCTGACTGGGTCAGTGAAGAATAAGAAGACTGAATAAATATTTTGTCACTGTTCACAGAAATCTCTGTGTCAATACTAAAGAATAAAATATTAAATTACCATAAAATTAAAAAGTAATGCATAATTTGCTTAAACATTCCACTTTTTTATTAGAAAAATCTGCAAGACCCATTTTATTGTTCTGGCACCAAAAGAATTATGGAAATTAGTAAGATATACAATGCATAATGTAAAACATGAATATAGTCACAATTTCATAATGAATATTGTATTAGTATAAATAAGTAAGAATATAGGAGTAAATTCTCACCACTGATACAAAATAACAATGAGCTTAAAAAGTTATTAGACCTGAGTTTAAGAAGGGACGGTATCAACGCCTATGGATCGGCCTTTCAATATAGACATTGGAGTTAGACAAATGTAACTGAAAGTCTAGACTCTGACGTTTGCACTTGTTTGATCATGGCAAAGCTATGGACCCTTTCTCGACTTCAGTTTTCTCATCTTTAGAAGAACATCATAATTGCTAGGATGTTTTTGAATATACTGTACTTAAGCAAAGTTTTTGGAGCATTACAAGTACTTGGGATCTCTAAATTTATTAATAGACTGTACATATTTGAAAAGTTTCAGACAAGCAATAGCAATTAAACTGTCTGAGTTGGTAAGTCTGGAAGTTAAAAAGGATGATGAAAACAAGAAAAAGGATATGTAAGTACCAGAACAGTGTGACCTGTGCCAGTTCAAAAATGTTAATATGCAAAGAAGAACACGAAGATAGGATCATCCAAGGAAAGAGAGGGAGTGGTCATGTGAAGATGAGGGCTCTAGGAGGGCTCTGAGGTTCCTAGGGAAAGAATGACATTTACCATAGCATGGAATCCTCAGTCACTCTATTTCAGAGAGTGAGCTCCTAAATTCCAGAGAAAAGATTGGATTTTTGGTAACCATCTTTTGAAACTGCTTGTGCAAACTGGGATGAGTGGATGAGAAGAAAATCAGAGAACAATTAAAGAAAGACCAAGTAACAGATCCAATTGCAACATCTTTGCATTAGTGAGAGCATGACCTAATGTCTGCATCTGCATACCGTACAACATCTGAGATAAAAAAAAAATCTCATATCTTCCTTCTATTCCGGTATGGAGTCTACAGTGCTTAAGTAATTTGATTTGAAATAATCTTTCTTCCTGTGCGAAGTGCTCTCAGCCACCTCATTAATTTTGATTTTATGCTCAATAAAGTTTCTGTTATTTTTGCAAATTTCATATCTGGTTAGGCTCCTGGAGTTCTGCCCTTTTCATCTTGTATTTAAAGTACAGATCCCTCTGTTAATGTTCATCTATTTCTATCATTCTGTCTAGTCATAGTTCACGAAGAAAACATTCTATCTCTCAGAGAAATCCATGTATCTCTCTCATTCTCTGATCTCTATGGTTCATATTATCCTTCACTGAGACATTTCTGTTTTATGTGCATGTGTATCTGCATTCATATTTGTGTGTGTTCATGTCATAAATATATGAACATATAGGTGCATGTGGAGCCTTAGATGTCAGACCTCAGGAAACTTGCATTTTATTTGTTTGAGATAGAATCTCTCACGTTGTACAGAGCCAGTCAGGCTAGGCTGGTTGGCCAGCAAGCCATAAGGATTCACTTGTCTTTACTTTCTCAGCTCTTTGTTTATAAGTGTGTGTGTGTCTGTGTGTGTGTGTGTGTGTGTGTGTGTGTGTGAAAGGGCACTGGGGATTGGATTCAAATCCTCATGTTTGCAAAGTGAGCATTGTGCTGAATGAGCTATCTTTCCAGCCCTCTCATTTCTTTTATCTTACAGCTGTAATTCTTAGATTTGTTGTTAAAAATAATGTATTTTCATGAATTCTTCGAGAATTTCATATAAGCAATTTTGATCACAGTCACTCCTCATTTCTCCCCCCACTTCCTTCTTGATTTGCTCTCCATTGCACATCCTCATTCTTTTTTCTTTTTTTTTTTTTTTGAAAACAGTCTTTTCACAACAGATATCTTGTAACCTTCCCCACTTCCCATCACCCTTTCTTGATATTCCATGCACTTTGGGTGTAGGGGTTGTGTTGTCAATACATTAATTGGGGATGGGCATACAATGGTCAGTTGTTTTATGTATTTAGGATAAGTAAATATTTCACATGAGGTTTTATTCCATTAATCCATAGCTCTTAAACCATTCTAAATATTTTTCCATAAATTACATTTCATAAGTGTAAATGCAATGCTTACCTTGTGCAAAGGTAGTGGAAGATAGGAGGAAACAGACATCATGTCTGCATCAAAGTCCTTAAATACAGAAAGACAGACAGCAGAAACAACAAGTAGCTGAATCCAATAATTTCTGAGTAGGGTGATTTATTAGGCTTGTGAAAGGAGTTGAAGTTTTTGAGAACAATTGCGAGGACAAAGTAAAATGTGCTGGATAGAGAATTTGGGGAATCCTTACAGGTGAGACTACTTGAGAGGTAAAAAGGAGAACAGGAAGTGACAAAGGAACATATTAATTTAGGCAGAGAGTGGATGCCCTGCAGTAGGACCAAGCTGTCATCTTTGAGGAAGAGGAGGAAACCAAGTGTGCATGATTTCAATAATAATGTGGGTAAGGAGGCTGAAGCAGATGGGTCTGAACTTTGCAGATCATTGTTGCAGAGTAAGTAAAATGGGAAGGGAGAACAAATTTATAAGATACACACACAAACACATATACACAGAAAGACACACACAGCCATGCACAAACACACACACACATATATATACATATACATTTATGTATACACACATGCACATATACATATATACACAGACATATATACACATAGAGAGACACATATATACACATACACACATACATGCTTACACCCATATAAACACACAAAGGGACTCATATATACTACATATATACACATACAGACATACACAGAGACAGACACATACCCACAAATATACATACACAAGATACAAATACATACATATCCACACAATCATATCCACAGATATATACATTACATTTTAAAGATATATTATTGGTTGTGAAAAATATACACATATACATATATACACAATCATACAGATATTCACATTATATTTTAAAGAGATATTATTAGTTATGAAACAATAAGTTTTCTCTATCAGAGACAAAAGGAAAAACCAAGAAATTAATTGAGCAGCTCCACTCATTTATTCACTCCAAGCTGTTGTTACTGTATGTTAGAGAGTGAGTGGCTAAAATACAGAATTTTTCTTCTCACTGTTCTAGAGGCTTAAACTCTGGTATTGGGTGTCAGTATGACTGAGTTCTTGTAAGGGTTCTATTTGTGTTAAAGGAGAGAGAGAAAGAGAGAGAGAGAGAGAGAGAGAGAGAGAGAGAGAGAGAGAGAGAGAGAGAGAGAGAGAGAGAGAATTTCTCCTGTGTGTCTGTTTTTATGTGGGAGTGTACTCATGATTAATTGTCTCCCAAAGGCTCCTTCCACCTCCATCGCATACGCTTTAGAAACACATAGTTTTGAGGTCCAACCTTTTCACATGTTCCAGGGTAGGGGTATGAGGATTAGAAATATTAGATGGAAGGTGAATTCACTCGCACTTTTTTTTCCTTATATACCCAATACAAAAGAGGGGGGAAAGAAAAAAATGAAGGAAAGAAAGAAAGAAAGAAAGAAAGAAACCCTGTTTCACTGTGACACAAGAACAAACAGCAATTGCTTGCTTCAATATCTGAAACATCAAGCAACTATATCCTGAGTTAAGCATTTTGTTGTTTAGGCAGGACATATAGCCATCACACCTTATACCAAGCATCCTGTAGGCAGCCAATCCCAGGGTCAAACCTCCTGTCACATCCTTGGAGGAGCAGGAATAGACTTGAATTCTTTGACCTTTGGTCAAGGTGGAACAGGTACATTTCTGTGAGTTCCCACAGCACAGTTGTTCGTCCCTTAGCATATACTATCCATAGTCTAGCTGAGTTATGGTGCTTAAAATAGAGAAAGGAGCCAAGACAGGTCAGGTTGATGAAAGAAATGTTAAGAGAAAAAAAGAATAAACAAACTCAAGACGAGTCCTCAATTGCCAGTTGATACCGTAGAATGTATAGTAATTTGTTACTGGGCTGGAGGTTATTTAAATCTAGAAAAACCTTTTCTCAGTAAATTTCTGATAGTTCTATTCAAAAGATAATGGTTAGGAAAATGAAGCTAGACAGTAAATATTTTATATTTACCAGCCATATAACTTCAGCCACTGTCCATACATATATGAGAAAGAGACTCAGTTCTAATACATCTTTATTTACAAAACAAGCATGGAACATAGCAGTAAGCTCTGCTATATGTAATCTTTGTTATATGTGTTAAAAGAAAGAATAAAAAACAAGCTCATATTTCTGGTTATGCAATATTTCACAGTATATTTAACTTAAATATTAAGACATCACATGATGTTAGAAACATGGATTATTACGCTTTTTTTGAGTAAATATTTTCATCTCTTTTATTTAGGTGTATTCATATATGCTCAGGAAAACCAGAGACACTGTATTCCCTGTTCTGGATTTACAGGCAATTGTGAACTGTCTAACATGGGTGCTAGGAAACAAACTGGGGTCCTCTACATAAACAGTATGCATTCTTAATTGGCAAGCCATCTCTCCAGCCCCACTACGATGTTTTCAAGGCATGTTTTTCTCTCATTAAGAATTTCTATATATAAGCCAGGTGGTGGTGGTGCATGCCTTTAATCCCAGCACTTGGGATGCAGAGGTAGCAGATCTCTGTGAATTCAAGGCCAGCCTGATCTACAGCTAGTTCCAGAATAGCTAGGGCTGTAACACAGAGAAACTCTGTCTTGAAACAAACAAACAAACAAAAAGAATTTCTATATGTCTGATATATTCAAGTCCTTATCTCCATAGCCACAAGATGAAACCACTTGACTAAACATTTTTTTGGTTATCAAACCTTAATAGAAAACAGCAGTTAAAAGGTTGCATACAATTGAGAGGCAGAGGGAGAACATTTATTGTTATTTCTAATTGACTCAATTATGCCAAATGGCATCCATTCGTCTATGGTCTTTTTTCCATTGCTCCTCATTGAAAGGTGTCATCTGAATTTAACAAGTACTTCCCCTTTGCTGGGTCAGAGCTATTTACTATCTGTATCTCATGAAAAAAAAATGCAGCCCCTATGTTCCAAATGTTATTCATATTTATTCCAAATTGTGATGTATTGAAGTGGCTTCTTTTATCTTGCCTTGAAAGTCCTGATAACAAAAAAGACAGGAAGATCAATAACCACATGATGGGTAACTAATTGCTTTTGCCTCAACCTGCAACCTGGCATCCCTGGAGGAGCTCATTCCAAAGTCCATTTAACAATCTCAGATATTGTTTTCAAGCTCGAATCTCAAAAGTCTAGACTGCAAATGGAATAGGAAGAATACGTTTAAAATACTCCCATCATTAAAGCTTTTATATGTGTGTACTACTCAGTGTGATCCATATACAGCATTTTCAACAGGCAATTGCTAAAATGGCTATTAAGAATTGAGAGTTTTTTTTTTTTCTGAGAGTGATGGTCTACTAAATGTCATTGAATTGCTTTTAAAAATGTTTTCGTTCACTGTCGGATATATCAAAGCATCAAACTGAAAATTCATTTTTAAGAGTTTATTTGGTTCTATGACTTATAATCAACACATTTTGATCCATTACAAAGACCTTGCTCTAATCCAAAAACAAACTTACTTAATCTTCACAAATCCATAAGAGGGGGTACTCCTATTTCAAAACAGGGACATAGAGAACTGTTTGCAGTTTCACATTAAAGAATTCTGTTTTCCATATGCTAACGTCTTTTTATGAACAAAATTCAATCACTTCTTTGTTCCCTTGTTTTTCTATCCATGAACTGGAGATAAAAATATTGCCTATTTTCTTATTGTATATATAATATACACTAATATCTTAAGACCTTTAGAAGACTGTCATATATAAGAGACATACCTAACAGAGGTAATGCCTCTGAAGGCAGAAACCTTTTGTACAATATGCTATGAAGAATACAAAGATTCATGGGCAGATCCAACATATGCATGTATTAATATGAGCATTTTCAGCATTCTCAACTTGCTTTGGATTATTCTGAATATGGAAATAAATCTGTTTTCTGTAAAGCCAGGGAGGTTATGGTTGGAAAAATCATCTTATATTCCTCTACACACGGATAACTGATATTTCTCAATATATAGATAGTAGCCCATGGCTGAACAAAATAACTAAGAATTGAACTGAGTTCATGACTCATTCTTGGCTATATAATTTCAAGGTATACACCAAATAACAACTGTTTTTTCTTCCTCTTAAACAATTTGCCAGAGTATAAATATACAATTTTTTTAACTATGTATTAATCAATTGAGAGACATCTAGGCTAATTCCATTTCCTGGCTATTGTGACAAGAGCGACAATAAATGAGGATGAAGAGGTTTTATTATAGTAGGACATAGAGTTCTTTGTGCATAAACCCAAGGACGGTGTATCTGGATTATGTGGCAGCTTTATTTTTAGCTTTTTCAGTATGCACAAAACCCGTGAAAGATGAAGCTAGATAAGATACCAGCATGGAAAGGGAAAGTGGTCATGAAGTCCCATCACTACCCGAGGAGCTCTTGGTGACTAATAGCTACTAGAAAAGGCCAAGTTAGTTTTCTTTGAGGTTGTGGCCCCTGGTAGGTTGAACACATACCAGTGAAGCACATATTAAAAAACAACCCACCCCCCAAAAAACCCACAGTTTTTTTATTTTTTAAAGAGGACACGGAGTTAAATGAAAATGATAGGTGGATTTGAGTAAAGTTGGGGGAAGGGTGAATATGATCAAACTATATCTTACAGAACCTAAAAGAACTAAAAAACCAATTTTTTTTAGGAAAGTAGTGATCACAGGAAATTGATTTTCTAAAACTACACATGAAATTTTCCTGTTTAGAAGCTGCTTTTTCTTAGCTTTCTGTTTATAGATTGTTTTCATGTTTCTATGAAAGTGTACAGATGTTACTTTATACCTCTTGGAGAGCTGACCGTATCCTTAGGTATGGCACAAAGTCAGTTCCATACTACCATGAAGATAATGGAATAAACCTCTGAAACTATAAGCCAGTCTGAATTAAATGTTTTCCTTTATAAGAGTTGCCATGGCCATGGTGTCTCTTCACAGCAATAAAAACATTAACTAAGACAGAAATTGGTACCACAGATTGCTGTAGTACTGGGTATTGCTGTGATAGACCAGACTATACTTTTGTTTGGAGGAATGTGGATTTAGGAAGTTTGGAATAGAAAAGTTGACCACTTTCAACAGGCTTTAATGGGCCATACGCGATGGAGCATGAAAAACAGTGGTGCTGGGAGTGATTTCAACTGTAGCGGTCTGATTCAAGATGTTTCTGAAGAGAATTTTAGTATGTTATCTAGAGATCATTCTTATGATATTTTGGTAAAGAATGTACCTGCTTTTTGCCCTTGTCGTAAAAATCTTCCCGAGGCTAAAGTGAAGAATTTTGAATTAATTCTTTTGGCAGAGGAAATCGAAACACAGCCCAGTATAGACTCTGCCATGTTGTATTTCTAATAAAGATTTATAATGAAAAGGCGCAAGCTAATTAAGGAAAAATACAAAAATGTTTAATTTGAGGGGAAAAAAGTATCAGGAAGTAGAATGGAACTACGTAGAAAAGCTTGAGCTAGGTGGTGTTGTGCATGTCTTCAATCCTAGCACTCTGAAGGCAGAGGCAGATGAATATCTGAGTTTGAGGACAGCCTGGTGTACAGAGCAAGTGCCAGGACAATCAAGCTTAGGCAGTGATGGTAACCATAGATAACAGAAAGCTGGTGATGATATAAGTAAATGTGAGTCCATGTTTTAGTCCTAGCAAGCAGCAGAACTTGGCAGCTTCAGCCACATTGTTCTGGCTTCAAAGTCAAGGGTAGAAGAAAGAGGTTATGGAATCTTCCTCTGTGACAAGGAAAGCCACAAGGACAAGTGTGTGTCAGGGGCGTCATTGAACATAGGCCATGAGAGGCTAGTACATGATGTTGTGGAGGTGAAGCCTGGGTTGCCTTGGAGATCTCAAGATGGAGATGCTAGAGTCATGGAATACTAGCAGATGAGAGCTGCTAATGGGGAATGGAATCAGCCCAAGAGAAAGAAGCATGTTGTAGACAGAAGTTTCCTCCCTGCCTAGTCCTACAGCAGTTCAGTTCCAAAGAAACGTACAGAGGCTTATATTAATTATAAACTGGCCTATTTAGCTCAGGCTTATTATTAACTAAATATTATAACATAAATTAACTCATAATTCTTATCTATGTTTAGTCATGTGGCTTGATACCTTTTCTCAGTAAGGCCTTCTCATCTTGCTTTCTCTGTATCTGGGTGGTGACTGTTCTCTGCCTTTCCTCTTCCCAGAATTCTCCTACTCTGGTTGTCCTGTCTTTATTTCCTACATGGCTAATCAGCATTTTGTTAAACCACTCTGAATGACAAATCTTGGCAATGTAAAAGAGTATTATTCCACAGTATGTTGCAGTCAACAATGCTGGATGGAGTTTGAGATCTGAAGTGGATTTTGATATAAGACATGGAAATACAGAGTTTGTACTTTGCCCACCTGGTTTTCCTTCTTGCTTTGGTCCAGTATTTTCTGACCATGCTGTTTTCCCTATGTTTTAAAATTGTTATGTATATCCTGCGCTGTTCTGCTTTTTTATTTTTATTTTATAGATGGTTATAGTTATGACTAAATGAATCTCAGAAGAAACTTTGAACTTTTAAGTAAATTGGAGACTGTTATAGACCATGGGTACTTTTGCCATGAGACTGGATGCATTTTTGCATTATGATGTGACTACAGGTCTATGGGGGCAGAGAGTGAAATGTGGTGGTTTGAAAGAAAATGCCCTCCCCCGAAGTAGAACTATTTGGAGATATGACCCTGTTGGAGTAGGTATGGCCTTGTTGAAGAAAGTGTGTCGCTGTGGGGGTGGGTTTTGAGGTCTTCTATGTTCAAGCTATGCCCAGTGTGACACATATTTTACTTTCTGTTGCTTGCAGATCAAGATGTACAATTCTCAGCTCTTTCTCTAGTACCATGTCTGCCTGCAGGCCACCATGAAAATAATAGAATAAATATCTAAAACTAAGTTATCCTGAATTAAATGTTTTTCTCTAAAAGAGTTGCTATGGTCATGATGTTTCATCACAGCAATAGAAACTGTAATCAAGACACACTTAGAGAACTGACATTTCTCAATAAACCTTAAATGACTATTTTGCACATAGTTCTGTGAACCCCCTTTTTATTTCAAGATACTAATTCAGAAAGCTATCTAAAACATCAATAGGAAACATAAAATTTTTCTCTGTGTGTATGTGTGTATGTGTCTCTGTCTTAAACAGAGTCTCGCTATGAAGCCCAGACTAGCCTCAGATGAGTTTTGATTCTCCTGCCACAACTCTTAAGTGTTGGGATTGCAGATGTGAGCCACCATGTCCACTTGTTACTAGCTTTTTTTTTTTTTTCAAACAAAGAACACTGCCAGGAAAGTTACTCCTAATTGGGGGATTTGGGATGCCATTTATCTTCTTGCATTTGCCTCATCTTATTGCCTCATCATCCTCATCCTTAGACACATTTCTTCAGCGTTTTGAAGGGATTAGTTTTAAAGATGACAAATTTGGATATCTCCATATACCCACTCATCTGTCAGGCTGTCTTTTCTCAGTTTTGCTCAGAAATGAAATTATTTCTTTTTCTTCTTAAGTAGAAGTATTTCAATATTTCATCATCTTAAATTAGCCTTTAACTTATTCATTTCATTCACTTCTAAATGTGAAGCTAATGGTATTACTTAGTTGTTGAGAAATTTTTAAAGGAAATGAAGACTGTTCAACTCTTTCTACACCCTGTTCTTGTTCTATGATTATATTGGATGATAATGCTTAGAATGTCTACTAAGCTAATGAGCAGGTGAGAAGCTTAAATTCTTGAAAATACCTCTGTGATTTATTAATGTCATATGTTTCACACATAGCTCTGGACCCCCCTCCCCGTTTTTCTTCACTAAGAAAATGCAAAAAGCCTACAAAATCTATCTGTAAAATAAATCTCTAAAATACCACTCATTAGTTTGGACAAAATGAAGAGTTTGATGTTAAGAATCTGATTTATAAGATTCAGTTGAGTCAGGGGTGCTCCGTAAGGGACAAAATGTTCCTGTTTCTCTCTCTATTGAAAACTAAGATTCTGACATTGATGTTGCCTCAGAATCATTTCCTTGGTGTCCCCAAGTCTTTAAAAAGCTTTCTTGAATAAAGCTGATTTCCTCTCTCAGAGTCTTGTACTTTTAATGGGCTTCATGCTGTTACAAATACTCAGACAAGATTTCCCTTTCAGTTCTCTGAAATGTTAGACTGAGACAATTAAATTCCCTTTGTGAGTCTTTCGTAAGTAATCTTGGACGGAAGCAGCAAGAAAATAATTGCAATAGATCAGTGGGTCTCTAAGCTCAGGCTCCAGACTGGCAGCATCACTTGCAAACTGGCTACCCAAGCCTCCCAGCTTGCATCTAGTGAACCTGACCATGCAATTGGGAGTGCGCTACTTGAGGCATTTTGATTATAGAACCTCTGCTGTGAAGAAACACTTAATAGTAAAACACATTTCTTCATGGATGATGTAATCTGTACTTTTGTTTCCTTTTATTGCATGATTTTTTTCTTTCTGTGAAGAATTATTTTAATATATATATAAATCTTTCCATATCAATCATCTTCTTAGCCGAAAACCTCCTGGCACCGCCACATGCCATTTCTGATGTGATTTGGCCACTGCCTGCCTATCTACCAAATCATACTAGTGGCTGTCTCTCTCATTTCTATCAAATGTATTTCCCTCCCTTTTAAATTAAATCACAAGACATTCAGAAATCTTGATGCCTTCTATTTTCTTTTGTATTATTGTAGGTTCTGTTTCTGACATTATGAATTCATTGATGCATTATTGGAAGAAATATGTATTGCTCTTATAAATTGAAATTGACTTATGAGCCTAATTTTATTCTCATTCCTGTTGAAGGGCTGGTGCCGCAAGCCTTCCAGACTTCAGTTTAATCACTTGTATAATGGGGAAACAACATCTGTTATATAATTTGTATTATATGCCAGGCATGTATTTTAACTTCTTTTTTTAAAATTTTTATTTCTTTATTTATTTGAGAGAAAGCTTCCCTGAGTAGTTCTAACTGTTCTGAAACTGACTCTATAGACCAGGTTGGCCTCTAAAATTAGAGATCCATCTGCCTCTGCCTCCCAAGTGCTGAAACTAAAGGCATGTGCCACTGTGCCTGGCTGAATTTTAACTCCTTATATTAATCAGTGAACTAGTTGTTACTACTGTCCTACAAAGTAGGAATAATTTTTATTTATATTTTTCATTTGAAGAAAGTGAGGCAAATAAAAACTGTCTCACCTCAAATCAGAGCTTGGATATAGTGAAGCTGATATCCCAGGCAACCTAGGTGCTAATATCAAGTAATGAACACCACTGACTACTGCTGTCCAATCAAATGCCTTAAGGTTGTTTTTTGTGTTGGATAAAATAAGGCAGGCACTTAATACAGGTCAATCACTTTAACATCTTTCATATAGGGTAGATATTTTAGCTACTATAAAAACATGCAGTTGTGGCCAGGTGGTGATAGTGCATGCCTTTCATCCCATCACTAAGGAGGCAGAGGCAGACAGATCTTTGAGTCTGAGGCCTGCATAGTCTACATAGTGAGTTCCAGGATGGCCAAGGGTACAGAGTAAACCCTATCTCGAAAATAAATAAATAAATAAATAAAATAAATAAATAAATAAAGGAAAAAATATGTAAAACTGTGTATGGCAGCATGCGCCATTTATTCCAGTGCCCAGGAGCTGGATTCATGAAACTCATGAGTTCCATACCAACATGAAAAATATTGTGAACAGCTGTCTTGAAACAAGACAAAAGGAAATGCAGTTATACGGAAGCAAAAATATGGGAGCAAAACATTCGGTGGATATCATGATTCTGCTGCTCAAGTGAATTATTGTGCTCTGTATGGCAATGCATCACCTTACCTCTTGGGAGGCTAGAAATCTGAAATTAGTTTTCAAGGATTAAATTCAAATGTCTCACATGAGCTGTGCTTCTTCTAGCTGTTCCTTGTTTTATCCAGTCTGTCAGCCCTGCCTGTGTGTCTTAGCTTGCTTCTTCTGCCTTCTTCAAAGCCAGCAATGCCATGACTTATGGCACATCTGCCCAACGCTTGCTCTCTGATCTTCATCTTTCACTCTTGAGTACAATCACATCAGACCATTCGGAAGCATATCTCTCTCTCTCTCTCTCTCTCTCTCTCTCTCTCTCTCTCTTCTACCCTCCACCCCCTTTTCTCCTTTCTCAAATCAGGTCATGCCCCACCCCCACCCCCGCTGGAGCTTTCTCTGGATCAGTGTTGATAAAGCATACTGTGCCTGGCAGCTTCTCTCCCCTTGTAACTAAGAACTCCAGGGAATATGGAATTTAAACTTTTTAAAAAAATATTTATTTATTTACTATGTATACAGCATTCCTTCCATGTATGTCTGAAGGCCAGAAGAGGGCACCAGACCCTATTACAGATGGTTGCGAGCCACCATATGGTTGCTAGGAATTGAACTCGACCTTTGGAAGAACAGTCAGTGCTCTTAACCTCTGAGCCATCTCTCCAGCCCATGGAATTTAAACTTTTTATCATTGCCCTCTGACCTCTACCTATTGGGTAGGCCACGGAGTAGTATAGAGCTTGTCTTGAAATCTTTTAAGAATCAGATGCTCTTTCTGTCATGTGGAATTAAAGACACCCTCTCCTTTCAAGACACCATTATGCTCTCTTTGGTATGAAGCTATACCTCTCCTGAGACTCTGGTAGTGAAAGAATGGAAGGGTTCATATCTAGCTCAGAACTTCTGTCCTGACAATCATAACAGTTGTTTTTCCTAGTGAAGTTCTTTCTTGCACGTGGAGGTTTGCTTCTCCCATCTCAGGCTGTGATTTCATAATTCTAACTAGTCCACACCCTACTCTTCCTAACACCTAGGATTTAAAAAAAAATCCTTTACCTCTCCAAGCAGCTACACTGCCCTTCTCTAAGTTGGTGCTGTAGCTACTGAAGTAGCAAGAAAAATTATTGATTTTAGGGATTCTTTGAGCAAGAGTCTCTTTCACTTGGACTCCATGCCCCTGGAGAGTAGAAGACAGGCCTCATCAATCATGCTCAAGAAAGCATAAAGGACACACGAGCAGGGTTGTGATTTCTCTGAAAATCCCCTCTTCTCATTTAGGTTAGCAGATTTGCTTTCTCCAGACTCACCCACATCATCTGTGACTCATAACAGTGGCATCCTCTTATTTTGTCTCGGCTCTAACTGAACAGTCTGGCAGAGTACAAAGAAGGGAATACTGGGCTAGAATTCTTAGGGTTGAGCCTCTTCTTGGGTCACTATTTAAAACTCTATGACTAAATTGGACATTAGTTGTATAATATCATTATACAACATTAGTTGTAAAATATCAACTGAGTTCCTCCTGTGTTTTTTGGCTCCTTGCAAGGTGTCCTGAGTATTCTAAGGCAAAAGAGAATAAACAAAGCTGTTCCTGTACTTTCTGAATGTATTCCTTAATGGGAGAGAAGACTTCATAAAATTAAGCAAATGAATCAAGTACTTGTCTCTACACGAGGGCTGACTCCAGAATCAAGAGAAGGCATGACTTGAAATGCATTAATATCTGTAGAGCCCCATAACAATGCTGTGAAGAACAGGTGACTTCTATCTTATGTCAACTCAGTCTAAGATCACAGGTTTCCTCCAAGTTGTTTCAAATGCTCAGCAAAAGCACAGAGGGCCCAGGGAACCTGCAGTCAATTAGATTGGACTCTCTCTCTCTGAAAAAGTCAGGAAACCATAGCACCAAATCATGGCAACTGGTTCTCTAACCAGACTGCATGTTGCATCTCATCACCATGATAATGAGATGCGGCCCTGGCTAACCTCTCCCTGGACCTCCCTGATCTTCCATCCCCAGGGGAGCTCCTTGAAGATCATTTATGAAAATCAGCAGTAAGCACCAGTGGCCTTTGGAGCCTCTCAGAGAGTGCTTAATGCAGTAATTGTTTACTCTGATTCGTAATGAGCAAGAGTGACACAGTGAGGCAAATTTATTTTCCTGAATGTATTCCAGAACAGAAGGCACCTTGAAGGGCACAACTCATTTTTTTTTTCTCCCACTGAGAATTACCCTGTCATGAGTTTTGCAGTCGAACCCCATGGGTTCCCCTGAAAGCACAGTTTGCTGTAGATTTACATAAGGTGAAATTGCTGAGATAAAGTATTATCGTGTGAGGGAGTAGTTATCAATTTCTTACCTCCAAACTGGGAGAAACCATGACCACGGAACCAAGAATAATACAAATGGGGTAGCTCATTCATTCAGATAAGCAACAGTTTTGTTTCTCTGCCTTTTAAAAGGCACCAGACAGTGGCTAATGCCTCCTTGACTCAGAGTGGCCATTTTGAAATAGCTAAGAAGAAGAAAAATAAACACCAACCAGATGTAATCTGCCGCAAAATAAATAAGCCCAAAACAGTTATACAACATGTCTGTGTTGTATACAGTGGAAATTCTGAGATGCGTGAGTTTCCCTGTGTTTAGAAAAGGCTTCTTTCTATCAATTGGTCTTTTGTGACTGCTGTGGGGGCAGGGGGGTATGTGGCTTGGGAATGAGGGCCTTGTAAATTGGCCCTTACCAGCTGCTTTGTCTTGTCTTCTAAATTGCTTGAAAAATCTATTAAGATATATGATCCACATAAAGTAGGACCAGAGGGTTTCTGTGTGGTAGGCCCTAGGGACTGGATTTTAGTTTATCACCCATTAGCAAAGAAGGGATTTCATCAGTAGGCTTCCCCTTCTGTCACCCCTGAGACCTATGAAAATCCCAAAGATTAGCCTCTCTAGGATATAAGCAGAGATGTAAATTCCCAGATAGCTATTTGTTAGACAGACATGCCAGCAACTGTGGGATGCCCTAGAATGGCTGAGGTATATATAAGTCGTGATGTAGGAGTGAGGTCTGTGGAGAGAACTGGCTACCTGCAAGATATTAGATAGGAAATGAGCTTTGTTATGTTTACTTACTAATTTCAAAAGATTTATTCATTTTTGTTTTATGTGTATGAATGTTTTGCCTGGATACGATTCAGTGCACCATGTATACACAGTGCTCAAAAGGGCTAGAACAGGCAAAAGATCTTCTAGAACTCGATTTGCAAATGTTGTTAGGCTCCTGAGCCTCTGACCTTTTTTTTATTTTTTAATTTTTTTTTAGTCTATTTTTTTCCTTAGATTTGAATTACCATCACACAGTGGTTCACTTTTATTGTCAAGCTGGCCAAATTTATCACCAGGACAAACACATTGCAGGGTGTTTCTGTGAGGATGTTTCTATACCAGTTATGCTGAAGAAGCAGGAAATCCCACCTTGAATGTGGGCAAGAGCATCCTGCTGTTTGTAGTTCTGCATTAAGTACCAGTTTCTCTCTCTGCTTCCTGACTACAGATGCCGTGCGACCAGTTGCCCCATGTTCCTGCCACGGTGCCTTCTCTATTACAATGAGATGTGTCCTATTTTAAACCACGAGCCCAAATCAACCCTTCCTTGGGTTGCTTTTCTTAGACGATTTATCACATAAACAGAAGTAAGCCTGCCTATTTTCTGTCCATCTGTCTGTTGGTCTATCTCCTACTTGCTCAAAGCATTCTTTCCAGAGGCATCTTTGACCATGTTCTTGCCTGTTGGGATCTGGGTTGCATCATGATTGCAGCATTGTAACTGAGTATCCAACTTTTATATACAAAAAGAGAAACTCAGCACTATCTTCCTGGACAAAGGGAACGGAAACTAGGTAGCTGATAAATGTAATAGTTGATAAATGTAACTGCTTAGGCCAAAGGTACTAACTGCTGGGCAGCTGATGTATTGGCGCTAAGGACGTGATTTGTGTGGCTTGCAATGTCTATTAGGAATCTTGAATAAATTTCTAACACAGTGAATCTGTCACACTCCACCAAAACCAGCTGACTTTTCGGGATTCTTGACTACTGACTTCATTGTTCCAATGAGAGGACATCCTCCTGCCTCATTCCTTTGTGCTATTTACTGGCTCTAGTGAGTGAATACTTGCTTGTGATCCTGTCATGTGCGAAACCACCTTATTCTTTTTTTTTTTCTCATTGGTTATTATCCGAAGTACGGGTTTCTCAGCAAGCATTTTGCTCTATTGGTAGACCTCAATATCACTCAGCCCCACCCTATTGCTGGCCTTGTTCATCACCACTGTCCCAGTTTGTAGAACAGTTTGGCTTCATTTATTTTGCAAGTAAGTCATGGGGAATTAAAAAACAAGTTTACGTAACTTGTTGGATGGCCCAAGCTCCCAGGAAATATGCACAACCCAAGCCAAACACATTGAATCTTTCCTGTGTGTATGGATAGCTGTGATCTCACTTCTTAGAGTCAGCACAGGGCTTCTTGCTTCTGCTATATTGTGTTGTACAAGAATTATCCGAACGCAATGCACAGTCGCTCCCTCCACCTCATCTCCTAAGATTGGCAGCCCCATCTCTGCAGCCTGCATGTATTAGCAAAGAGATGATTGCCTTCCGTTTATCTGTGACTGGGTTTTGCTTAAAGAGAGTGGCTTCCTGCCAAAATGAGATGCATGCTTAATGAACTCAAATGCTCAGAAGCCCAGGCCTCCCAGAAATCCTCCATGTCAGCCTGCAGCTAATGGGAAAATGGAGAAGATTCCAGAAGGTACATGGAGAATGAGTCACATCCTTGACATTAGTTTTCTGTGTGGGTAATCCCCCTGAAAGCTCTGCAAAGTCTTATTTTATTTTCTAAAAACAATTTGAGGTAGGAACCTGACAGTATCTTTTTTTTTCCTAATAGGTTACTGCCTTTTTGGAGAGAAAGTGTGTGTGTGTGTGTGTGTGTGTGTGTGTGTGTGTGTGTGTGTGTGTGTGTGTGTGTGTGTGAGAGAGAGAGAGAGAGAGAGAGAGAGAGAGAGAGAGAGAGAAAGAGAGAGAGAGAGAGAAAGAGAGGGCGAACATGAGTGTGTATAGAATGTGTGTTGAGAAATATTAAATTTGCCTTTAGTTTTGAAACCATTCCGTTTCAGAGAACGGGTGCTAAAACCTTGTGACTTCAATATTGGACAGAAAGTATGTTCAGAACACAGAGCTGTGTCTCCCTCAAAACAGGAAATTGCACAACTTGAAGAAATGATGACTGTGGAGATTTCCAGGCTCACTCAGGTCTTTCAATTCCGTAGAAGATTGGATGGTAGGAGGGAAATGAGTCCTGAGGATCCAGTGATTTCAGGCTAGGTAGTGTGGTGCAAGTTTTTTCTGTTTTTTATTTTTGTTTTTCAGAAATACAGAGTGATTGTTGGCAAAACATGGTAGTTGCTATATCGGAGCGTCTAAGGGATGAGAAATTGTACAGTTATGAACTTGAGGTAACAATGCCAGAGCCGCCACCTGACCCCCATTAACTCTTTGATTTACAGGTGGCAGGCTGCACCTCATCTCACTGGCAATGAAGTCACAATAATGTGGTCCCTGACCTCACCAGCATACCCCATAAGTCCCTGCTCCCCAGTACATCAAGCTGCACACTAGGATGAAAATTGCTGTTCTGAAGCATGGATTTGCCAGAGATTCCCTGGGGAACAGAGGGAGTTAATGCTGTTTTCCAATCTGCCTAATTTGCTCCAAGAGGGTGTTATGTCCTGTGGGGGAATAGGAGTGTATGAGTGCCTGGAGAGAAGGGAGTATTGGTGTGTATGGGGGAGGGGTAGGAGGATTAGAGAAAATCCAGAAGTGACAACAGCCCTCTTTCCAGAGTGTCACAGTACAATCATTTGCATATAGCTCTGTTCTTAGCCTACAGTGACATTCCAGCACTCTTTCAGTGTAAAACGTGAGATGCATTCTTTTGTGGTTCGTTTGTTTCTCGGCTTCCCAATTGTCTGTGCAGGATAACAGAGCCAGCATGGAAGGGAAACAAGACAGGGTTTTAGTCTTGCAACCTTCTTTATGTCCCTCTGTCAGTCACTTCCTAGCCTTGTAGCTGTAAAGTAAGTTGGAAGAATTAGATGACCTCTTTAGGGGCCTTCCTTTCATGATTTTGTGGTGTAAATGCTTGCATCTGTCCACTCTTAGCTTAGCTTCTTTGAATTGCAACCTGCTATTTAAATACAAATAGCTTTTTTTCCTTCATTACTCAGGATACTATCTAAAATGAATTTATGCATTTCCTCTTAATAGAATACTTAACAACAAATGAAGCTGGAGGGGCTGCTGGGTCTCGTTATTTATAGATAATACAGTGTAATTGCCCTAACCTTTAACCACTGCCAGTCGTAAACCACTTGAAGGGCTTGGACAGTACAGAAGCAGTCAGCCATGACCTTCTAACCCTTTACTCCTCCCACTGTGCCCTGGTGAGTGACTCTGGTGTCTATCAGAAGTCCTTGGAGCTTAACTATATCCCAGCAGGGAGGTGGGATCTTGAATGCCTCGTTTTAATGGCTGCACACAGAGCCTCTGAAAACCATGAAATTCCTCCCAGTGTTCTAGTTCGGTGTGTGAGATCAACAGGGAAAGTAGAAAGGCTTTTTCTTGGGTAAAACTATGTTTATATTGTCCCATTGCCTTCCTGAAGCAGGCAATGCTTTTAGAAATTTTCATTCTGAGCTTAGAATATAATTCCTATAGTTGGTCTCATAGCTCACTTTAATGCAGTAGCCACAAGCCACATGCAAACTTTACATGTAAGTGAATTTAATTTGTATAAAATTCAAAATCTCGTTCCTTAGTCACTCTAGTCACAATAAAGGACTCAGTAGTTACATGTGGCTCGAGGCTACTGAGTAACTCTTTCATGTACAGTACAGACACATAGAAACATCTGCTAGACCATTCTGAGAGACAATAGGCTTGGTTTATTTTTCTTGTTTATTTCTGTATTTTGCTACAGGGTCTCCCTCTATATCTTATATTGGTTTGTATCTCATTGTGTAGCCCTGGGTACCCTGGAATTTACACCATTGTTCTTGCCAAGCCTCCTGAGTGCTGGGATTAGAGGTGTGAGAAAACACACTGGGTAGAATGTTTAAACCACTAGGAGTCATTTGCTTTTGTTTCAATTTTCCTAATCCATCCATCCAGCCATTCACTCAAAGCACATTAATTTGAAGGCAATGTGGAAAATAAGTCACATACTGAATGGTTATTATAGGTTAGCTATCATTCAAAGAATTTCCCATATTGTGATTGATTCCTCTAAAGTAGGTGCATTAAACTATATCACAAAAGCAAGAACACACTAAGAATTTCATACCTTATCAGGGCAGAAATGGAATTTCAGATTCCCAAGGTTATGGTACTCTGTGGTAAAAATGGCTTCTGGAATATTCTCACAAAAATTAAGTTTATGGATTAAATCATCATCACAAGAGATGATTGTTTAGATAGGGATAAACCCTCTTATTAGTTGTCAAATGGAGAGTGGTCATCCCTGAAACAATATGCACACAAACAGCAAAGACAGACCCAGCAGTTTGTGTTCCTATATAGTTGTATATCCACATACTGCAACATATACGTATGCACATAGGAATAATTGTCAAAGAAAAAGAGGCTATCAATTTAAGGGGCCCACATGGAAAGGGTTTGGGGGTCTGGGAGAGACTGGAGGGAGGAAAGGGAACCGAGAAAGTAACGTAATTCTATTTCAATTAAAAACATGTTTTTAAAAAGATAGTGTTTATATATATATATATATATATATATATATATATATTTGGGAAGAGATATTATGGTTTTAACAAGAACCTGCAAATTGAAAGACTTTCTCCTCATAGGCCAGTTTAGATAGATAATGGGAAGAAATGGAACAAAAGAAGTAGACAGATTACATAAATAGCTTGAAGCCTTACATGTTAGGATTTGTACTTACAGTCGCTTTGTTTTGAGCAAGAATAGCCTTTTGCCTTCCGTGCAGCTTGGTTGGTCCCAGGATTTGCAGGTGAAAATAAGTGTGAGCTATTTGATATGCAGTGTGTTTCTTCTCTGTGAAACAATCCAGCTGAAAAGGAAAGAACTGCATTTCCGGCTTTCTATGCTTTATCCCTTGGCAACCTACTGCAGTGATATTACAAACACTGAGACTGTTAGGCTAATGGAAGTAAATAGTGGAACAGCTGTGAAGGATGTGGTAAAATATTCACTCACTTGTACAGGAATAATATACCGAGTACCCACTACGTGCTAGGTGTTGTGCTATGTACAGTCCTGGGAAAAGGTACAGTCCCGCTCTCCAGAAGAAAATGATCGGATACAGACTGGTACACAATGAACTATAAAATAATCAGTAGGGTTGGATGTTTAACAACTAACTCTTCAGGAAAAACAGAGCCAGAATCATATCATTTGCACTTACTGAGCTGTGAATCAATATTCCTACCAGAACTGATGTCACGTTACCAACATGATCTCAATGCCTGTAGAGCTGGGATGTTACCAGCTATTATAATAAGTATTAGCCGGCTCTATCCAGCATACCATAAATTGGATTATGCCTGCAGTTCTCAACCCGTGGGTCATGACCCCTCTGAGGGGGAGGGTCAAATGATTCTTACACAGGGGTCAACTAAGACCATCAGCAAACACAGATATCTTCATTATGATTCATAACAGTAGCAAAATTACAGTTATGAAGTAGCAACAAAAATAATTTTATGGTTGGGAGTAACCCCAACACGAGGAACTTTATTAAAGAAGTACAGAATTAAGAAGTTTGAGCATCACTATATGCTGTAGTATTATAAACCTAACCTATTGTATTAGCGTGCATACATATAAATATATGTATATATAATAAAATAGAAGAAGCAATATTATTTAAAATTATATAGTGCTATATATTATGATAACATAGCATATAGGTTATGAGTTTACGCTTGGGGATCAGAATAGTATAACTGTAAGTGTTAACATACCTACCTATTAGCTACATCATTTAGTATTGTCTTCATCCTCCTATACCTGTTTACATATCTACTTGGTGGAAGAATCCATCACCTCGGGTTCTTGAAGGATGAATACTGAAATGATTGTTTCAGTTTCCCAATGCATAGTAGGTGCCTAATACATAGTAGGTGCTCTATGCATGTTTACTGAATTCACGAGTGAGCAGAGGGCAAGTAACAATAATACTTCAATACTTCAATCTAAAGCAGATGGCCATAAGGCCTTATAGAAGAAAAAAACAAATCTACTGTACATTAGTAAAGCTTTTACAGATGAAAAAAGATTTAAATTGTGCCTAGAACTTCAGCAGGAGTTATGGAAGACCAGTAAGTAAGTAGAGGCTGTCTCTGGGCAGAGGCACGCGTGGTCTTATGGCCGATAATGGTTCTTATAGAGATAGTTTGTATTTTAGTCTAATACACTTGCTTCTTTTCTTAAAATCAACTGGCAGCATCCACAAACCTTTCTTTCCTTTGAATCCATGAAGGTCCCCTTGCAGATGATGGCCGAGTTTTGACAATCTTTCCCAAAGCCTTGGTGTAGTCTTTTGGACATCATGTAGACATTCTTTTATCAATAGCCTTTGCTTATTAAAGTCATGGAAGCTGGAGTAAGAGATGTATTAATGATGGGGTTTACTGTTTGTTGTGTTTTACTGAGATTCCATTTTAGCGGCAGAAATGCTGAATGCCTGCTGGTGAAATGCAATTTCTTGAGTATCACATATTAAAGGACATCATATTTCATCTCTCCATGCCTGAGGTTTATCCAAACAAAAGAAATGGGTTGTTACCAAGGAAAGCATAACTCAAAATTCCAATTATAACTGTTAAACCACATGTGAAATTACTTTTAATAATTAAAAATGGCTCTTGCCACTCTGCAATCCTGGCTCAATATTAAATCTGCTGCCATTTTAAGGAGAGCTAATAATCCCCAGTAAATCCCGATGACCTTAATTGTCTTCATCGCCACCCTTCAGTGACCTTTATCGCCTAGATTGTTAAAAATCTAAAATAAATGATACGAATACGTCTGCCCTGCGAGGGCATTCTGTGCATTTCTACTGCGCGTCTATTGTTTCCAAAGCGCATTTCCTCAGACCAGTTGAGCTTTGAGGAAAAAAATTCTTATTATAGGTACATTTTAAAGTTCACGTTTTCAAGTGCAGAGGAAAGGAAATGTCAATAAGAAAATATTCATGTGGGAGAAGACGCTGAAGAGGAGAATAAGAGCTCTCTGTAAAGGAATGGAGGGGCATGCGAGGGTTAGTAATTACAAAGTCCATTGCTAAAACACAATTGTAGCACTCAACCACGAAGAAGCAGAAGAGAGTAGCACATCAGAAGCAAGAAATGAGTGTAAATATTTGCACCATGGGTGATATTTCCCTTCACTAGAGATAGTGAGGTTTAAATAGCTTGTAGAATCAAGGATCGAGTAGTGTCAACTGCTTACCTACTTAGAGGGTCAGATTTTTTTTTTTTTTTTGAGATAAGGATTTTCTGTGGCTTTGCAGCTTGTCCTAAAACTGGACTAGCTCTGATAGACCAGTCTAGCCTCGAACTGACAAAGATCCACCTGCCTCTGCTTCCCAAGTGCTGGGATTAAAGCCATGTGCTACTGTACCTGGCTTCAGGGTTGGATTTTATAACTGAATCTGGAAATCTGAGATCCAAATACATAGATGATCACTTGGGCTTGCACAAGCAGTATAAGCATTATGAATGTAAATGTTTCTTGCTTTTTTAAAAATGGATTTGACTTTCATATTATTGTGGTCCAAATTTCCACTGAATTATGATCCCATTGCTCTTGGTAAAATCTGTTTTTGCATTCATTCATTCATTCATTCATTCGTTCATTTAGTCAGTCAGTCATTACATGCATTCAACATGTTTTCAGCCTCCAAAATTGCCTGCTGGTCCTTGTTTACTGCTAATCCCAAGTTTACTCTTCTAGGGGTAGTCTGTGTATTCAGTGGATGCTATGAAAATTACAGCATATGACATCAGGGTGAGTCCATAACCCTACGTAGTTTGGTGGGCTCGTGTGGGTAAAGCCAACAGTCTTTTGACAGATTCACTCAAGTACTCCATGGGGAAAGCCCTGAAACAACAAATGACAGGGGATACACCTTGGAAATTGAACATCTAAGTACTACTGAGGTATCAAGAACTATGACTCTGACTGATAACTAATTGATTACAGTGTTATTAAAAACCCCAAGCTAGAAGCATATAAACAGGTTTCTTATGGCTCTTGTTACCTGTCATTTGTACATGATTCTGAACGTCTATGTGGTCTGCGATGCTAGATTTGGGAGTCATTTTCTGTAGGGACAGATACTAATTCAGCCACACTATGCTAACTGTTGGCTTTTGTTCTTAAAACAGAGCCCCTTAGATAGCAGGTCATTAGCATTTGTTGGCTGTATTAATGAGTAGCAGAGTGGTTGAAGATAACTCCTTCATTTCCTGTAATTGCATTTAAATGAAGACTAATGATAACATCACTGAGAGATGTAAGATATAGCTACTCTTAATATCAGGTTTATTTTGTTAACGATAGCTCTGATGAAATCAATATCAAGTACTTGATTCCTTGGTTTGGTTCATGGTTGCTCTTTTATTGAATGTTAGATTGCTTTGTCTTTTTTTTTAAATATAATTTTTTATTGAAAAAAAAATTTCCGCCTCCTCCCCGCCTCCCATTTCCCTCCCCGTCTCCCTTTCCCCCCCTCCCTCTCCTCTCCCCCTCCCCCCACTCCTCTCCCCCCCCTCT
>NW_026067947.1:7267341-7321809 GCF_014885135.2 Alexandromys fortis
GGGAGGGAGGTAAGGGGAGATGGGGAGAGAAAAGTGAGAAGGGGAGGTTGGGGGGAACTTGGGAAACGGGATGTTTGGGATAAAGCAAGGATGGATAGGGGAGCAGGGAAGCACATATCTTAATTAAGGGAGCCATCTTAGGGTTGGCAAGAGATTTGGTGCTAGAGGGGCTCCCAGGTGCCCAGGGCGATGTCCCCAGTTAGTTCCTGGGGCAGCTGAGGACAGAGAACCTGAGATTGCTTTGTCTTAACAGAGAAAATGGCCAGAAAGGGTTTTAATGATCTCTGACTTCTATTTGCCTTCAAATCTTCCCCTTTATCATTTCTCTAGGTTTGCTGTGATAACAGATTATTTTTGCCCCTCTTTCAAATTCTACCATTTTCCTTACAAACAAACAAACATGCAAAACCCCTCGAACTGTGATTCATTGGTATGATGTTAAACAGACATTTCTTACGTACAACTGAATGTGTATCACTCGCTTGGAATCTAGTTATTCATAGCAAAACAAAGAGTTGCCTGCTGCCCCAATGCTGAACGGAAAGCACATCTGTGGAACTGGGGAATGTAGCTGAAGGCTGCACAAAAGTCTCCCAAATGTTTGCAGGATCAGTTGAGATGCCAATAGAAATCATAGGGTAACATATTGGGTTCGCTGGTGTGAGTACAGCTTCTTGTCAGCACATTTTCCCTCTTTAAACATCCTGGACAATGCTTCAGACATTTGTTTTTCTGGCTACTATGAGCTCATTTTTATGAAGAGTAATAAGACATTTTCATTGTTATCAGGATGCTTTTCATGGGCAGCAAGCCTTGCTGCAAATGTGTTTCATGTGAGGAACATTTGCTTCATTCTACAGCCACAGAGGAGCTTCTGTTGCCAATTTACAGTGGAGAGACACTTTGAAAAGTGTGAGTCATTTTGTTTTAATGACATTTTATACTTGTGATTCTCATTTCTGTGGAGAAAATGGGGTGCCATTAAGATCAGAGCCATTTTGATTTCTTATAATATCAAGTTTCAAATGGAGAATGTGTAAGCCTCGATAGTTTTTAAGCATGAATTCACATTTCAAAACAAAATAGACCTGGGAAAACAGCAGGTATGGAGGGGGTTTTAACTATTTTTACCATTAAGAGGAAAGATACAATTGGCAGCCATGGACCTGTTTATCACCCAGTCTTGTATTATTAATGATCATTATATGACCAAGCCACACACATTAGAAATGGAAATAGAAATATCAAATTATATAGCATCATTGGCAACACCTTACAAACAGTAAAGCAGAATGAGGCATTAGGGTTATTAATCATTAATGGGGCATCAATGAGAGATTAGCATTTTGCAATGTGCAGTGATATTAAATTCTCAGTTGCAACAGATTCTCGATAGACATACTGTTGACATTTTAGGTTGGATACGGTTTCCTCATTAGGGGACTGTGCTATGTGCTGTTGAGTATATATGTATCTGCATACCTAATAGCTCTTGCCCTTGTTGCTAGTGGCATCACACCACTACTGACAAACTTCACCAAATATCCTCTGGGAGGAAGGCACAACTCAGAAGGCACAGCTCCAGAGTTGAAGCAGGGTTCTAATTAGTCTTAATAATAATATAATAAACTGAGTCAGATATCAATGGTGAAAGTTGAAAGATCAGAGAAGCAGAACAGCCAGCCACCAGAGACTTCTTACCTCTATCAATCCACAGACCGAATTGGGGGTGATCCTGTTTCTATAAATCTTCAGACTAAATGGGCCACCACGATCCTGTCTCTACCTCCTTAGTGCTGGGATTAAAGGCATGAGCCTCCTAAATGTTGTGATCAAAGGCATGAGATCCTAAGTGCTGGGGTCAAAGGTGCGAGCCACCACCACCCTGCACTGTTTTCTTTTAGCCTTGTTCAATTTCATGTAGACTAGGGTAGTGTTGAACTCCTCCTGATCTTTCTGCTTCCTCCTCCCAAGTGCTGGGATTAAAGGTGTGTGCCACCATTGCCTGGCCTATATGGTTAACTAGTGGCTGCCTTCTGATCTCCAGACAAGTTTTATTTTTCAGAACACAAATAAAATATCACACAAAACACAGAGTATCATATTTCTCTATTAAAAAAAAAAGCCCATACAATGACAAACCAACACTGACCAAGAGAGAAGTACAGATCATTAGGAACTTAAAATGACAAGCGAATCATTTTCATTTTTTTTAAGTAAAACTCTCAGACATTGAGAGAAGTAAAAATTTGCTCCAAATACACTGGATATGTATCATGACTGAAGTTCAATGTTGTCTGGTAGTCATGGTGTCTTTTCTTCCCACCAAAGATAATTCAGTCTCCACTATGGTTAGACGCAAATCTTATTTTCTGGAAACTGCACGCAGTTTGCATCATTTTTACTCATGGAAATAACCTGTGCTTCTGGAAGGAAAGCACAAAAATCTCAAGCTGAGTAATGATTGGTTGCTTCAGGCTTGGTAAGAAGTAAGAATATACACATCCAAGTGTTTCTTATGTCCAAAGACAGGGCCAATGGTGTATGCTTAAAGACTAAAGCTTTGAAGTACACATTCTATGTGAATGCGCAGAAGCCAATTTTATGGCTTATGTTCAAATTTGGCACACATTACCCACTAGCTTTGTGACTTTGACTAAGTAATTCCTTAAAGTAATTTCAATAAGAATAGTTTTTTAATTTGAATGAAAAAATGGCAGTCATTGAACCTAATTCATCAGAGTGCCATAACAGTAAAACAGAGAATATTTACTGACATTGAACACAATTTCTTATGTGCAGAACACTCTGTATATATATAAGTCCAGTTGCAGCTTCTGTTAGTATATTTTATGATATAACCTGTATGATTATCAAAAAAGCTAACTGTACAGGATAGATGGAATATAATTCTTTTTAAAGCACCCCAAAAAAAAAGACTAAGCAGTAAATAAAGATCCAAGGTTCGTAAGTGGAAGAATTTCCTGAAATCACCAAGAAAAGAAGGGCAGTGTAAAAATAATCAAGAGATTAATGAGTGGAAGAGTTCCCAGTCATCATCAGCTCTAAGAAAGATCATATGACAATAGCCAAAAAATTCTAATCCAAATAAAAAACATCAGGGCCTGGAAGGTGGCTCAAGAGGTAAAGCCACTTGCTGTCAAGTCTAATGACCCCAGTTTCCTCCCCAGGTTCCACATACTGGGGGGAAAAATTTAATTCCCCAAGTTGTTCTCTGACCTCCATCCCAGTACTGTCGTGCATGTGCACACACACTCGCATGCACACACACTGGCATGCACACACACTGGCATGCACACACACTGGCATGCACACACACTGGCATGCACACACACTGGCATGCACACACACTCGCATGCACAACACTCGCATGCACACACACTCGCATGCACACACACTCGCATGCACACACACTCGCATGCACACACACTCGCATGCACACACACTCGCATGCACACACACACACAAATGTACACACACACATGGATAATTAAGTGTATTCTTTAAAGAAAAATGTCATTGGAGTATACAATATATTCACATTGGTAAGTTTTAAAATAGACTTAAAGAAGATTCTTTCATTTTGAAGCTAAAATAATCATTTAAAACACATCTCTGTAAATGTGAATGGCATATTTTCTAGATTTTACTCATTGATTAACTCCAGCGTGTTAATACTTTTTCTGTGGTTCCAGCCTTCACCATGTTGACTCAGTAGTATAATGAGAATTGCTTGAAATTTTTGCCCTTGTCGAGATCTCAGGATTTTGAACTATTAATAAAATACAGTAAGAGTCTAATATGCATTATCATTGAAGAAAAGATGATGAATGTCATGTTTTTCTGTGCATGCTCTGAAATGATAAATTAAATGGTGACTAGGAGAATAATACAAAAACAGCATGAACTTGAGACTTTGGAATCATTTCAAAATTTTCCTGTACCCCTAGAGCTGTAACAAATAAAAAAGACAACACTGTCAATTTTATTTAGTTTGTTGGCACTGTGCATCTGGGAATATCAGAATACATAATCTGGTTATCTAACCTATTAGAATTCATGGATATCCACCAGAGAATTCTTGGCTCTTAGGTTTTGTACAAAATATAGACTAAGAGGCTCCAGTTTGGTTTTTTAGCATAGCATAAGTTAGATTTGATACTTTCTTGTAAAGCGGTATAGTAGTAAACTTCACTTATATGCTCACCAAGGAATACTGCATTTTAAAGACTATTTTTCACAAAGGGAGAAATAGTGCTGTTAAAATGAGCAACAACTGAAGTCCCGCTGTTCACCACACCAAATGCCCTGCTCCCTTGCATAATAAATAGGAAGCATTCATTGACATCTGCTTCTTCACTGTCATGATAATTTCTCATGTGGAAACAAATTAGTCCTGCTCTCCTTTTAAAGAAATGTATGGAATAGAAAAGCATTAAGTTTGAAATTAAACAAGTCTAATTTGGCCTGCTTTATATAAGCGATGTGAACTTAAATAAGATCTAGATTATCCGTCCACAAAATAAAGATAAAGCTGGCCTTTCCACCTGCGTTTTTTGACTGTCACACTGAGAATGAAGACTGCCAGTGTCTGTGGGTTACACTGTTTAACAGGAAGCATGATGCAAAGGTGAAATATTATTGAGAGGGAGAAAGGGCACTGACACCGTCACTAGAGTTCAGACATGTCTGAGCATGACTGCAGAATGGTGCAGCAATCCTCTCAGGATGTTGTCTGCACAACAGGCATGCTGCCTGATGGAGCAGATGTCATTAAAAAGGAAAGGGTGTGTCAGGAATGACACTCTAAACTTAGAAAAACATAAGAGGTGTAGTTACTCAACAGGGAAAATAGTAATTATAAAACCATTTTCAAAAGTTTTCAGTAAGTTTGTTTTCTGTTTCTACCCTCTTGATCTCAGATAGGTGTCCTTGAAGGGTTCTAGAAAAATTCTTTCTGGAAATTCTGAAAGGGATACCTTTTCTTGACTTTCTAATCTACAGACACCTCCTCTATTTCTTGGTTTATGTCCCCTTCTTGTTGACATTGTCGTTTCCATTTCTATGATAAATCCCACCTCCTATGATTCAGCCCCATCTTTCTTAGTAGAAGGACCTTGTCATATCCTTACATTAAACCCACAGGATCCCTAGGGAAAATCTTCTCACTTCATGATTCTTAAATGCAAAGGCTTCTATAATATAATCTGTTCATTTGGACTGTGTCTTAAGATGTTGTCTTTGTAAAGATATTAATTTTCCTTCAGATATTTCTTACATCAAAATGTGGTCTTACCTAGATGCTTATTAGAGAAAGGATGATAACTGCTATTTTATTTTACTTTTTAAAGAAAGAAGATATGATAGCTAGTTTTATTGTCAACTTGAAAAGTCTTGAGTCACCAGGAAGAGGCAAACTCAACTGAGGAGTTGGCCTGCAGCCCTGTCTTTAAGAGATTGACTTGATTTATAATTGATATGAGGAGGTTCAGCCCACTCTGCACCAAACCATTCTTAAGACAGTGAAACTTGATTGAATAAGAAAACTGACTGAGCAAACGAGAGTACAAACGAGCAAAAAGAGTTTTCTTCCATCGTTTCTGCTTCAGCTCTTGATTTAGTTCCTGTCTTGACTTCCCTTAATAACGGACTGTGGTAGAAATGCAACCTGAAATAACTTTACTCATTAAGTTGCTTTTTTGCTTCTGATCATCGTGTTGATTGCAACAGAAGAAAGCAAGTTAGAATAAGAATACTCCATTCATTTATTTGCCTAGATTACTTTCAAAATTTGAACCCTGGTATGACTTCTTTTATAAACTAGAACAAGGAAATTGGTGAAATCTATCAAACAACATAAGAAATATTGCAAAGAATGTTAAGATCACTATGTGCTAATAACAAGTACGTTATCCTGAGAAAGCCCCTATTTACGTGAGAATTAAATTCTCACTAAAGGGAGAAAAACAACAAACATGGTAAATTGAGATATAGTTCAAGAATAAAACCAACAGAATTTGCTTGAAACTATATGAACCTATACATGGTAAGTAAAAGAGGAGAGAGAGAAAGAGGAAGATGGGGAGGAGAGACAGACAGACAGAGAGAGAGAGAGAGAGAGAGAGAGAGAGAGAGAGAGAGAGAGAATGACTAGGGCATCTCAGATGCAGTGGGGGGCACAGACACTGTCGAGACACTGATGGCAGCATAGAAATCAAATATCTTAGTGACTGAGTTTGGTAAAAATAGAGACACAGTAGTTCATGGATGGACATAGATTGAGGCTCATGTTATGATGATGAAAATGAAAGCAATGCTCAATGGAAAAATCACAAAGATGCTTAAAACCACTGTTAATTGGAGACATATAAATAAAAATGATGTGGTCATTTTCTCACACAATCAGTGAGAACAAAAGACTGGTAGTAAAAGTTAATGGCCTGATATTGATGTGTAAAATGCTATGCCAGTTATTTAGCTGCCCTAAATAGATACAAGATCATGTATTATTAGGGAGTTTGCAGAAAGGAAGGCATTTTTTTCTGCCCTTGTTGGAGAAATCAAGTGAAAATTGTCCTTAGCTTTCCAGGGAAATAATGTTTCTATTGTCTCTTAAAATTAAAACTGTGGCATTAGCATAGCACAGTGATTACATATTTAAGTGTAAAGGAAAATAACAGTGATTTTACATCAAAATGAATTCAGGAAGCTCACTAGAGCATGCTTATACTAATGGAAATAATCAGGCCCCATTTAAATGTCCTTAAAATGAACATCTATTAAATGAACTTTCTATATACATATAGCAAGCATAAAGAAGCAGATACATCTGTATGTTCCAACATAATATGAGCCTTCAAAATACACCGACAAGTGAAAATACATTTGATATAGCAGATGTTCTTCTCCAAGCATACAAGTAGTACCCAAACTCTCCTAGGATAAAGGCAGGACTTTTGGTGCACCTGTCTAGCTTGACTATTGTAAAACAATATCATACTATTGATGCATGTCTGTACTTAAAATATTTAATGACAAAAGCAAAAGAGAATCTATTAAAAATGACAGTGGGATGCCAAGGACATTTTTGCCTATATAAGTGCACATTTTTGCAAGGTGCTGCTCATCGGATAATGCCTAAGTAGTTTTCTTGATAATTGTGTGGGATTTTTATTGAAGTGAAAATTGGATGTATTTCAGGCAAAAAGCGGTAAAGCATTTTTGAAATGGAAAGCAATGTAACAGTGAAAGACTTAAGGACTTTATTCAAGTGCAATGTCACACTGCATCAAAGCTAGAATGAGACTCCCTGCAAAACTACCTTTATCATTCGTTGCCTTAATAGAGACATAGAACGTTGAACAATAAAAGGTGCTCTCTAGGTGCTGTTCACACTACTTGGACTGCTATGTGAAGCTATAGATCAGGTCCAAAACATGTGCAAAGAAACAAAGCCTCATTATCGTGACACTTGAAACAACGTACGAAAGGAATAGCAAATGAACAGAGAATCATTTGGTCAGGAGGGAGGGTACTCATGGGACAAGCATTTTAAGACTACCACATAAGAAACAAAAAGGATTTGTTTTGTGTGCATGCAAGTACAGAAAAGGATAACTGCCATTGTAAAAAACAAAAACATATGAATCCTTTTTTAAAGGAATTACTGTCTTGTTTGACAGCTGAGACAAAGAACAAAATTTTTATTTCCTGTTTGTGTTAGGTTATCACGTAGAAGTGAAGGACGATACAATACTTCCTTACCTCTTGTCAGCTATAAACCCATTAATTGTAACATGGTCTACAAAATACAAGCGTAAGAATAAAAAGTCACCTCCATGTATCACACAGTTACAGAGATGTCACCTGTGTACATGCTTCTTATTATTTTTCTCTCTTTGGGTCAGAAGAAGGTATAATTGCAACACAGCCTTGGAATCCAGGTTTCTGATGAATCAGTTGACTTTGGAAGAAAGTCCACATATATACAAAGCCATGATTCTAGTGACTTTTTTCATGGCATGGATCTAGCAGATGAAGGTATCAAGATCAATAGGGTAAAATATCAAAGTAGATCTTTTTGTTGATTGCAGTGAAATTGACATGTGGATGAAGGCTATAGGATCAGATGATACTTTCAAGTTTGGATTGCTTGTCTAAACAGTGTTGATTCTGAGGGTGACTCTATCAACTTTGACCTGTAGCTGACTACACAGAAGAAGATTGTTGCATGAACTTGTTTTACTTACACTTGGTGTTGTGTAGCAAAAATTCAGCTTCTTCTGAGTTTAAAACATTTTATTGTGGAATCTGATATAAAACAACTAACATATTAATCCATTTGATAGATTTAGAAAGAGAAAGTTGGAAGATATGAAGAGGTTAAGAACAAGTACCCAACAAGTAATTTGATCAGACTTGAACCCAATTAATATCAATTTCAAGCCATGCATTTTCTTTTCTATTAACTTTCCATGCAACAGAAACAGGATTCATGTTAGAAATAGAAAGTACAAAAAGAAAAAAGAAAAGAAAAAAATGGAAAGGACAGAGATTATGACTCAGCCCATAACTGTGTAATTGGCCAGTACTCATGTTTGTGAAGAGGCGGTGTGTTCAATCTCAGGAGATGCTACAAAAGAAGCATTATGGAAAGAAAACAGTAGATGGATGTCAGAGGCAGATGATTTAAGGCTTCTTAAAACCTGAGATTCCATGATTCAGTGCACACTGGAAGCATTCAGATGGTGTTTATTACATAAACACTAAGCACTCAGCAGCAATTTGGGAGCCCTGCAGTCTCCTTAACAAGGTATAATAGAGATGCTAAGGAGCTGAGCCAGAAAAGAAATAAGAAATTTAACTAGACAAGTTTCAGCAAATGTTCCATATGCAAAGGACTGTAAGATTAAGAATGACAAGGAACTTGACTACAAACACAAAGGTTCAAAGGAAGGAAGTTTCAGAGGAGTTACTCAACTGTAGTAACTATACTTCAATGACAACCGGATGAAAATGGAGCCCATTTCTATTTGATAGCAGTAATAATGGTATGTGATAAAGGTTGCAACTGTTATATGATGAGTTCTTTTGAGTTTTTTGATGATAATACTGTAAGGATGCTCTCATAATACATTCTGGGTTGGCTTACAAAAAATTAATTTGCAGTCTCAATTTAACTCCTAACAAATTGTAGTTTTCAGCATGTCCTAGTCCATCTAACCCTTAATAAAGAAGGCCCTTTAAAGAGTACACAGGAAATGATAATAAAGAGAAAATGACATAAAAAGACAATAACACCAATCACTATTCCTGAAAGTATATATTGCAGTAGATAAAGTAATTATTCACTGGCTGTGTGTGATTCTTTAGTATAAAAGTGAACTTCAATTAGAATTTAAGAGAAAACTTGCAGATATCACCAGACAATGTCATAAAGAGAACTGGGATTTTCAGGGAATTTGTGAAGAGGCAAATGCAGTGATCCAGGCAGAAGGTTCATTCCAAAGAAAGAAAATAAGTAAGACCAAGGATTTAAGCCACATCTTGAATTGGGTATTGAGTATTGAGTACCTGTATGGCTTGAGCAGAATGTAGCAAAGGAATAAAAACAGACGACCCCACCATGGAGGAAGGATATAGAGCTTGGTGGTCTAAAGAAGAATGTGTCATTCAGAGACATTTTAGGGAGCTAATACAGAAGACTGATGGAGACAACTTTTAGGAGGTTGTTCTAGTCAGCAGTAGGTGTGGCACAGCAAGATCTTTGAGATTAGATCACAGTCCTGGTCTCTCAGTTTTACTTCCTATGCTTTCAGATATCCATGGTCAACTACAGTCTAGAAATATCATTGGAAAATTTCACAAAGAATTCATAAGATGTTTTTATTAATTCATTTTGCTTACTTTTTTTTGAGGCGAAATCTTACTTTGTAGCACAGGCTGCTCTAAAACCCACCATGTAGCAAAGGCAGGCTTTAGACTCACAGCAGTCTTCTTGCCTCAGGCACTCAAGACCTAGGAATACAGGAATGCATCATCAATCATAACTGGCTTGCGAATATCTACAATTTAAAGTATAATTTTTATAGTTATTCAATTTATTATTAGTTATCATGAATACATAAGTGTATACATATAGGAATAAGCATAACCTATAGGAAATGGTGCAAGAGGTCAGAGTCATAGTTAATTTCCCCAATGTTAAGAGGAAACTGTAGCATTGCACTAATCAGGACATAATAATTTCATCCAGAATGATGGTTGATGAAATATGGTTTTAGATTTGCACTGAGAAGACCTGCTAATGGACTAAACATAAAGTGTGAGTAAAAGAAGAGTTAAGGAAGAAACATGATTCTGGGGCTGTGTTTGATAAACAAATATGTTCCAAGAAAAGGAATCCTACAGGGCTAGAAAGTTGGTAAAGAAAGTGAGGAGTCAGAAGACACAGTGAGTCAAATTCTGTGAACACTTAAATCAACATTTGAGCTTTCATGTAGAAACAAGAAATAGACATACCAATGAAGATTTGAAGGAGGAAGTTGTAGTGCAGAGAAAAAAAACTCAAGGACTTCAGCATAGGTAACTAGTATGGAAAATGTTGCTTCTGGCTAATTTCATCTGGGTGTGATTGAAAGTGAAGAGGGTCCAGGTATGAGTCTTGACTCCAACATGGCAGAAATAAGAAGTAAAAAGGAACAAGCCTAAAAACTTAATATAAGGAGTAGGGGAACCAATAGCCCATACTGTTCTATGAGCAACTTCATGAGATGGGGAGGGACAGCAAAGGGTCAGAAAAGGCAGTGAGATGACAGTGTTGGCTCACTATTTGAAGAGATAGTTAATCATGGCTGAAGAGTTCTAGTGGCAGTAAATAGATGCAACTGGTCAAGTTGCAGCCACAACCAGGAAGTAGAGAACAATGGGTGCTTATGGTCAATGATCTTTCTCCTTTTTAAACAGTCCAGAATCTAACCTCAAGGAATACTACCATTAGGGTGGATCTTCCCACTTCAATTAACCTAATAAATATACTCCCTGATGGGCACACATGGCGTCTGTGGTAGTATGAATATAACTGGCTCCCAAAATCTCGTAGGAAAAGACACTATTAGGAGGTGTGGCTTTATTGGAGTGGGTATGGCCTTGTTGGAGGAAATATGTCACTGTGGGGGTGGGTTTTAAAGTTTCCTTGCTCAGGATACTGCCCAGTGTCTCAACTGACTTCCTGTTGCCCGTAAGATGTAGAACTCTCAGCTACTCCTCTAGCACCATGTCTGCCTTCACATCTGCCATGCTGAAAACAGACTGAACCTCTGAAACTGTAAGTGAGCCACCCCAATTAAATGTTTTCATTGATAAGAGTTATTGTACTCATGGGGGCCTCTTCACAGCAATAAAAACCCCAAGACAGTGTGGTCCCATATGCCTTTAATCCCAACATTCAAGAGGCAGAGGCAGGTAGATTTCTATAAATTCAGTGGTCAGGCTACAAGTAAGACCTTGTCTTGAGGGAAAAAAAAGATATTCTTTAATAAGCATGACCGTAGGCGAACCTAATATAAATAATTACTTATTGGTATGCCTAGACTCCTGATTCCCAATCACATCAATTGACAGTTAACACATGCTATCACATCGGCCTATTTAAGGCACAGGGTACAATGACAAATAGGGCCAAGAGATGCTCATATTGATAGGAAAGAAAAATGAAGAAGAGTCTTTTAAAAAGACAAACTTCTCTGGTGCCTTCTTGACTCACATTATATCACTAAAGAATAGACTTCCTCTGAGCTGAATTGAGCTCTTTTGCTGTTAGCTTTACTTTAAATCTCTGCACCTGTGCACAAGAGAGCCTGTCAGAGGATGTGTTTACCAATGGTATATTTTATTCAGTACAATGGTAGAAGAATATCAGAAAAAAGAAATATATATATTCAATGCAACAAAAAGAAAAAAAATTACTAGAGATAGCAGTCCTGTTGACCTGTGTGGTTAAAAAAAAAGAGTCAACTAGAAGAGCTGCCCTATGCACTATATTGCCATAGCCATTTCTTAAGGGTTTATTCTTGACAACTGCTTCATTAGTTAAGCTATTGTGACATTTGCGATTCTTTTGACATTAAAATGGACCTAACCTTAATTATAAGAACTAAACCTGTTGGTTGTGGTGATACATAAAAAAATTCCAACATTCAGGTAGTAGAGGCAGAAGCAGGCAGATCTCTATGAATTAGAGGCCAGTCTGGTCTACATGATGAGTTCCAGGTCAGCTAAAGGCTTCATAGTAGACTCTGTCTCAAACAAAAACTAAACAAAACAGAAACATAAATCAGTAATAAAAATCACTACACTTTGCATTCATTCTTTGCCCCTTTTAAACTCAGATAGAGAGGGGCCGTTTCAGGAAATCTGAACAGTCCTTAGGTTGATGGAGAAGGGAAATGTGAAATGCAGGAGTCTATGTCTGAAGTCTGAAATACTATTTTTGGGGTATAAAATATTGTTGACAGAGGTTTCTGTCCCACCCAGTCCCACAGTTGTTCAGTACCAAAGAAACACACAGAGGTCTATGTTAATTATAATCTGGTTGGCCTATGAGCTCAGGCTTTCTTATTAACTAACTCTTACATATAGCATTAACCCATAGTTGTCATCTGTGTTAGCCATGTGGCTTGGTACGTTTCATCAACAAGGCATTCTCTTCTTTCTTCCTCTGTGACAACTGTAGGCTGAACTTTTCCTCTTCCTAGAATTCTCCTGTTCTAGTCACCCCCTCTAAACTTTCTGCCTGGCTACTGGCCAATCAGCATTTTATTAAACCAGCATAAGTGACAAATCTTTACAGAGTACAAGACCATGGTCCCACAGCTAAATATAACCCTATATGCTACAAAGAGACCAAAATCTTTCTAGAGACTCCAAAATTGGGTTTCATGAACATGTCCAGGATTCCTCAGTTAACTGGAACTTAAAAAAAAAAAAAAAATAGATCTCTAGCAAACCATCCCATCATCTGCATTTAGGTCTCAGTGGATCCTTACAGTTTTCTCCCTGGGAGCTAAATTCATGTTTTTAAAGTTCAGCTAACATGTTATCTTGAAAACGTTAATAAATACAGTGAAGTTTTTTTTTTTTTTTTTTTACTGCTGCATAAACAGAAGGGGTAGGGAAAACTATATGTTTTACAGTGTTTGAGATGGTATTTGATTATAGCCTGGGGCAATCAACGTGTCTTTAAATAGAAATTCTTGAGACTCCTCATGCAGCAAATTCAATCATTTGTTCACCTACTCATCACATTTCTGTTCTACATTTGCCATGCACTGGGCTCATCTCAAGGAACTAAATAGACTCTTCAAATAATGGCCTACAATGTAAAAACCTACTCCACAGTGGAAGGGAAATGGAAAGCAAATACAACTCATGAACTAGTGATTTCCCAGGTTCCTATCATATCACAATTACTGTGTTACAAAGGTATAGATATTAATGGTGCATTAAAATAATAATAATAAAAAGCATGAGGTAGATAGTTTATTTTATTTACAGGAAATTTAACAGGTTTGTCTATTACAATTATTATTTGGAAGCTAACAGAAATCCTGACCAAACTACTTTAGGCAAAACATTAGTAATAGAGCATAAAAAGGATTTACTAAGTGTTAGATATTATAGTAAACACCTGTAATTCAAGGATTTGGGAAGCTGAAGCAAGATTATGGGTTCAAAGCCAGCCTGGTCTACTATGTGAGACTTTCTAAAGAAGGAAATAAAACAAATAAAAACAAGAATATATTGTCTAGATGAACTCTGAAACTGTGTTGGGGGCTGTAGACCCCAGATCCTGAATTTCATGTAAGCAACTTATTATGCTTGCAGCTGCTCTGAGCAAAACAACTTGCTTTCCTGTTTACTGCTGCTCTGAGCACAAGACCCTCCAGAGTTCCTGATGGCAGGGGAGTGGTTTCGGGTGAGTTTTTCTGGGGCATAGCTATCAGTTAAGGATCCCTATATAAACTGCCCTGGTACACAATAAAAGGGGCATTCTTGGGGAATGCAAGGATGACCCATTTCTCTGTCTCTGTGTCAATGTGTGTGTTTCATTACCCAGCCCCTTGCCAGGCTCCCGAGAATGGTCCTCTAGTGCAGGCCATATACTACAGGCACAGTATCATAGTACACATAGCACAGTTGCTACAGGACTGTAGTCCACGGAATAGCGCAGATGATACATAAATGAATGTTGGTCAAAGCATAGTTTGATATAGAATACTGCCATTCTTTCTCTGATATCTCAGTCCATATCCACTCTTACCTTTCCTTATCCTCTCCAGCTCCCATGCTTCTAGTATCTCCACACTTGAACAATGAATACAGCAAAAATAATAAACAAATAAATAAAAAATAAAGGGATCAGAGCACCCTACACCCAATCCTATTATTTCTACATGAATACCAGGAAGTATTCTTTCTTTATTCATATTTGTGACTTTGTGTGTTAATTTTAGATCACTCAAATTTTCCCAAAGAACAGTTTAACTAATCTAAAGACACTGACGGTAGATCCTGACTGTGTAATGGTACTGCTGTGTCTCCAAATGAAGGGAATAGCTCATGTGAAACTCACCTGAAATGAAAATGCTGGAGAGAAAATCCTATGCTCATCATGGCTGGAAGAGTTCAAGTAACACATATTTAAAATGTGACAGATTTTGTTATTTTTCTCTTGGAGTCACACTCAGTGAATAACCCTTTTTGAGAAAGCTGGGGAGTTCCCATAGTGATAAAGAAGGTAAAATATCCTATGCAGATATCATGATTATATTGTTGAAGGGTGTTGTATCATGGAAAATATTTATAAAGAATGGTTGCATTCTCAAAAGGGGTAGTTTCTTAAGCAGTAGATAAAGAATCTTGCCTCAATATTATTCTAATTTTGCAAGATGAAAGCTGTGTTAGCATGAACTTTTATAAACAAATACCCTACCTTGCTAAGTGTGACCATCCTTGATGTTTTTATTGTACTTTTGCATAAATGTGATAGTTACCTTTTAACAGTATAATATGTCATTTTTAGGATTTATTTTATTTCATGTGTATGAGTGTTTTCTTGCATGCACATGAGTACCTGGTATCTGAAGATCTGGAGAGCATGTCCGACTCTCTAGAACTCGACTTTGAGATGGTTGTGAGCCACCATGCACGTGCTGGAAATCAAATCTGGGTCTTCTGCAAGAGTAGCAAATACCTTTACCTGTAGAGTCACCTCTTCATCCCTGTAGATTATGTCATTTTTGAAATCAAACAAAAATCAACTTTCACATTCAAATGTGGACGTGGGAGTTCAAATTCCCTTGCAAAGAAATTCTTTATGTTATATATGTCTTGATATCCTTTTCCGGGGATACTAAAAAAGAACACGTGTCAGTTCCTCTTGAAGCTGAAGCAGGGAGTATTTACTCCTGGATTTTTATCGGCACCCAAAGGACTGTTCTACTCAGTGTGATTCTCCTCCACACCTGTCACGAGCTGCATGATGACAAAAGCAGACTTCCAGCCTTGTATCACAGTTGGGTCTAGTAGGCCCTAGTCTGGCCCGAATGTAGATTATTTTGAGCAGCAAACCATTTTTCTAAGATACCCTCAACCATAAAAACAAAGATGTTCTTTTTTTGTCATTTTATAGTACCAATTTTAGCAAAATATAGTGCATACAAATACAAACAGATGGAGAAAATAAAACAAGAAAATTTAGAGTGGGGTTAGCAATGATTAAAGTTTAATATTTTGTCTGGATTTCTGAAATTATTTTTTTTTCTGAGAAAGTAGTTGTGATAACAGCTGGCACACAACTATTTATTTTTGACATGTTTATTGCAGGCTAAAACTTCCCATTGCCATATAAGTCCATATGCCAGTGGAAAGGTTCCAGGATGTATGCATATACTGTTGGTTCTTGGCTGGTCCATTCTTTAAAATGAAAAGATCAATGATTATTTTTCATCGATATTTCTATCATTTCTGTCTTTGAAAATTACCTTATGCCTCATTGTAATACTGAAACATCTATTAAGTTTCTATGAAAACTGTAAGATATTAATATGAGATTAATTATTAAAAGTTTTTCTGTTCAAAGGAAAGGGACCTTAGAAAAGGAAACCTTGTATGAGAACTCATTTTTCAACTCTGGGATCCCAAATAAATTTACTGTAAACCCTTGCATCAGGTTTCATGTCCTGGAAGAATCCAGTCTGATATACCCCATGGAGCCTCCCTTTATATTGGAGAAAGGAAACAGTCTCAGTGTAGCAAGCAGACTCAGCGTATAGTCGCAAACATTTCTAGTAATGAAGAATTCAGAATTCAGAGGTAATTAGGGAAGACTTAATGAAGCAGATCATGCTTAAACAAGAACTTGTACATGGAAGAGGATGGTTTTATAAGGGGTAAAGGGATAGAAAAGCTCTTAGAAACCAGGTGTGGGAAGGGAAAGGACCAGTGCAGTTGGAGAGATGTGAGGGTGCTTCATTTAGTTTATCCAGTTTTCTTCAAATTGTTAAAAGAAGAAGAGAGGATTGAACCATGAGCCAGCACATGGGACGGAGGCAATGCAAATCCGTAATGATGCAATAAACAAAACTGTGGACAAATGATTCTCCTAGTTAGTTTCAATTGCCAACTTGAAACAACACAGTGTCCTGAGAAGGGTGTCTTAATTAAGGTATTACCCAGAACAGACTAGACTGTGGCCCATGTGTGAGAACTTGTCTTGCTCCTTAATTATTATGGGAGTGCTCAGTCCAGTGTGGGCAGCAATGCCCCTGTGCAGGTGATCCTAAGCTGTATAAAAGAATGAATCATGGAAAAAGACAGGGAGCAAACCAACAAGCTGCTTTCCACTGTGGCTCTTTATTCTGGATTCCTGCCTTAAGATCTTGCCCTGACTGCCCCCAAGAATGAAGTGTGACTTGGCAATATAAGAGAAATAAAATCTTTCCTCTTTCAAAAATTACTTTTCATCAGAATGGTTTATTGGAGCCACAAAAATCAAACTAGAACAGTAAAGAATGCTATAAAAATGTCACACAAAAACAAACAAACAAAAAGTTGCCATAGATAGCAATAGAAAGTATATTTTAAATAAAACAAGCAAAATGCATTCTGAAAATATGACATCTAATGCAAAAATCTAAATTAAATAGAAAAATGAACTATGAAAACACCAAGAGAAAAATCCTTCTAAAACCAAAGGACATTAGTTTCAAAGGCTCTAGAAAGGGTCAAAATTATATACACAATGAGGAAGAAGAAAGTCAATCTAAGTGAAAACAAAGGGACAGAGGGTTCATAGGACAGGACAGGGAGAAAAGCTGGAGACAGCTGGGATTTACAGGTCAACAGTGACATGTTTGTATTTTGCTTTCAGCCTATTGAGGAGACAGTGGGGGATGCTATGCTGAAGAATAGTGTGATGAAATTACGTTTTTAAAAGAATTTTTTGGTTGCTGGCTTAATACCGAGAAACAGAAAAGGTTAAAAAAAAACGAAAGCAGATAGAATTAGGAAAGCCAATGTTTGGGTGATATATCATGAAAACTTCATGCAGAATATTAAAGATGGATGTGGTCAGGTGTGCATATTATAAAGACACTCAAAATAGAACTCTGGATAAAGTACATGTGGGGTAGAGGGTAAAGAAAGGCCATGGTAGCTATTACAGTTTGACCATGTGAAATCTAAGTAACATAATCTTGGTAACTTATTAAGTATTGCTGTAATCATCATCTTAATTAGGCAAAAGTGAAATAGTAATCATGGGGGAGATGAAAAACAAGTTTGTGGTCTCACTTTTAGGCTAATGTAAAAGTTACCTGGCTCCAGCCTTGTCATCTTAATCACTGCCCTATTCTGAAATACCTTTAAATATTAAGAGGCAGTGCAGATGCTTGTATAAATGAGCGTGGATCTCAAGAGAAGAATGGGCCAATGACATTAACCTATAATTATTGAGGCTAATACATGATTTTTAAAGTTGTGTAACGGGATGAAGTCTCTGAAGGCAAGGGCTGGGACACTGGTTCTATAAATGGTCAGATATTTCAAGTCCTGTGGGCTGGCATTGTCTCTGCCAAAGCTACTCAATCCTGCCATTGTAGTTTGAAGCAGCCCAAGATGGAAATAGATGAATGAGCTCGGCTGTGCTCTTCGACAGTTCTTTTTTACAAAGATGAGTGTTGGAGGAAGATTTGGCCTGTGCTCTTTATTTCTAGACATAGTCTCGGGGAGTTAAAGTAGACAAGGACACAAAGGGCACTCTGACTCCCCCATTGCTGAAAAAAAAGGGGGGGAAGAGGTTGGAAAGAAACAGGAAAGGAGAAGGAGGAAGAATGGTGCTCTAGTTTGTGTCTTGCTGGTGTGTGTGGGGGAACAAAAATCAATTTAGGGAGGAAAAGTTTCATTTCAAGTTACATCTACTTTTTGTTCCAGCTGTCACAATTCGTTATCAAAGGGAAGTGAGGGATGAACTGAAGCAGAAACAGTGGAAGAATGCTGCTGATTGGCTTACTCTACAGCTCATGCTCAGCTAACATATATCTCAGGCCACTGGTCAAGGGAAAGTACCTCTTATGGTGGGCTGGTCCCAGTCACATCAATTGTCAGTTTAGATAAATCCCACATGGACATGTTATAGGCTAATCTGATCTGGGCAACTCCTCAACTTAGGTTACATGAACCCAGGTGGTATCAAACTGACAATAAAAATCTAACCAGTTCAGGAGGTAAAATAATTAGGAGGAGAACAGGTAGATAGAAAGCCATGAGAAGAAACTTAAGATAGAGAAAACATGTGGGAAACAAAATACTCAGGGCAGGAGAAGAGGAACTGAACCACGCCTTCTTAACGATTTTTGTTCTTAAAGACGAGTAAAGCAAGCTGAATATAACGATCATTTGTGCAGTCATTTCAGAGTACACCCTATACATTACCACATATGATAATACTGTGCTATCGTGGGATTAGCTATCTTTAGGCATACGCAAATATCATATAATTTTAAGTTCAGATTAAAAAAAATGCCGACATCAGCATACATACAGAGACCTGAAAAGAAGTTAGGCATGACACCATGCTCTTCTTATCCCACAGTTGGAGAGGCGGGACAGGAGTATTCCTGGGTTGATCTCATCTAGCAGCCTTTGTAGTAGAATCTCTGAGCTCCAGGTTCTGGAGATCCTGCCTCAAAAACAAACAAACAAATAAAGATTAAGGAGGATTGTGAGCATTTACTTCTGGCTTCCTCGTGGAGGCAGGCCCATATACTTCCCAATACAATGTCTTCTGCCTCACACATACACAGAACAAAATTAAAAACAATACCGAGTAATTCTAAATATGTCAGTGATCTAATAAGAAATGTTGTCAGCAATGATCTGGCACACCACCCCCCAATCAAACCCTTGCGGTCAAGCTGTTCTTTTCAAAACAGCTTCCATTTTCATTTTGGTGATTTCCTCACTGTCCTAGTCATCCTGAGCAAGTCAATGACATGTCTTAACAGACATTGTACATACAGCCAGCCTCTAACATTCTACAAAAATTTTTGCTTTAGACTCAATCTCTTTAGCACATGAAAAAAAAGGAAGCTACTTAAGACATAAACTAGCAAGAAACAGCAACAAAGAATTGTAGGGAATGAACAGGTTCATCTAAGAAATAGGGGAACAATACATAAACTGCTCATTCTGCATTGGGAAGTGCCCTATGTGGTTTACTATACTAACTCCTTTAGCAATAACAAAGACCTTTTGAGGCAGGCAAAACACTTAATATTCTCACTTTAGTTAAGAGGAAACTGAGGCTCAGGGGTTTTGAGAAACTTACTCAAGGTTATAAAACTAGAAAGGAGTAAAGCAAAAATGTGAGACCAGACAGTCTGGGAGTCCTTCATGTACAGGTAAGGCACAAGTTCAGACTAAGGCATTAGAATCTTAGCAAGTAAGTCCAGGCCTAGAATACATTCTATTTGTGATGCTGAGTTGGAAGACATCCTACTTGTGACACAGAGTTTTGCTTATATAATCTAAGGGTTATATTCCTTGGAGGAGTTACACTTCACTTGGGAAATCTTGGGAAAACAGAGATTATAAATGAGGACACACATTTCAAAAGCACTGGAGGGGTGAAATTGTCAGGCCCTTGTGCAAATATGGAGTTAAATATAGAAAGAAGATAAATCAAGATGTATCAAGGATGATAGTTTAAGAAACTAAATGGATGGTGAGGTCATTAACTGAGACAGGAAATCCAAGAAGAAAAGGTGAAAGGGGAATATGATGGATTTAGATTTGCTTATATTAATCTGAGGTGCCTCAGGGTACGTAAGCACAGGTATCCAAATGTCAAGTTGAATATCAAACTCTGCGACCTAGACAAGAAGCCTCCGCTAGGTTAAATTGCTGAGAATCTCCAGTGTATAGGTGGTAGTTAAAACTTGAGCACGATGAAATCGTTACTGTCAAGTTTCTGTGCATGAATATTACTTGTCAGTGTGCACACACTTTCTGGAGCCCAGTTATGTAAAGCCTTCCACGGGTGCCTTCTCAGATGAATATAAGAAAATTTATTACTAGATGCCAATGTAATTCTATTGGTTTTAGTTTCTGAATATATCTCCAAGAATCTCAACAAGAAATAAGGCACCTATCTGCCTGTAAAAAAGTACAGAGAAGTAGAAATTAAATTTAAAAATAAAAAGCACAGCATCCCCAAGCAAAATGTAAGGTACATCCATGCTCAACATTAATTCTGGTGGATTTCTAGTACCCCTGAAAGGACTGTTTCTTCCTTCAATGCTTCACATAGTTCTAACTCTGCACAGTAGGTCACATTGGGTTGCAAGTTCTAAAATTTTGTATGTGACATTGAGAGATTACATACAAATGCAAATTTAACAAATATTTCCAACTGTGTGGAACTTTCCAAGTCCTAAGCAGTGAGGATACATGCACCCAAGAGGAAGCCAGCCTGTGCTTATATAATACTCTTAATCATAGTTCAAGATAATATTTGAATTAGAGTGAAAGCATAGCAATGTGCAAATCCCTTACAACTATTCTTATTTCTTTTCTATGTCATCCTCAAAGCTAAGGGTTCGAGGCAGTTTTTTTTTTGTGTTGTGCAATAATTTAGATCCCTGTACACTCAAGGGAACAGGGTTCAACACTATTGAGAGAATGCCAGAAGTCCTTTCCCAGAGCATCCAGCATGTTCTTGACTCAGAAACAAGATGGTTCAGGCTGGTGAAAAAGGTCAGATGTACAGTGATTGGTTTCTTATTTGAACTTACCACTTAATAAAAAAACATTATATCCAGTGTCTAGAAGGGATGTTTGAAGATAAAATATATAGAGTTTGGAAACAATAGATGGTTTGAGAAACAATATAGTACTGCTTTGTATGTAACTTAGATTAACCCGTTTATCCATTTAGAAGTCCCAGAGAGTCTTTTTTTTTAAGTTTCTTTTTGAGGCTACAGTTACTGACACCCAAGCCACAAAGATGCAACTAATAAAGAGAATTCCATACCAATCTCCCTCATGAACATTGGTACAAAAACACTCAATAAATACTGGCATATTGAATCCAAGAATACATCAGAAAAATCACCTACAGTGATCAAGTTGGCTTCATCCCAGAGATGTAGGGATGGTTCAACATGTGAAAATCTATCAATATAATCCACCATATAAACAAACTGAGAAATAAAAACCGCATAATCATTTAATTAGATGCCGAAAAAGTCTTTGATAAAATACAACATCTCTTCATGATAAAGGTCTTGGAGAGAGCAGGGATACAAGGAACATACCTAAATATAATAAAGACAATATACAGCAAGCTAACAGTCAACTTCAAACTAAATGGAGAGAAACTCACAGCAGTCCCACTGAATCAGGAACAAGACAAGGCTTTCAACTCTCTCCATGTCTATTTAGTATAGTTCTTGAGGTCCTAGCTAGAACAATAAGACAAGAAAAGGATATCAAAGGGTTACAAATTAGAAAAGAAGTCAAATTCTCATTGTTTGATGATGATATAATAGTTTGCATAAGTGACCCCCAAAATTTTACCAAGGAACTTCTACAACTCAGAAACACCTTCAGTAATATAGCAGGATACAAGATTAATTAAAAAAAATTAGTATCCATCCTTTACAAAGATGATAAATAGGCTGAGAAAGAAATCAGAGAAATATCCCCTTCATAATAGCCATAAATAACATAAAATTTCTTTGAGTAACTCTAGCCAAACTAGTGGAAGACCTGTATGACAAGAACATTAAGTCTTTGAAGAAAGAAATTGAAGAAGACACCAGAAAATGGAAAGATGTTCCATGTTCTTGGGTAAGTAGAAATAACAGAAAAAATGGCAATCTTACCAAAACCAATTTACAGATTCAATGCAATGCCCAGCAAAATTCTTCACAGACCTTGAAAGAACAGTACTTGACTACATATGGAAAAGTAAAAAATCCAGGATAGCCCAAACAATCCTGTACAATAAAGAAACATCTGGAGGCATCACAATCCCTGAGTTCAAACTCTACTACAGAGCTACAGTAGTGAACACAGCCTGGTACTGGCATAGAAACAGACAGGAATACCAATGGAACCGAATCAAAGACCTGGATATTAATCCACATACCTTTGAACACCTGATTTTTGACAAAGAAGCAAAAATATCAAATGGAGAAAAGAAAGCATATTCAAAAAATGGTGCTGAGATAATTGGATATCAACATGTAGAAGAATGAAAATAGATCCATATCTAACCAAACTCAAGTCCAAATAGATCAAAGACCTCAACATAAAGCCAATCACACTGAACCTCATAGAAGAGAAGGTGGGAAGTACACTTGAACATATTGGCACAGGAGACCACTTCCTAAATATAACCCCAGCAGCACAGACATTGAGAGAAACAATTAATAAATGGGACCTCCTAAAACTGAAAAGCTTCTGTAAAGCAAAGGACATGGGTAACAAGACTAAACGGCAGCCTACAGAATGGGAAAAGATCTTCACCAACCCCACGTCAGACAGAGGTCTGATCTCTAAAACAAACAAAGAACTCAAGAAATTGGTCATCAAAAGAACAAATAATCCAATAAAAAATGGGGTACAGACCTAAACAGAGAACTCTCAACAGAGAAATCTAAAATGACTGAGAGGCATCCTTGGCCACCAGAGAAATGCAAATCAAAGCATCTCTGAAATTCCATCTTACATTTGTAAAAATGGCCAAGATAAAAACCACTTATGACAACTTATGCTAGAGAGGATGTGGGGTAAAGCGAACAATCCTGCATTGCTGGTGAGAGTGCAATATGGTACAGCCCCTCTGGATATCAGTATGGTGATTTCTCAGAAAATTAGGAAACAACCTTCCTCAAGACTCAGCAGTACCACTTTTTGGTATATACCCAAATGGTGCTTGATCGTACCACAAGGACATGTGCTCAACTATGTTCATAAGCAGCTTTGTTTGTCATAGTCAGTACCTAGAAACAACCTAAATGCCCCTCAACTGAAGAATGGATGAGGAAAATGTGGTATATTTGCACAAATGGAGTTCTATACAGCAGAAAAAAAAAAGTGATGGCATCTTGGAATTTGCAGGGAAATGGATGTATCGAGAAAATATCATATTGAGTGAGGTAACTCAGACCTAGAAAGACAATTATCACATGTACTCACTCAGGAGTGACTTTTAGACATAAAACAAAAAAAAAAAAAAAACCAGCCTACAAATCACAATCCCAGAGAACCTAGACCACAATAAGGACCCTAAGAGAGACATACATGGATCTAATCTACATGGGAAGTAGAAAAAGACAAGATCTCCTGAGTAAATTGGGAGCATGGGGACTATGGGAGAGAGTTGAAGGGGAGGGGAGAGGAAGTGAAGGGAGCAAAGAAAAATGTATAGCTCAATACAATTAATAAAAGGAATTTGAAAAAAATGTGGAGATTGGAAACAATAGATGATTTGCGATATTATGTAGTACTGATTTGCATGTAACTAGATTAACTCATTTATCCATTTAGAATTCCCAGAAAGTCTTTTTTTTTAAAGAAGTTTTTTTTTTTTGTGTGTGTGTGTGTGTGTGTGTGTATGGTTGTGTGCAAGTATAAATTCACAGGCACCTTGTGTAGGCAGAAATCCTTGGAAGTCAAAGAATCACCTGAGTTGGGTACTAGGAACTGAACCAAACTCTATGCAAGAGGAGTAAGTGCTCTGAACTGCTGAGCCTTAACTCCAGTCCCTTCACAGAATTTTTATTAACCAATACAGTACTCCAGGTACTACTAGCATGCAATCATGTATCATGTATCTATTGCTGCAGAGAAAACCATCACCAAATTCAAGGACGCAGCACAGTGATGACTCATTGTTATAGCTTATAAAATTTCAGGACAGCTAATGAATCTACTGAAGTTTGCCTGGGCTGGCAAGCTTTCCAGAAAAAAATTATCTTCAAGATATCCCCCCCTTTTTTTTGTCTCCTGTGACCAATAGGATAGCCCACAAAAAATGACTTTCTTTTGGTGGCAACTGAAAGAAAAAATGCACAGAAGAATAGCAGACTTCTTTGTAAGGTTGTGGCACACATCAAACACCACAGTAACTGTAGTAGTTAAAATAAGTGACAGTTCTAATCAGAACTACCATGGAGAGACTCGGCAAAGGCCACCCATCCCTCCCACCCCTATGAGGGATGCATAATTCGTACCACCTGATTAATGTATGACGTTTAGGACAAAAATTGAAACACAAAGTGCTTTCTTAATCTGACATGACTGTGCACTGCCATTTATCAGATTATGTGAAACAACAATTAAATTGGTTTACTAACGTATTCATTTAGTAATTAGAAAGATCCTTCTGTTTTCTCTGAGAAGTATTATTTCAGGATCACAACACTTTGAATTTATATAAAACATCAAAAGTCCTTGGCATTAAGACATGATCTTTAGATAGGATTTTAACAGAATAATACAAGGTTGTCAATGGATTTATAGACATCTCCATGCAATATATCAGTTAAACAGTTACCTGCTAATACCTACCTCTGAAGAAACATCACCCTCTCTCATTTCATCCACATTTTAAAGGGAGACGACCATAATTAGGCACTCGGAAGCTTATCACAGCCATGATCAGTGTGATTCTCTCTACTTTGGAGTAGCTATATCATTTTAGAGACAGGCACTTTTACCTGAATCAGTGTGGTTAAGCATCACTCAGAAATCAAGGAGGAATCCCAATGCTTTTATCAGAAAGCATAGTTTCTCTGTGCCTAGAGTGCTCCTGAAAAGGAAGGGTATCAAAGACAGAAGCAGGCCAGGGATTTCTAAAGATAATAATAGATTTTCCCAGCATCCATGTCTATTTTTACACACAGCCCTCTTATTCAGCTTCAAAGTGAATTATGTATATCTTTTTTTTCTTTAAATTACAAAAACAAACAATGACCCTCATCAGAGAATTTCTTTATTTCCAATTTTCTATATCCTTCCTGCTATTGCACTTTGCCTTTCTGAGGACTGGGGGATGACTATGGGCAATTTAGCTACCTCACACCACCCCATCTCTTTGGAGAATGGCTTTGGAAGCCAGCCAGATTGCATTGTTATCCTTCTGTCAATTACAAATGTGCCAGACACTCAAAGCATTGGGGAGGAAGTGCAGTGATTAGAAAGAACCCCAGAGGATATGGCCAATATCATCTCCGACTTGCCAGGTGACCTTTAGAACATCAGATGTGTAAAAGAGGGATGATAAATTGTTTTCTAGACTAATCATGCAAATGAGCTGAAGCAACAAAGACGGAAGAGATCGGAGCAAGTAAATTTCCAAAGAATTCAAGTTTTTGTTCATGAAAGAATTGTCTTCTAATACAAAGGGAACTTATTCTAGATAATGGTTAGGGTCCTTCCCCAGAAATCACTCATAATTGACTGCTCTTTTCCTATTCATGTGTGTTAATCCCAAATTCCTTCTTCTTGCCAAAACCTCATGTATCTAACACCCGTCCTTTCGTTTCCAGTGCAGCACTAATGATTTTATAAAATGACTTTGAAAATCCTTAATCCTAGTGCCAAACATGTCTTTGTTTTCCATTGGATGTGGACCCATGGAGATTGGGGAAAGAATAAACATGGGAATGCAGACAAATCTATTTATATGGTGCGCTTTTGACTATTGTACCTCTTCTGGCAAGACTGGGTCACCTCTGAGGTGATTATAGTTTCTTATCAGGTACCAAAGAAGAATATCTTCAATCACTAAGGATTTGTCTTTGCAGAATCTATGCTGTTCATAATTCTTTGAAGTCAACCCAGTGACTCACAGATAGGAAGCCGAGGCAGGAACATCATGACTTTAAAGTTAGCCTAGGCTACTACCAATCTCCAGACCAATCTAGGCTATGTAATAAAACAGGAGAGAGACAAAGATAGAGAGGGAGGGGGAAGATATTAAGCTATCAAAAGAAATTCAACTTGAATTAAACACCAAATATTTACTTAACACCATTTTAATATCACCCACATATTAATAGACAACAAAATGACTTAGGAATTGATTAAAAATGAAAAATAAAGAACTCTAGTAATAATTCACCTCTACTAATAAAACCAACTCGGTCTTCATTATATATAGTTCTCCAGGGAACTTTAAAAAAATCATAATGTGAAGTACTGGCTATTAACCACCTTGCATTGTCTTAGAAGATATGTGTCTCTCATGCTGCCAGATTACAATGGTTAGTTTTGTGACCAGATGGTTAGAGACCTTACTTCTGGATGAGTCTATGAGCATGTTTCTGAAAGAGGTGAGAATATTAATGACTAGACTATGGGACACAGAACATTCAAGTCCACCAATGCGGGCAGGCAAGATTCACTCTACAGGGAATCAATAGGGAACAAGTCTCTCTCTGTCTTATGCCAGGAACCTGTGACATTGGTTCTCATGCCTTTGGTCTTGGCAAGGAAGTCACATTTCTGAATCTGCTATTTTTTTTTTAGGGCTTTGGGCTCATACTGAATGAAACTATTGCTTTCTTTTTTCTCCAGCTTTCAGGGAGCACACCTGAAGACTTTTTGATATCTGAAATCATGCCAGTCCATCCCATAATAAACACTATCGTGGGTTTATGTGTTTCACTTCAGCTCTTTCTCTGAAGAATTCTGAATGATACACTGACTGTCGTGTCTGTATTCTGGTTTCTCTGAGTTCTAGAATTAACCACCAGGGTCTAGCATCGAATTCAGCATAGGTTAAAAGGGCAAGCCCTTCAACAGGACGAAGTTGAAAGCAAGTGAGATGTGAGAAATCTCCAAACTACCTGTGTGTCTGAAAGTCTGGTTATAAAACTGATAACTTCATGATACCCCTCTTTCAGGATAAATCCTGGAACTCAGGGAAGTACCATATGTATGAGTGAAGTTTAAAATATACACTGCAAAACCAGCTGAATGAAGGAACAGTGAGGTGCACTGAGGAGTCATGAAATGCATGTCCTTTTGGAATCAGAGCACTTCATCCTTTAGACACATCAATGTGTTCATCCGCTAAGGATTTCAATCAAACTTCAGTGTTTTGGGTTTTTATGGGAGCTTATTTGTGTAGGCAGGATAGATGGCTTCATTGCATATATGATGCATCTCCAATTCTCTCTACCTTCCACCACACTCAAAACCTCAACTCTCTAATATCATACCTGAGCATTTTGCTTTTCAATCCACAACAGGGGTCACTGGCTGTCCATAAACTCCAGAGTGTCAAAGGACTCATGACATCAGAGAAGCTATCAGAAAACTCCAGGAATTTAGAAAACTAGTCACATTCTTCTACCATAGCATACAAACTGCTAGTTGGCAAGCAAAGATAAGCATATTTAATGTATGTATGGCTGTGTAGCTCCTTCATGTCTCTGTGGAAAACTTGAAGCTTAGTAGTAAAATAGCAAGAAGAACAAACAAGACAGTGGGAAAGTCAACATGGGACGAATAAACCGAGTCAACAAACAAAACCTATGCTTTGCCTACAAGTTGAGATACTTGTTGGGCATTTTCCCATCAGTCCCAAAGTCAGCTATTTGCCAGAAAGCCCTGTATGACCCAATAGTGAGTTGTGCATGCAGTTAAGGTTTATTACAGACTAAAAGTGGGAAATAAGTATCAAGCCAGCTCCTGAGTTAGGCTCTCCGTTCTCTATCTCCTGGATACATGACCAATTTTTTTTCCACAGGAAATTGCAAGAATATTTATCTGGAATGTTTCTGTCAGGAAATGTCTAGCTGACTCTCAGGCTCTGAGGCATTCATTGGTTCTGGCCACATCTGGATATCCTTTTATGCCACTGGATATGACACTTAAAACTCAGGACTACTTAAGCCAGATGCATATCATCAACTTGAGCACAATGCTATTCTTTTGTTTTTATTATTTTTATTGAGCTCTACGTTTTTCTCTGTTCCATTCCCTACTTCTCCCCTCTCCTTCAACCCTCTCCCAAGGTCCCCATGATCCAAATTTACTTAGGAGATCTTTTGTTTTTCTACTTCCCATATAGATTAGATCTATGTATGTTTCTCTTAGGGTCCTCATTGTTGTCTAGGTTCTCTGGGATTGTGATTTGTGGGATGGTTTTCTTTGCTTTATGTTTAAAAACCACCTATGAGTGAGTACATGTGATAATTGTTTTTCTGTATCTGTGTTACCTCGCTCAAAATGATGTTTTCTAGCTCCACCCATTTGCCTGCAAAATTCAAGATGTCATTTTTTTTTCTGCTGTGTAGTACTCCATTGTGTAAATGTACCACATTTTCCTCATCCATTCTTCAATCGAGGGGCATTTTGGTTGTTTCCATGTTCTAGCTGACAAACAAAGCTGCTATGAACATAGTTAAGCACATGCCCTTGTGGCACTATTGAGTACCCTTTGGATATATACCCCAAAGTGATATTACTTGGTCTTGAAGAAGGTTTTTTCCTAATTTTCTGAGAAATCACCACACTGACATCTAAAGAACCTGTACTAGCTTGCATTCCCACCAGCAATGTAGGAGTGTCTCCTTTACTCAACAACCTCTCTAGCATAAATTGTCAACCAGACAAAACGACAGCCTGCAGAATGGGAAAAGATCAGACAGAGGTCTGATCTCCAAAATATACAAAGAACTCAAGAAATTGGTCATCAAAAGAACAAATAATTCAATAAAAAATGAAGTACAGACCTAAACAGAGGAATCTAAAATGGCTAAAAGACACTTAAGGAAATGTTCAACATCCTTAGTCATCAGAGAAATGCAAATCAAAACAACTCTGAGATCCCATCTTATACCTCTAAGAATGGCCAAGATCAAAAGCACAATGCTATTCTCATGCACTGGTGTGGCTGCTCAGGTGTGTATAGCAAAGTCATCGGCATAAGGAAATTTCCAAAGATCACATCCCATGGGTCAGAGAAGGTCAAAGGAGTTCTGTTCCCACAGAGACATTCAGTTATTGAAATACATGATTTGTGGTTACCCCAGGAAGACAATTATTACAGCTGAGTCCCACGAACTCATTGTGGCATGCACAATACAAAGATCCCTAAATTTTAGATGCCTTGGAACAAAGTCAAGAACAATACAGAACAGCTGTGTGACCTTACATCAGTGAAAGAAAGTGATCGAACCTGATCTGTAAGGAAGACAGAGAGAAATTTTTACCCACAACCTTCTGTAGCAAGATGAAAACAGCACCATACAATACAGTAAACCATTGCTGATTCATTCTAGAATAGCAAGGGTAGACACTCAGCTACTTTGCTTTGACCCCCTCTACTAACCTTCTTTACACTGAGATAATTTAATCTGGCAGCTGCAATCTGCCTGACTTTTCTCCATCCACTCTCTCTCATATTTGGTGCCTTCTTCACTCATACTAAGCACATCCCACCCTATATGCAAAGCTTATTTCTGACTTTCTATCCCTCTTTGCTCCTCTTTCTCACCCTCTATTTCATTGGATTCTTGTCTTAAATTCTACTTTGGTGCTACCTCCTCCAAGAGGTTTTTTTTTTTTTCCTGATTACTCAATCAAAAAGAGTCCCTCCCCTCCCCATCAAGCACTCTACATCATTTGTGTCTATTTTATTTATATTTTTTTGGGGTGTGGTTTTCACGACTAGACTTAAGCTCTATTTGAGCAGGTGCTGGATCTATTCTCTTCACTTCAATCCTGCTACAAACATCTGACTCATAGTAGCTATTAAGAACATGATTGTAGAAATAAGCATTTAAAGGCTTGTGGTGGTGGTACGATTCAGAACTTAGAGGTGGAAGCAAATAGTCAAGGTGGGTCTTGTATCTTATCTATTGCTTTTATTGGTTAACTAATAAAGAAAACTGCTTGGTCTGATAGGATAGAAAATTAGGTAGGCGGAGTAGACAAAACAGAATATTGAGAGAAAGAAGCCTAGTCAGTCAGTCGTCATGATTCCCCTCTCGGACACAGATGTAGGTTAAGATCTCCCTGGTAAGCCACCAGCTTGTGGTGTTACACAAATTATTAGAAATAGGTTAGATCAATATGTAAGAGCTAGCCAATAAGAGTCTGGAACTAATGGACCAGGCAGTATTTAAAAGAATACAGTTTCCGTGTAATTATTCCGGGTATAAAGCTAGCCGTGCGGGCAGCTGGATGCCAGGAATGTAGCCCGCCGCTCCTATCACAACAAAGGTCTATATCTTTAAAAAAATCAATGTAAGAGAAAAGAAAGCATCCAGGATATAGGTTTCTTTGTTTGCTGATTTGAGACAAAGTCTTTCTTACAGCATAGGCTGGCCTCAAACTCTTAGCTATTTTGCTGAACCCTTCCATGCACTAGGATTTTAGGCACACACTGTGCAGACCTGACTCTAAAAAACATGGTTTTAAAGTGGCTGTAACATATTTGCCCCTGGGCTGTTTAGTATAACCCAGGCCTTGTAACATTCCTCTTCCTATATGTGAGGAAACTCTGAGGACTAGTTGAAATAGTCAAATAAATTTCACTGTGAATGCATAGTCTGTTTGCTTCAGAAATGACTGTTAGAAAAATGTCGCTTAATGCATTGTGCACACTACAGTTCCCACCTAGTGTGCTGTGCACACTACAGTTACCACCTAGTACATTGTGTGCAGTACAATTCCCACCTAGTGCACTGTGCACACTACTGTTTTCCCCTGGTACCCTGTGCACACTACAATTCTCACCTAGCAGGTCTTCTTGGATGTCAGAAACTTACATTTTAACATGTTAATCAGGGATTCTTATGTCCACTAAAATAACAGCTGTTTCTTAAATATCTTAGTGCTCATTAGCCTCAGGGGCAGTGACGCAAGAAAGAATGCTTAGGTTGATAAAATGCAAGCAGACAATGATGGTTGTTTTTGAGACAAACATCGGTATTAAGAAAGAACGAAATGGGTCACTCTTTACATCATTTCTGCAGTTTTGAAAATCACAGGATGCAGGCAAGCCAGAGCCTGAGTCTTGCCACACAAAACAGTTAACTTTTAAGCACGTTCATCCCTTATGTCATTTTGTGTATGGAAGGAACAGAAATATCTGACTGGCAGCATGTTTTTAAGAGATGAATGAGGCAATGTGTGTGAAACACTTATCCCAGTGCAGTGGTAATTCCACAACGATGGGCTTTTATTAGTTAGACTTTAGGCAGGCAGAAGACAGAGAGCAGGGCAGTAAGCACAGCACAACGATTCACACACAAGAAAAGACACCATCCTCTTGTTTGGACAGCACAGCTGGGGACTTTAATGCTTGGAGCAGCGTCACTTCTCAGACCTCCCACCCTTATCTGTCTTCTTCATCCGATACAGTTTACTCAATTGTTGGCTTTTCTGTAAATACTAGAAAACTCTAGGTCAATATACACATGTTTGATTTCAAATTTTATAGTATTTATCTGGGAACTGGGGAGAAGGTTCAGTGGATAAAATGCTTGCTATGTAAATATCAGGACTTGAGTTCAGATTCCCACTGCCTATATAAAAGGCTTGGTGTGGCTGTGCACATCTATAATACCAGTATTGGGGGAACAAAGATAGGAGGATTCCTGGGACTCAGTGGCCAGCCAACCTATCTGAATTGCTAAGTCCTAGAATCATGGAAAACCCCATCTCAAAAATTAATGTACAGAGAAATTGTAAAAGACCTGTATATTAACCTCTAGCCTCTATATGTACACACACACATACACACACAGAGCACAGCACAGTGCATTCTCAAGCTCACACGCATGCTTGAGTACATAATAAGTAAATAGATAAATAGATAAATAAATAAATAAATAACTTATCACCATGTGTGGTGGAGTCTTTGCTTCAGTTATCCCTAATACTACACTCTGGATGTGATTTATTACCCACAAGTCCCTGTTCAGAAAGGTGCTGCATTCTCTATGTGTTGATACTCAGTTGGGAGTCTTTCAGAGATAGGTGATAGTTGGGTCATGAGACTTTATCCTCATAAATTGATTAATGCTAGCCTCACAGATAAGTTTGAGTTTCAGAGGAATGATTTAGTTCTCAATGACAGATTGTTACAAAGTGAGACCACCCCAAGGACATAGATTCATTTTATTGATGGTCATTTCTCTTTCTACTTCTCTACTGTCTTGTGATGCGGTTTGAATAATCCCTCTCCAGGTTGACAGCATTTTGATACTTGTGCCCCAAAGACACAACAGTCATGGATCAAATACTATTCTTTTCTTTATGTTTTACCTAGCCTCAGGTGTTTTGTCAGATCAACACCAGACAGAACAATATACTTAATACATCCATAGAGACAGGAATGTTCTCCTCCCTGGGTAGTTAGACTTTCATTATGTCTTATGATTTTTGACACATTGTAGAACTAATAAAGAAAGAAAAAATAATAACAGTCTTAGAAGCATTTGGTTTTGAATTGTCTTTTGGCTGAAAGCCATTTTCTTAAGGAAGTAGTAAGGAGAGAGAATTTCCCGCTTCCTTTCCTAAGGTACTAGCTTCACTTGGCAAGCCTTTCCCGCATTAAGAGTAATTGTTTTAACCCATGATAGAAACACAAATTGGTTCTTTTTTTTTCTTTTTTTTTCCCCCGAGACAGGGTTTCTCTGTATCTTTGGAGCCTGTCCTGGAACTAGCTCTTGTAGACCAGGCTGGCCTCAAACTCACAGAAATCCACCTACCTCTTCCTCCTGAGTGCTGGGATTAAAGGCCTGTGCCACCACAGCCCCACCAAATTGGTTCTTTGTACCTTATACATGAACACTTTTCTTTGTCTTCTCTCAGTATTTATCCCTACCACAGTTTCCCCTCTCCCACTCTTTCCAAACCCCCAACCTGCCCTCTCCCTTAGATCCACTACTCCTCCATTTCCCTGCAGAAAAGAGCAGGTGTCCCAGGGATATAAAACTAGGCACAAGCCCTCATATCAAGGCTAGCCAAGGCAATCCAGTAGCTCAAGTGTCCCTTGAGCAGGTAAAAGAGTCAGAGATGCATCCTCTACTTCTACTTTTAGAAGTCCCACAAGAACACTTTTAAAGACAGGCATCTGCCAGGCCCTTTTCTATATACTGATGAAATCAATGATCGTGAACTAAATACACAGGAGTGCTATGCTTGTGAACCAGGCATTTAAGAAACATAATAAATTACCTACTATTTTTATTACTCACACATTTCTCTCTCTCCCTCCATTTTCTTAAATAGTTAAATGCAAGGGCATGAGTGTCAACTTTGTGTTTTACAGTCCTCAATACTTGGAACTCATGCATAAGAAATAGGTGAAGAAACAATGATCAAAAACCACACAATACACTGAATGGCCTTTGTTTAAATGTCTACAAAAGCCCCAGGTTGTATTACATTATAAGAACCTCTGATGTGATTCTGGCTGCATTTGCCTAGCAGGAACACAGCACAGCCATTTCTCGAGCAGGGAAAACAGCTGTTTTGCCAAATCTGCACATTTGGCTGTACAACTGGCTCCATCGGTCGCTTCGGGCTAGCCATATATTTTCCTGACAATTTACATGCTGCTCCAGCCCAAGGTGTCTGAAATGAAGTCTCCACCACGACACAGTTAGAAAAGAACTTGGCTCCCAACCCTAGTCAGAACTCTGCAGAAGGAAATGCACACTGATCCATGGTAACGCGATAAGCCTGTGCTTTTCTGGCACAGACTGGCTTTGCAAAACCCATTGTTTTATGAGGCTTATGTAAAATAAAGTGTTAATAATCCATATTGTGTGCCTTAATACCATTATTCACATTTCAGTATCTTGTCTACCTTAGCTGAACTGTAATCCTGAAGCCTGCCCCCGCTCCACCCACCCCCACACAAGAAGATGGAGATAACTGTGGAGGAACACGGTTGCATACAAATTGTATTTTGCTGGCAGGGAGTTTTTCCTGCTTTCCTCTCAGACAAAGCAGCTTAAAGACAACATTTTCTTGGATCTCCAAATTCCCAGCTGCTTAAAAGGCAGATTTGATCAAACTAATTAAAATTTCTTTGTGGCTAATCACTTTGGAGGCTCAGTTCACTTCGGAATTATTAATAGAATTTTAGCTTTATCTGATTTTACTCTAAAATAGAATTAAGTCAGCACATTTGAAACCAAATACAAGAATGATATATGCTTTGGACTTGCATTCCATTTTCTAAACAATTGGTTTTTCATATTACCCTTAGGCCTCAAGGTACAATGTGTAAATAGATCACAGTGAGATAGACACTGAGCAGAGGGATAATTGAGCTAGATAGAAATTCTCTATGGTGGCAAAAATCTATGACATAATACGTATGAATGTTAACCAAAAGTAAAAGATCCATGATATTTATTCAAATTCAGATACTGTCAACATAATCAGACTCCTTAGATTCTTTAAGCAGGAAATATAATAGATTATGTTATATTATAAGATAGTGTGAAACTTGAAACTTTGTTTTTATCTGTTTATTAAGTAATTGAAGCATGGAGTAGAAGAAATAGCTCATCAGTTCCGTTCCCAAGCTACTTTGGGTGGTTCATAACTGTCCTGAAACTCTAGCTCCTTGGGACCCTGCCTTTGGCAGACTTGTACTCATGTGAACATACCCACACTTAGACATAATTTTCAAAAACATAAGGTTTGCTAATGTTGGCACACACATTTGATCCCAGCACTGGGGAGATGCAGCCTGACAGATCTCTTTTGAGTTTGAGGCCAGATTGGCTTATATATCTAGTTCCAGGCCAGTCAGGACTCAGACACTGTCTAAAAGCAAAAACAAAAACAGCATCCTTAAAAAATGGAACAGGGCCTGCGGCTGTAGTTCAGTGAGCAAGAGCAAGTGTATAATGTAGGATAGGTTTTGATCTCTAGTACCAAAAAGCAAACAAAACAAAATTTGGAAGAATTACAGACTTACTAAAAAACTGTTAATTACACTAATAGAAAGCTTTATTCTGAACCATCTCCAGGTAAATTGTTGACTCTCTTCCATGCTACTGCCCAACAGCCTTTAACGAAAGATATGCCTCTATATTGCCACAGTGCAATTAAGACATTAGAATTGATAACTTTCTTCCATCTGGTTGTCAAATCACATTTAAAGTTCACTAACTGCCTCAGCAATGCCCTTTGTTGCCAAATGACCTCATTCATAGTGACCAAACACACTCTTTCTGATGTGCCTTTAATGTCTGGGGGCTAGGCAGCTTCTTTCTCTATTTAATCTATGAACTGCCACTTTTGAGGATTATATGGAAGCTGGCTTCAAAACCATCCCTCTGTTAGTTTATGAAGCAGCATCTCATGACCACACCTAGATGACATCTTTAGGATGTTGCAGGTTGCTGGGCAGTAGAGGCACACGCCTTTAATCTCAGCACTAGGGACGCAGAGGGAGGCAGATCTCTGTGAGTTCGAGGCAAGCCTGGTCTATAAGAGCTTGTTAAAGGATAGGCACCAAAGTTACACAGAGAAACCTTATCTCAAAAAGAAGAAGAAGAAGAAGAAGAAGAAGAAGAAGAAGAAGAAGAAGAAGAAGAAGAAGAAGAAGAAGAAGAAGAAGAAGAAGAAGAAGAAGAAGAACAAGAACAAGAACAAGAAGAACAAGAAGAAGAACAAGAACAAGAACAAGAACAAGAACAAGAAGAACAAGAACAAGAAGAAGAACAAGAAGAAGAAGAACAAGAAGAACAAGAAGAAGAACAAGAACAAGAAGAACAAGAACAAGAACAAGAAGAACAAGAACAAGAAGAACAAGAAATGCAAGTGTCATTCCTTTGCAACTTTAGCCGATTTGTCATTTCAATTGGTCTCTTTCAGTTAGTTTATTTTGACCATTTGTTTCAGGTTTCAGATTGTATCTTTTTGTTTAATTTAATTGTGTGTGTGTGTTCATGGTTGTGAGTCCAGGTGTGTATGTGTGTGGATCCGGAGGACACAACCTTGAGTGTCTGTTCTCATCATCTACCTTATTTGAAGTAAGGTCTTTTTTTTTTTTTTTAATCATTGATGTGCTTGTCAGAGTAGCTGACCAGTGAGTTTCAGGGGATTCTATATACTATGTCCATTCCTGTCTCACTCCAGGAATGTTGGGATGATAGACAAGCATGATGCTCTGTTATTCAGTCTTCACCTGGGTGCTAGCCATCCTAAATAAGGTTTTCAACCATGTGCAATGAACACTTTACTTACTCAGTCGTCTTCCTATCTCAGATGGCTCCATTTTCTTCATTATAGACTCGTACTTTTTATTTCATGACTACTTATTATTTCATTGGGAAATAAAGCTTTATAAAAAGCCAACCCCTCAGAATATTTCAACTAGTCATTTATTTGTATTTACATAAACCCATGCTTTTCTATTTATTTTATTTATTTATTTATTAAAGATTTCTGTCTCTTCCCCGCCACCGCCTCCCATTTCCCTCCCCCTCCCCCGATCAAGTCCCCCTTCCTCGTCAGCCCAAAGAGCAATCAGGGTTCCCTGCCCTGTGGGAAGTCCAAGGACCACCCACCTCCACCCAGGTCTAGTAAGGTGAGCATCCAAACTGCCTAGGCTCCCACAAAGCCAGTACATGAAGTAGGATCAAATACCCATTGCCATTGTTCTTGAGTTCTCAGTAGTCCTCATTGTCCGCTATATTCAGCGAGTTCGGTTTTATCCCAGGCTTTTTCAGACCCAGGTCAGCTGGCCTTGGTGAGTTCCCGATAGAATATCCCCATTGTCTCAGTGTGTGGGTACACCCCTCGCAGTCCTGAGTTCCTTGCTTGTGCTCTCTCTCCTTCTGCTCCTGATTTGGACCTTGAGATTTCTGTCCGGTGCTCCAATGTGGGTCTCTGTCTCTGTCTCCTTTCATCGCCTGATAAAGGTTAATATTCAGGAGGATGCCTATATGTTTTTCTTTATAATCAGTTATTGATTTTGCTTTCGGTTTGGTTTGTTTTTATTGGTTTTATGGTTGTGCTTTTGCTGCTATATTGTCCCACATTTAACCAATTTAAACTTCTTTTCTTTGCTTTCTGTGCCCTCTTGGCAGTTTCTCAGGCTTTTGCGTCAACTCTTTACTTTTCCTGGTTTGTATCCTCTTTGTTTTTGGAGAATTTATTTTTTTTAATTGATTTACTGCTTTGATTAATATGGAATATTAAAGTAATATGACTCGTTTGATGATCTATGCTCCATGCCAATGGCTTCCTCAATGATGTGAACTGCTTGTCACCTCTGTGTTGTGACCAATCTTACCACTCATCCCTAGAGCCCCACGAGGCCACTATTTGACACAAATGCTCTCCTCACCTCTGCCAGAGTTAGTCATAACTCTCTGAGTAGCTTCCTTGACTTCCTCCTTTGCACTATTATGGCCCTTTCAGACCTTTGAGACATATGTTTACATTATTCAATTCTTAGGACTTAAGATTGAGTTGTTCTAGAAGACCAGATATAGAGAAAGAAGGGCAGGGAGGCAGGAAACAAAAAGAAAGAAAAGGTGGAAAAGGAGAAGCTCATGAACCGTCTGTTTGTTCCCATGTTACACACTCGTGTAGTTATCAAATTTGTAATACTCCAGTGAACTCCCTGAGGTGCCTAATGTGTAAGACAGCTTCCTCAGCTCACAGATTTAGAGGCTGGACAACTTTAATAACTTTAGTGCAGTTCAGTAGCCTTTCCGTGTCTGTGTCACCTGATGGTGCAGATGACAGTGACGGGTGCAGTTTCAGGGGTGGAAAAGCGGCGACATTTCAAACCTAAAGAAGAGATATCTGGGAAGAACCACAGGATAATGACATTTGAAAGGCAGCCCTACCCCCAAACAAACTGAAGACCTGCTGCTACCGGTTCTGCTACTGCTTCCTAAGGGTGACAGGTACTCACCACAGCTGCACCTTCATGTTGGAACTTGTCTGATCATCTTATTGGTTCCTCCATTTAGAAGTAGTTTAAATAAAACCTCTATCGATTAACTAATAAGATTCATAATTCTGCATTTTGTTTTTTATAATTTTTTTTCATACAATATATTTTGTTCATGTTTTCCTCTCCCCTAGTTCCTCCCAGATCCTCCCATAATTCCCTATTCATGTTATTTTCTTTTCATGTTATTTTCTTCCTCTGTCTTTCAGAACAAAAGGAAGAAAGGATGGAAAGAAAAATGAGAGAGAGAGAGAGAGAGAGAGAGAGAGAGAGAGAGAGAGAGAGAGAGAGAGAGAGAAACATACACTCACAAAACAAGTAGTTCATCAAGACAAAACAAAACATTTTCTTGGACTTTTTGATTCATTTTGCTTTGTTTTCTCATTTTTTTTTGTCTTGTGAAAAGATATTCTATAGCCAGGTGATGATGGTGCATGCCTTGAGTCCCAGCACTTGGAAGGCAGAGATAGAACTCTGTGAGTTCAAGGTCAGTCAAGTCTATATAGTTCCAGGACAACCAAGGCAACAAAAAGAAACCCTGTCTTGAAAATCAAAACAAAGGAAGGGGGAAGGGGATGGAGGGAGGGAAATGGGGGGATGGGGAGGGAAATGGGAGGAGGGGAGGAGGTGGAAATTTTTAAGTAAAAATAATAAAAAAAGAAAATCAAAACAAAATAAAATAAAAAAGGTACTCTATGATAGAGATGGTTCACTGGTTAAAAGTATTTGCTGCTTTTATGCAGTCTGAGTTCAGTTCCCATTACTTACCCAAGACAGCACACAGCTGCCCACAACTCCAGGGCACCCAGTGTCCTCTTCAGGCCGGCAGCTTTTCTCAACCTTCTTAATGCTAAGATCTATTAACACTGTTACTCTTGTTGTCATAATACCACACATAAAGTTACTTTTGCTGTTAAATCATAACTGTAATGTTGCTACTTTTATAAATCATAATGTAATTTTTTTCAGAGATAAATGTTCCCCAAAGGGGTCATGACCCACAGGTTGAGAAGTACGGTCCTATTTATGCTATCATGGTCACAGACACAACAACATGTGTGATCCTAGAGAGGCTACCGCATGGAAGACAAGATATTTCTAGAAGAATCAATTTTATTATTATCAATAAGAAAAGCCTGTCAAAGCAGAAAAATAACTTTCAGGTAAAACAGAGTCATGCTTCCATTCAACAGAACACATAATTGTCAATTTAGGCAGTCTACTGATTGCCTGGTTCAAGTCCTAATTCCCATTTTTTATATAAAACAAACAAGCAAATACTCTCATTTAGCACCTGTGGTGGTTTGAATGATTAATGTCTTCTGTAATCCTGGATATTTGAATACATTTGAATCAATTGTCCCAACTGATGACACTATTTGAAAAGTTTAGGAGACATGGCCTTGTTGGAGGAAGTGTCATTGGGGTGGGCTTTGAGAGACTGGAGGCTCACACCATTACTACTGTGATGTCACTGCCTCCTGTTTTTAGCTCAAAACGTGCAGCCTCAGCTTGCTATTCTACTTACCATGCCTGAACCTGCTATACCTCTGGAACCAAATAAACACTTCCTTCTATAAGTTTCCTTGGTCATGAAGTTTCTTCATAGTAACAGAAAAGTAACTGATACATCACCTGAGTTTCACCAAATAAAAAGCCAATGAATAAGAAATGTTTTAAAGACAATGTTAACTGTTATTTTGTGTGGTGGAATAACCTTTTTTTTAGCAAACAGAGGGACTGATAAGGTTTAGAACAGAATCACAAGCATTGCAGTTGTCCAGTATAACCAATATGATATTATTAGATTGCTAAGCCCTTGGGTGCTGCCATTGTTCCATGTGTAAAACTAGAAATGTTTTTGGCTTCCTAGTGCAGCTATTTGGGAGACTGAGGCAGGAAGATCACAAGTTTCAATTCTCCCTGGGCAGCAGAGTGCAGAGCTAATTCAAAGATATCCTGGGCAAGTTAGTGGAATATTAATTTGAAATTAATACTTCAAACTAAAAGTAAAAAGGAGTCTGGAAATCTGACTCAGTGTTAGACCACTATGTTCTTAATTCAGTCCTGCACACCGCAAAGTTAACAGGCAAACCAACCAGTAGGATTACAAGGCTACTTCCTTCATTAGAGAAGAACACTAAACATTCATCATTTGCCCCACAGATCTCAACTAACATTAGCTATACAAATAGAAATATCTACATTGAAATGATATTTTAATATGTCATCTTTCAGTATATTCAACAAAACTCCTATGAAAATAATATTTTTATCTAATGTAGCACATCATACATTTTAGCCTATGATTGCTAGTTTTTTGTTCTTAATAACAGCAAAGATAAATCAAGAAACAATTTCTTTTATACACTGTGAAAGGCATTGGGAAAGTAAGATATTCATGAGATAAAAATAGAGGTAAATTCATTAGAAAAGTTTTAGTGACATAATTGCTTCTGAAAGGACTAATTGTATAAGTCTATCTCTATGTGCGTGTGCCGGCAGGTGGCAAATCTGGCTCTCTGGAAAGGGTCTGCGTACAATGCCTGACAGACCTACCAAAATGAGTGTGTGACTCTAGCACAAGCTGAAGCATTAAGTTCTCTTGATGCTTGAAAGCAAGTTCCCTCCCAATCAATCTAGTTAAGAGCATGTCCCTCTCACATTTCCCATTGCATAAAGACGGTAGCTTTAACTCTGAGAATGCCAATTAAAAAAAAATCTGTGTTGATATGAACAAAATTTTGTTTTATTTTAATTTTTAGTAGTGATATGGCAAAGAACTTGTGAATTGCAGGGTTTTGCTCATTTTGTATATATTTTATTGATCAATGGCTTTGGGAAAATAGTTTGCTGTCATTATTGTTCTTCTATTATAATTATGTTTCTTCCACCCAATAGTTATTAATCATTGGAATGCTACTGTTTAATTATTTATTTTAATATTCATAGTGCTTTATGATATATGTACCATTATTATTAAAATTTTAAGGATTAAAAAAATTGGGAACCATGACTCTGAATACCTTGTATCAGGTCTTGGGACATAGTATCAGACAGTTGTATCCCATATCCGATACTAATGCTAATATTAAAGCTAAGGGGATATCGATAAAAAGTTTTCTATTATCCTTCCCAAATCTATTTCCCCTCTTATTCCTTACAACTGAACAAGTACTCTGTACTGTTAAATGGTGTGTGTGTGTGTGTGCTGTGTGTGTAAAATTTATAACTTGAGACAATCATGTTGTATATTTGTTGTTTAATGGTATGTGAAATCAGATGGATGCCTTGGCCTAATAGCTGAGACACAGGTGTTCATATAACAAAATAAATAGATGAATGGATTTAATAGGCATTTGAGGTTAGCAGGCACTGGAAAGAGGGGATGTAAGGTGGGAACACTCTAAATTGAACACCTTCATCCGTAACAGAGGTCTCTGTTGTCTGAAGTCATGGGTTAGGGTACGATTCTTCCATTTCTGCTGTACAAAGGACTGCCTCTATCCTTCTTAAATGCCTAAGTTCAGAGCTATGCAAACTGCATTGTGCTTTGTCCCAAATTCAAAAACAAATGCTCACACAGGAAGGATAGAGGTTGAAGTGGTTTCTAACCTGGAAGCTATTAATTCATGATCAGTTCTTATTAGAAATACTTGTGAGCTTCAAAGCCCCTAATATCCAATATTGTCTGTTCCCTTGAACCAATTAGCATGCAAAAAATAAGTCAAAGAAAAAAAGAAAAAAGCTCCGTGATAGGCTAAAAAACTGACGCTTTGGAAAACATCTAGAAAGCTACTTTCCTCAATTAGAGGGTTGTGAAGCGTTTTCCCCATCAGTCAATTCAAAAATTTCCATCTGTAAATTCCTACATACAAAGTGAAGGGGGAAAGGAAGGAAACAGCCATTGGAATCTGGGCAATGTATTAGCATAGCTCAAGCCTGAGCACGAATGTAAACTAGGACTTTTGTACAATGTCTAATACATTCAAATTACTTCTTCCAAATCCTCATATTCTTTTCTGATTTAACCACATATTGCTGCTGGGAAAACATCAGGGAGGGCTCGCAAACTACAGACATCTGTAATCCAAATGATAGCAATTTAATGTGAAATGTTTGACACATATTGGCAGGTGGATTATTTATCAAAAGTGATCATTGCTTTTGGATCAAAAGAGGATAATGTATCAATTATACTGGACAACCAAGGATCCATTATTACCCAGTTGTTATTAAAATTTGAGAAACCACTTGTTTTTTTAAATTAAATTCCATTCAAGGTTCTTATTAAGAATTAAACAATACTGTAATCTAGGCACACATGGAAATTGGCTGGTTTTATGTATATTTTATAAATTATTAAGGTTCTGATAATACAGAAATGCAAAGTCATAATTCATGATGGCTAATTATATTCACATGTGCAAGAATGCTTTCATTTCATAAATCTTATTTAATTTTCAAAGGCCATAATTTGCCTCTCTCTTTAATATATTTCAACTGCATAGTGTTATGAAAATAGCTAACACTTATTAAGCATGTTGGACAGACCATGTAAATGCATAATAGTAATTAATTGGTTTTATCCTTTAAACAACTCTATTTGAGAAGTGATATTATTATCCTCACTTTCAAAGATGATGAAACTGAGGCACAGATAATTATGCAACTTGCCCAGGGTCAGAATAATTATCAAATGAAAGGTTAGGCCCTCCACAAGTCTTACTCCAAGCCTTCATTCTTAATTTTTAGCAAATTTGTTAGGCTTACAATAAATATTTAATGAACTCAACCATCATATTCTGAATATGGAATATTGAATACAAAGCATCAGACTCATAATTCCAGACTCAATTTGACTTCTGTATAGGTACTAGTTTGCGTTTTTATTTTTTTATTTTAATTCTTTGAGTAATTCATAAATCGCATGCTATTCCTACTGTTTTCCATACCCCATATACTTCTAGACCCACCACTCTGTCTATACTTATGCTAAGATTTTGTATAGTTTTTGAGCATTCGGAGACCTTATATATGCTGTCACAGCCACTGTTAGCTCATACGTGCAGCTTTCCTATTGCAAACTATACACCTGTATATTTATATTTTTGCATGAATAATGGCCTCTCTAAAATGTAATAAAGAAAAGAGTAGAATTCTACAAAAGTGTTTAAATTTCACAGAGGCATATTGATAGTGAAGGATAGAAATTTGATCATTCAGACTCCTTATTTCCCTACATGACCAATTCTTAAGAACTTCATCTGCTTGAAGCACACAACAGGAAAAGTATGAACCTAACCAAAGAACGGACCTGTAAGAAGGTTCTTGTGCATCTAATGAGGTCAGAATTCGGAATGTAATCTCATTCACTAAAGAGAGGGCTAGGCACCACAAGTCTACTCTGTTCCTGGCAGAACCACACAGCAAGCCTAGGGTGTTGTTTCCACTGCCAGAATGAATGTTTCTACCCAGACTTGAGCAGTTAATTGCAACATACAATCATATACCGATACCGAGTAATCAGGAATTGGTGCCCTGCGGCTCTCATTGGCATAAGTGGACTGCATTGAAAACCAGGTGACAAAGAGAACTTTCTTTGTCAACTGGCTACTCACTTTGTTTAATCAGAAATTATTTTGTTCAAGGAATGGCTTCTGAGTTTGCAGAATTTTCTGTGGTGTTTGCTTGTCTATTTAACAAAGCTTCCCATTTCTAATGAATGTCATTGATAATATGATTTAAGAAGTACTTCTAGAGTGCTTTCAATAGTATCCTCAAGAAGCGACATCACACTGGCAAGATAATGTAGGAATGAACTTTCCCAAATGTCCCACAGGCCACATTAGCTATTTAATATCCGTGACAGATGATTTAGCCAACATGAATAATTTCGTAAGGCCACTCCTTCTCTGATCTTTCTTTTTATTTTTAAGATCATTGTCTCTCCCTAAAGTTTTCATTTGTGAAGAGGGGAATTCAAGCAGATTTCCAGGATCCTCATCTCCTAGACTTCATTCCCTTGGATGGGTGGATCCTATCACCTCCAACAAACAAAGCCACCAAAGGCAATGGAATGGCACTATTATGTGTGCATTGTGCAGGATTTGTTATACCTATCTTGTGATAGGAGTCTCTTTCCCTCATTGGCTTTGGAGAAGCAAGCAGCCATTATTTGAAGTGCCCAGTGGACGGGGCTGCATTGTGGCTTTTAGCCAACAATCTGAAAAAAAAAATAAAAATAAAACTGAAGCACATCCTTCACTGCTGAGAATGGGGTTCAGGCCTTAGGTTTGGCCAGCGAATACCTTCATCACATCCATGAGGACCTCTGAAAAAGAGGAGTCAATTAAACTATGCATGGATTCTTTATCCTCTGCAATTGTAAAGCAAGATATGTGTGCTTCTTTTAAGACCAAATTTGTGGTAATACTTTAAAGCACATTAGATTACTAATAAATTATAAATTAACTTTCTTAATAAGCTTAATATGGGATTTAGGCTGTGTCTCAGTTGGTAGAGTGCTTGGTTCACTTGCACAAAGTCGTGGGACTCACCTTTAGAATGCTCAAACAAGACATGATCTCACACCTATAATCCCAACACTCAAATGGTAAGGAAGGAGATTCAGCAGCTCAAGCTCATCCTCAGCTTCATAGTAAGTTTAAAGTCGACTTGTGTTTCATGAAACCCTGTCTCAAATGAAAAGGCTGCATAAACTTAAATTAAATTGCATTATATATTAATTTTACTACAGTTATGAATGTCTTTTGTAGTTAAGGCTAGCCGTAAATGTCTAGTTCTCCTGCTTTTATCTCCCAATTTATAGAATTATAGTTGTGTGTCACTATACCTAACAAAATAACACATCATATTAAGCATGTGAGCCATTGACCAAAAGAATTATCATGCTAGATTGAAATTAATAATCCTAATATAGTCTCACAGCAGAAATGTTGTAGTCTAGATGATCAAATCAATAAAATTAAAAGATAAAGAATTAGGAGATAACAAGACACGATAGTTTGAAAATTTATGACATATACACATTTGAAAATAAATCTGAAGCAGAAGAGATATCTTTAAAACATAATTTAGAGCTTGCGAATGACTTAGGCAGATAAGTATTAGAGTAATACAAGAGAGAGTCTAGTCAGTACCCAAGATATTTCTAATGTTAAAGGCAGACATAGATAATAGGCAAATATTAAACATACATGAACCAAGCCTATGGCTCAAGCAGTTTGAAAAGATAGATGAATAAAGGAAAATATCGAAGAATATGGCACATTAAAAACAAAAACAAAAAGTTAGGAAGCCAATGAAATGAAATTCCCTAAAAGGAATATGAGAATACAGTTTCCATTAAGAAGACAAAATGTCTCTTAACAGGATCTGAAGCTTTTAGTTCATTGTCTTTGTTTTGTAAGATTCCAAGATACTGTCAGCACGGACCTTGCATCGACACGCACAAGCACGGTGACCCTGCCACTGCTTCCATCTGTCATTTGCTCCTATCCCTGTGAGGAAAGCCCAGAAAACACTTAGATGTGTTCCACGTGTTAATGAATTCTCCACCCCAGGGATTTCAGTTGTTAGTGGCATTCTTTCATTATCAGTCCTGAAAATTAGCATTCAGAAATGACGTTGAAAACCAATTAATTACAAATTAAGGAACGATTTAAAAAAACATTGTTCTAATGATGTTTCCGCAAAACACACTGGTGCTATTCAACGTAATTTGTGTATATTCTCCTTTCCAAAAAGCTTCCTTTAAGCCATTTTTCCCCCTATGGAGACCAGTTTTTGTCTCAATATGAAAGTAATATCATGCCTTGTCTAGAATATTTGTGGAATTTGTAGACAAATGTCTTCATTTATCAGAAAGCACATATTTAAGCCATTTTCTCTATCCCAGCTTCCCTCGAAAATCAGAAGCATCCATCACCCCAGTTAAGGTTTATATTACACCGTAGCAAAGCAATTTATCACATCCTTCTATCAGTTATTCCCTATTATTAAAATTTTCTTGCATAGTTACACAGATGAGCAAACTAAGCTAATATCTAATACATTTTCTTTCTTATTTGGCCTCAAGCACAAAGAAACAATATATTAAGATGTAATTTGGAAACCATGATAAAGGATGCAAAATTGTATTAATTAAATTAGTATCTGGAAATTTTACCACAATGTAACATACATATGAAATCAAACATCCACCAGAAAGCATTAAAGTGAATGATTTTGTCTCCTTTAGAAATGACTTGTTTGCTTGTTTCCTACATTCAATCTTCAGAAAAGCAGTGACTTAGGGAAGTCCAGAACTATTTGCTCAGTTGTGAGACACAAATGCCATGAATGGAAGGTAGGACTGGGTAGTGGGTCAATGGTTGAAACATTTGCTGCAGAAGTTTATGAACTGGAGTTTGGATCCCCAGAACGTCTGTAAATGCTGAGTGGACAGAGCAGCCCTCCTGTAATTTGCAGCCTGGGAAGTGGAACACAGAGAGTAAGCTGACTAGCAACATAAGCCATGAGCCTGAGCTCTGGGTGTGACTGAGAGATGCTGTCCCAGAAAATAAAGTGTCAGAGGTATGGTGGGTAATTTCTGACACCAACCTCAGACTATCACATATATGTGCACACATGTGCACAGGAATCTATACACATATATGCACACAAAGGGGATAATGTGCACACTACATATTTACACAGAAAATGAAAGAAAAATACATAGTTCAGGGAAGTGTGAAAGTCTAGTGATTATGGCTACTCTTTCAGATAGTTAAGTCAGAGGATATTTATTAAACTGTCCTCTGCCTATCTGACCCTGTCATTGTTTCTGTCTGAGATTTCAAAACAAGCTGGCTCACAAAACTAACCCCATTGCTAAGTCTGGATTTGATTGAGAGACCCTGACTCAAGAAATAAGGTAGAAAAATCAAAAAGATTATAGATATTACTGTCTACATAGAAACACACCATGCACACACCTTATGCATTCACACAGACACACACACACACCACCCACACATACACACCACACACAGAGAGACATCAAACTGTAGCAACTTTTTCTCTATCCCACCATCTCCCAAATGACATACATAAAGACTTCTTATTTAATATGAAATCTTGGCCTACAGCTTGTTTCTAACTAGCTCTTATAATGTAAATTAACTTATTTATATTAATCTTCATTATGCCATGAGGTCGTGGCTGTTACCTCTCCTCCTCTACCTGAACATCCTGCTTTTTCTGCATCATTGTGAGTCTCCCCCACATCTAGATTTATCGTGAACTTCTTCTCTCTCTGCTGGAAGTCCTACCTATACCTTCGGCCTAGCTATTGGCCATTCAATTCTTTATTAAATCATTTACAGCTAGATAGCTTCATGCTGTGTACAAACATCCCACAACACCAACCCACATGTAAACACATGTACACATATGCATATACCATACACACATACATGCACATGAAAAGAACATAAAAACATGCTTGAATATCTAATTGGAATGGGAAGAATTAGTTATGTTAACTAACAAACAAAAGCATGAGGAAGAAGGTAATGGAATAGCCAATGTGATCTTTTGGAAAGTCAAGAAAATAATCAGCAGAAGAAACAAAATATTCTGTTCTCTATGATTCCCTGATTATGCGAAAATGAAGCAGTCCTTTAGGTACAGCAGACTGGGGATGAGACAGTTCTCTCATAATCTAGAGACCATGAGGTATTTTCCATATGTTTTGGTTTGTTTTCTATAAAAAAATAGTTTAGTATTGTCAACAGTTGTTGAAATTTCAAGAACAGCTGGATGTCTTGGTGCTGATTTGAAAGTCTATAATTCCTAATATGCAAACAAAGATGATAAAAAGAAAATGCTGGATAGGCTTTGTGTGTATAGACAACAAAACACTGACAATTTCCTATTTATATGATAACCAGAGATATACAGAACTCAGGATCTTTGAGGACATAATGAAGCATCCAGCATTTGTCATTAGATACACATTTTCTTACTGTTTGTAAGACCTCCAATAATTGTTCACCAAATCATTAAGTGTGTATATAAAGACCTTTCGGCTTCAAATTGGACCAAGGCCTTAAGTATGCTAGACAAGTCTGAGATACCTCTCTAGTTCCTCAGCTATGGTCATTGCTAAAACCAGCCTGTTGACATAGGATATTCAGAGTCCCACTCACTAGGTGCACAGGCAATGTCTGCCTGGGTTGCAGAGTGAGTTCATGCACAGCTTAATAAACATAGCAAGTTCTTTGCTGGCAATTCAAAAGGATCAGGGAGGGATATAGAGAGGGAGTAGAATAGCGTGCCTGGGAGGGTCCACATTCATCCCGCAGATTTGAAAAAAAAAAAAAAACTAAATAAAAATAAAGAAAATAAAAATATAAACTCAAAGAAAACGTAGGCAATGCCAGTTTGCATTCAAATGATGCAGAATATTTGAACATTGTGAAACCTGACAGCATGCTCATTGAGAAGAATTACCCATAGAGAGTATGGAGGAATCAGGAAACAAATAGAGAGACACGCAGGTTGGAGTACAGAGGGACTTGAAGTTTCGAGGTCTATTAGGTTTGAGATGGCCGGAAAGGTGGTCTCTTGTTGGGTAGCAAGCAGGCCAAAAAAAAAAAAAAAAAAAAAAAAAAAGACAGCGGTTGCTTCTCAGCCTCTCTGAGCTAATAGGTTTCCACCTCAAAATCTGACTCCTAAGTCTCTATTGGTAAAAAGAATATTAGAGACTTAGCTAAACACTACATTTGGCAGCAGCAGCAGAGCCGGTGCCAGAAAGACTGAAAATCCTGTTAGACTGCAGAGTGCTGACTTCGGGCACGTGGGACCTACAGACAGTAATTAAAATATCAGTAGATTCAGGTGGAGCTACTAATCTGATGGACAAACAACTTGTAAGATATTGTTTTACTATATTATATTAATAATTAGAAAATGATTGCTTTAAAATTCTAATTGGTTTATTGACTTTTATGACATGGATATTAAATGTTTTCAAAAAACCCAGGTGGTGAAAATTTGGGTAGTCCCCAGCCTAGTGCCACGTGATATCCTGGAACCTTTAAGAACTGGAATCTAATGAGAGGTATTAGGGGGTTGGGTATCGTCTTAGAGAAGCAGTGGAACCTTTCCCCTTCTTCCAGTCTTTTGTTTTTTGATCATGAAGTTGTTTTGTTTCATCCCCACTATGATCTTCTGCCTCTTCACAGGCTCTAAAACTGGGGTGCTGGTGCTGCTGGTGGTACTGCTGCTGGTGGTGCTGGTGGCAGTGGTTTGTTATGGAATTGTGAACCACAATAATTTTTTTCATTTTATATAAAAAGACATTGTTTTAGCCTGTAGTATTCAAATATTGCTGGCGAATTTTCATAAATACAGATGCCTGGGTCATACCTGTGTCAACTCTCTACTATTGCATAATCATTCTTCCCATAACATAGAGCTTTAAAATAAGAACCATTTTATTTCCAATTGTAACTGTTTTTAGGAAGATAGTTCATCTACTACTAGTCTTACTTGAAGTTATTCATTTAATTATCTGACTAAATGACTTAATAGGGTTGTATAATCCTGGTGACTGGCCAAGTACCAGAGTAGAAAGAGCCACTTGCTTTTCCTCTATGAGGCCTTATCCCTCTTCTAGATAAGATTTGGTTTCCCAGTCATGTGATTTTCAGCTTCCTAAATGTGGCCCAAAAAATCAAGTCCTGATACTTAAGTCTTCAAATCCCTGTTTGCATCTTGTTTGCTAACATTCTAGTGGGCAGAAAAATTCACATGATGATTCCTGAGTTGTGGGTATAAGGAAGAAAACTCCACTTTTTAATAGCTAGGGTCATAATGGGTCCTTTATGCAAAAGTTCATGTTATCTTTTCTAAAAATCTCTTAGCCTCCAGTTAAATCAGAAATTCAGGAAATAATATAAGCACAGAATGTTTTTAAGGTGACTCCAATATGTGAACGAGTTCAGAAGCAATGGTTTTGTTTAGATTTTTCAAACTTCTGTGAGCTGAAGGATTACGTAGAAACCTCTTTGGTTTGAAGATCTAGGAGTGCATTATAATTAGCATCCAGGCAATATTCATACTCAAGAGTTTCCATCTTCATCTTCAGTGGCACCACTTTTTCTATGTGCATTTCTCTATGTATTAGACTGTTGAAATAGGAGCGGCGGAGCTGCGTCCCCAGCACCCCGGCCGCCTGGCTAGTTTATGCCCGAAATAACAACGCACAAACTGTATTCATTTAAACACTGCTTGGCCCATTTCTATCTAGCCTCTTCTAGGCTAATTCTAACATATTAATTTAGCCCATTTCTTATCATCTATGTAGCACCTATAGGTGCGCTTACCGGGAGGATTCTAGCCTAAGTCCATCCTGGGTCGGAGCTTCATTGCGTATGCCCAGGAGAGCGAAGCAGGGCCTCTGCTCCAGAGAGCAGAGCTGTCGAGTCTGAGCTCACTTCCTCTTCCTCCCAGCATCCTTTTCTGTTTACTCCTCCCACCTATCTGGGCCAAGGAGCTTCTTTATTGCTTAACCAATGAAATCAACAGATTGATATATGACACTCCCACATCATTAGACACTATGTGTAGGTATGTGTATAGTATGATATATGAATACTTGTATGCATATCTACATTTACTTACATATATATGTACATACACAGAGAAATAAAACAGTAAAATAGTCTCTCTGCCTTTGGTTGAGTTTGTGCTCCTATTTTGTAGACTTTGCTACAAGTCCAAAGGGTTGAATATTCTAAACTATTCACAACTATTGCCTTATAGATACGGAAAATGGAGAAAGTCTCCAGGCAGTAGCTTGCAGCGGAGCATCATGGGTAACTTCATACCATTCTGTGACCTTTAAATATGCTTCAGGTTACTGCTTGCCTAACATCCTTCCCCCTTTATTTTTTTCATACACCTGCATGAAGTTTATCTTAGTCTTGGTATAGGAGCAATGCCTCTGTTCATACTCTGGGAACGTTCATTTAAACAACTGCATCTTTCTAGTGAGACAGAAGAATCATGTTGTTTTCTACTGCTAGATTAAAAATTTATTTATTTATTTAATTATTTATTCAATTATGTATATGTGGGGGTTCACATCTGCCATTGCATGCCCGTGGCAATTGGAGGATAACTTTCAAGAGTCACTTCCCTCCTTTGCCAGCTGAGTTAAGGATTTGAACTCAGGTCAGGAGGTTTGGTGAAAAACACAAATACCTACTCAGGAGGTTATACATAAATACCATTGGTTTCATATAGCCTTTTACTGTGGGGCTTCTTCCTTGACCCAAGGGAGGATCCCTCTCTCTGTGCTCATTGTTTTTCATTAATTACCCATTACCCTGGCTCTCCTCTCTCTTCTGCCTCTGTATGAGGAGGGAGGACTATTGATTAGACATAGCTCTGGTCGTTCTTGCTGGTTTATTTTCTGTAGACAAGCTGGTATCAGACTGGAGCTCTCTGCCAGCAGCATGACCATCCCCATAACTGTTATCTTGTGAAGTTTTCTGCTGTCCTGGAGAATTTGAAGTCCATTGCCTCGATGAGCATATCAGACTCTTTGATGCTGAGAGCCAGTAATGTATTCTAATCAGCCTTTCAAATGGCTGAGAATCTTTGATATGGGAGATGGACAGTAGGCATAGCCAGCCATCAGCACACAGACAGGTGAGAGGAGGGTCTCTTTTCTCCCCCATTTCCTTCTAGCTCTGAGCACATTTTCTGATGGAGTGTGCATGCATGCACCACTCACTGCCCTTGCCAGTCAACCACTGCCCCACAGTTTCACTCTGGTCTCCAATAATCATTCACCTCCTTTTGTTAAGTGTGGCAGTGACTTTCTGTTACGGAGAGACTCTAGGCCTCACCATTAGTAGTTTCTTTTAATCCTATCTACACATGTGTAAATCCTCCTTTCCTGAAATTTCCCTAAACCATCAACAGGATAATGTTTTCTGTCAGAAGTGTCTGAATACTGCTTTCAGCATGTTGCTCCTTCCCAGCCTTCCTCATCTTGAGTCTTCCCAGCCAAGATACAGCTCAGGCCACGTAGTATTCATGGAGCCAAAAGGATGCTGTTGACTGAAAAGCTTAATTTTTTTTTTTTTAAGAAAGCCAATCCTGAGAGCACTCAATATTACAGATGTGATGCAGGAAGAGCCCTTTCTAGAGTTCTGAGCAAATCTCTGCTACAGATTGCTTTTCGTCTGGTACAAACACAGAGTTATGTATGCATGTTAATATTGCTGATGTGTGTGCATAGGTGTGTGCAAAAGGGAAAGAAACCATCAATAGAAAGAAAGGCATCATAATGAAAAATATGTTTCTGTAAATCTCCTGGCAGCTGCTTCAGATGTCAAAATACATTCATCAGAAGAACAATAGAACATGGATGAAGAGCTCTTCTTTATGGGAAAGAAAAACCGAGATTCAGCAAAATTGCAAACTGCATTGTAAACAAGAGTCCTACTGCAAATGACTTGCTTCAGGTCTTGCCTGATCAACGAGGTTCTGTTTAGATTCGTTGTTTGTTTTGGACTTAGTCTTTTCTGTATGAAAAGGGATAAACAAAGGTAAAGAGTCATTTGATAGGTCACTTCCTCAAAGTCAAACTGCAGTGCCAAGAACCTGGTCTCGGTATCATTTGATATCACAAAATAGCATACAAACACATGCAGCTGAGAGCTACATTCCTTCTTAGGGTCTAAGAACAGCAGAGCCATAAATAAACAGAAATGTTTCTTGTAGGGTTTCTGAACTTAAAGCCTTTTTCCCTTATAAACTCTACTACTGCAGTGATGAAGAGCTTTCTCCTAAGAACATTTATTAGTTTTTTTCCTAAGAAAATTGCAAAATTATGAATTTCTGACTGTAGGTTAGGAATCTTAGAGTAGGCAAAGGGGATCCTGCGAGCTGAACCAACAACGATGAAGGAAAGAAATCACTGTCACGAGACATGAGAGATTATTTTCACTATTGCTTGTTCTTTTTCAGAGCAGTCTAAGCATTAAAGGGTTTTATTTTTATTGACCACAGCATTTATTTCCTTTTTTATTCTGCAAATGTTTCCTTTGATAGTGTTTTACATTTTTAATTAAAATATTATGATTTTGGTAAAATCATATGACATACGATACAATTTCGATACATAGTATACAATTTCAATAGTAAATGTATTCATATTATATTGATGCTATAAAGTAATTCTCCAGATATTCTCTGCCTGTCTCTGCTCCTCACCACCACCCGTGTTGGGGTTATAGACCTGTGCTGCTATGCTCAGTTTTGAACCATCTTCCTACCACTTTGCACACATATTTAAAGCTCATAATGGATGCCTTCTTAATTAATTTTTTTATTTTGTAATCTTCTTAATTGAAAATATATTTTTCTCTTAAACAATACACCTCATGCACAATTTTCCCTCCCTCGTCTCCTCTCAACTCCCATGTACCTCCTCTCTCCCCCAGATCCACTCCCTCTCTGTTGCTCTTCAGAAAGAAGCAGGCTTCCAAGACACAACAACCAAGCATGACAAAGCAAGATACAACATAGCAAGGCAAAAACCTTCATATCAAGGCAGAACAAGGTAACCAAATAGGAAGAAAGGTGTTACTGAGAGTAGGCAGAAGAGTAAGAGACATACCCATTCCCACTCTTAGGAGTCCCACAAAAACACCAAGGACTGCGACTGAAAAAGCATGGGATAAAACCGGACTCTCTGAATATGGCGGACAATGAGGGCTGCTGAGAAGCCAAGGACAATGCCACTGGGTTTTGATCCTACTTCATGCTCTGGCTTTGTGGGAGCCTAGCCAGTTTGGATGTCCACCTTCCTAGACCAGGATGGAGCGGGGAGGACTTTGGAC
>NW_026067947.1:7321932-7331841 GCF_014885135.2 Alexandromys fortis
ACAAGCCACTTCAACAAAAAATAATATTAAAAAAATAAATAAAAAATAAAAATAAAATAAAATAAAAAAAACACCAAGCTAACAGCCATAACATACATGAAGAGGATCTAGAGCAGATCCATTCGTCCCTTGCTCGACTATGTAAATTTGTGATTTATTGTAAGTAATATACCAGAATTAATCATATTTTAAATCAATATTTTCCCTACAAAACAAAGATGCACTTAAGTTTTAAGTATTTCATGAACTTTAGTGCTGTAGTATACCATGTTTGCAGTGAGGAGAAAAACAAATATATTTATTTTCATGATGGGAAAAATTGCGTGGTTGAGGATGATGACAACACAGAAAATAATGAGTATTTCATTAATAACACAATAGTATAAATCATGATGTGGGAAATTGGGGGAAAGAGTAGGGGGAAAAGACTGGAATTGGAGAACATGGAGGAGAGGTAATGTGGACACCTGGAACATTAGAAACTCCAAGGATTCTGTGAGGGTGACCCTAGCAAGGACTCCTAGTAATGGAGGATTTGGAGTCTGAACTGGCCAGCCACTGTAACTAGGCAAGGCTTCTGGTGGTGGAACCGGGGCACTAACCAAGTCATAAAACCTCCAACCTACAATCTATCCTTTCTGCAAGATGTGGTCTGGCAATGGAGGTAGAGAACTTGTGGGAGTGGCCAAACAATGACTGATACAATTTGAGGCCCAAACTGCGAGAGGAAGTCCAGGCCAGACAGTGCCTGGGTGATCAGGAACCAATGCCTGGATAGCCCAGAGACTTGTGACAGAAAAAAAATTCAATAAAATATATCTTAATAAAATTCTTATATAATTATTGATTGGTGCAAAGTCTAATCATCATCAGAGAGGCTTCCATTTTCAGATGATGGTAGCAGATGCAGAGACCCAAAGCCAAACATTAGACAGAGAGCACAAATTGCAGATTTCCACCTTGTCCGTCCTCTTGCCGTTTGGAGGTCCCTGCAAAAGAGTGGGAGGAAGAATTATAGGAAACATAGTAGTTGAGGGCAGCAGGAGAACGTGAGCCACAGACCTTAACAAAAGAAGGTTCATAGGGATTGACAGACTGAAGTGATAATCATGGAGTATGCCTGAGTCTGCGCTAGGTCCCCTTCATATATGTTATTGCTGTTAGCTTGTGTTTCTTAGTAGAGCTCCTAACAGTGGGAGTGGGTGTGTCTATGATTCTTTTGCCTACTCTTTGGGACCTACTCCTTTTCTTGGGGTACTTCTTTCAACATTGATATGAGGGTTTGTGCCATTTAGTGGGTGAGTAGGAAGAGTGAAGGGAGGTGAAACTGTTGTGGTTGGGATGTATTGGAAACAAAAAAAAATAAATGAAAAAGAAGAAAAGATTATTAGTACCAAACAATTCTTCTTAACTCAGTTATCATTATCCTTGTCTACAATAGATAATCTCCAAAAAATCTTCCAGACGATGTTTCTCTGACTTTAAAACTCTTCTTTACTAAATGCTTTTGCAGCACCAGTGACTCCCATATGGATGTAGTCTTCATGTTTCAGTCTTTAGATATCTGTTGGCTAGTCAGACACTTCAGAAAAACGCTGCTAACCATCCAGCTTCGTTTAAGCCCTTTGATTATATATGCTCATAGTCAGCACCGTACACCTCGTCCTAGCTATACTGAACAAACACTATATTAATCCCATTTCTGTTTCCCCCATTGGATGCTAAGTTACAGGAGGGTTGTCCATCTTACTGATCTCTTCTATTGTTGACCACAATTCTACCTTCTATGATATCCCTTTGTATCTGACATTCGTTTATATGTGCCTTTAAAGTCAGCAGTTTTAGGTGTCTTGCAGCTATGTTTTCTTTTGATTTTTATGACTATTTTTAATGTTCATAACTCTTATCTCTGGATTCATTATGGGAGATGATCCAGATTGTAGTTAATTTTATGATGAAATATGAGCTGAATTCAGGGAACTCTTAGAGAATATTCTCTGAAAAAGCTCCAGTGGTTTTGGCTATTAAAGTGTAATCTCAGTTAAACATCTTATTCTCCAGCGTGAAAGTCTTGCTTTGAAAGATCCAAGCAGAATAAGTATAAATCCTAATAAAATATGTTCTGGGGACTCATTAGCACAGCTCCCTTGCCTCACTTAAATTTACTGTACCTGTTAATTCTTGATAGCTTCTTTTATGGTTTTAAAGGCATCCATGGATTCTTACCTTAAACTAACTACTTTTGTCATATACTACCTCATGATTCATCAATGGTTATGTCTGGGATTTAAGCAGAACATTTTATAAGATATTATATATTTTTACAAACATGTAATCTTTAAAATGTTTTGTGCACCTTTTAAAGAAATTTTCTACATGATTAGAAATTACAGAAAATATTATTGTAATCTTTGGTGAGAAAATCACAGTAAATTTTACTCTACAATTGTATTGTTTATTGAAAAAAAAAAAAAAACCCTGCACGTATTTAGGTGATGGCTCAGCAGGTAAAAGCATGAGTTTGCATCCCCAGCACAATGCAAACAGCTCTTCACATCTGTGTCTGCAATGCCTCTCCCTTTGATCAAGAAAACATTTATTTTTTTTTTTCATGAGACAACCTTGATGAAGCTCTATTCATAGCATGTAGGTTACAAATGAGGAATCTGAAGTTATGCCTATCTTTGGGGTACCCATTAATTACATTCACACAGAATGCACCCATTTCTTTGGATCTTATTGTAAAAGATGTAGGCTTGTATATTAATCTGTTTTTAAATCAAATAAGAATGGTAGTGTAATCAAGAACTTGAAGCTAATTTCAATATCACATTTACTTGAGCTTCAAGTTTATCAAGACATACTTGTGAAGCAGACATGTCAACACATTTGAACAGCTGGGAACTGCAGCAAAGTCAGTGTGATACATTTATAGGAAAGCGCTCAGACCTCCTTCTTCAGTTTGATGTAACATTTTTTGATTCCTAATTTTAAAGTAATCATCATTAATACACTTCATGGCTAAAAAAGTTTAGCTTCAGTTTTCCCAAAGTGTCATCTTGGTAGCTTAGTGTTTTATTTAAGGGTCATCATAATTTGCTTATGACTCTCTAAACATTCTGCTAAATCAAAGCCTAGCTGTTCTTTAGATATATCATGCCCACTTTCTCCAGCTGTAAAGAGGTAAGCAAATATGGTATGCCAACTACGTGCTGGACTGTCATCTGTTGTGATCGGACTGAAATAAAAATTGATAGGCTCTGCTCTCAAAAATCCAAGTAAAGACTACATAGAAACCACATGTATATAGAAACCTTTTGTGTACTGTAGTGTACAAAATACTATCTTGAGGGTCAGCCTTTCAGCTTTTAAAGAACAATGGAAAATATGACTAAACCAACCTGAACCTTTAGAATGATCTTTTAAGAGAAAAATCCTATGATTTGGACCGACAAACTTGATCAGAAGGCAGGCTTCATATTGCAGATATGCTTAATGTGTCATTTAGATAGTACCATCTACACTGAAGATAATTAAATGTGTACACACACATATGTGTAAATACACAGTGACTTTGAAGGTGAACATAGGTTAGAGGTGCAACTCTTTTGATGATGTGTTCACCTAGAACACACAAAACTGAGTTCTATCTATCTGCAGCATTGCACAAAATGGGCATGTGGTATGCACCTGTAATTCCAGTACGTAGGAGGTGGAGACAAAAGGAACAAAAGTTCAAAATCATTCTCAACTATGTAGACAATGATTTAGCATGGTATGCATAAGATTTCATATCAAACAGGCTTGTGTGTGTGTGTGTAATTTTATTCTTCCATTCTAGAAATGCCCTGCATGCCTGAATCTGCCATTACATTTATGTAAAGATGAGAATGCAAAAATAGTGATCAAAATAGAAGAAAACAAGAATAATAGGACAGAGTGTATCTTTTGTGAGGGGGTGTTACTTCTGTTTAATATGCAGTCAGCTGTGCATTTCCCTTGCTGATATTAACTTCCTGACCTCTAAAGTTCTCTAAACTGCATAATGCAACCTTGAAAGCTGCCAGGAAGGACACTGCAGACAGATAGAAGCAGAGAGGTAAAGAAGATGCTTTGCTCAGAGGACCCGAGGTGCTGGAAAGAAGAAACACTGAAGTCATTAGAGGTGAGTAAGCCTAGAGAGCTGTGAGCAGACTGTGAATTACTCCACTGAGACCCTTGAGATGCAGTCTTTACTGATGGCCGTATGCTATGCATTTTATAACTCCATGCTAAAGCCCACGAAAAGGCAAATACTCCTCTAAACATGGAGGATTTAGAACGCAAAAAAGGAAAAGAAGTATATTAGTAAGCATTACCATTAAATATGGTTGCAATAGCCAAGTCTTCATGTGTTAAAAGTTAATCCTCTTGGCGAGATTTTATACAGTTTAAGTCTCAATCCAATCATGATGCTTAGAGGTGGGAGCTTTGGAAACTACTTAAAAAGATTAGATGAAGTCATTTGGGGAAAGCCTCCATATAGTTGAATTCCAGTGGTTTAAAAGGAGAATTCCAGTGGAAAGAAACACACACACACACACACACACACGCACGCACTCACGCACACACAGGCTGGCATGCTTCTTTTGGCATGTGATATTCTATGTTGCTCTGATACTTTGCCAGCATGGGGACTTGTAGTGGTCTGAATGAAAATGGCCCTTGTAGACTCATAGGGAGTGGCACTATTAGGAGGTGTGGCCTCATTGGAGGAAATATATCTCTGTGGGTGGGCTTTGAGGTTTCAGAAGCTCAATGCAGGCCCATTGTCATTTTCTCTTCCTGCTGAATTGGATGTGGAACTCTGAGCTACCTCTCTAGCACCATGTCTGCTTGTGTGCTGACATGCTTCCTGCAATTGACATCCTCTGATGCATAAGCCAAATCCAGTTAAATGCTTTCCCTTTTGCTGTGGTTATGGTGTTTCATCACAGCAATAGAAACCCAGCCCTTTGACCAATAGGATGCATTGTCTCTGCACCTGTTGTTGGAGGCCTACTTATTGGCTCAGACAGACTTAACACAGTAAACTAGGGACCTAGAAACTTAATTGTCACCCAATCAGCTGTGAACCAGTGGCTCTCAGGTTCATTCTCCCATGATCATGAAGACTGAACCATGTGGACAGTAGAAGAAAGGCAGACAAAGCTTCATGGAGGTAGAGGGGCAGCTCTGTGTGAGGGAGTGCACTCAAAAGTAAGCTGCTAGTTTGATCTTAGTTGGTTCTCTCTTGTGCCAAGTATTGGAGCCTGATTAACTAGTGCCTGGGTATAAATGGGGGCATGGGTTGAAAGGCTTCTATTTGATTGGACTGAATGGGCATTGGCTCTTGTTGGGTTGGGAATAATGTAGGATAGTGGAGGCCAGTGAGAAGAGGAACCAAAAATTTCAAGGGAGAAAAAAAGAACACAGAAGCAATGAAGAGTGAGGAGTGAGGGTCAGTCATTATCAGAGCAAAGGGCAGTGAGCATCCATTATCTTGATTATTCTGGCCTTTGAAAATTCAGTCTCTAAGTTAAACTTAAATTGAATGAGCTTTTTAAAACAGAAGCTGTACTTTCAAGGTTTAGTTTATGACTCATGTACAGAAGGAGAGCTTCTGAGATAAATGTGAAGCTTTGGACCTAACTGAAGTTTTGTGTGGGGCTCCTTATCTGCATGCACTGTCAGTACAGAATTAATCGGGAAGACTTCTACTAGTGTACAGATGGTTCCTTCTGAAACTAGCTTAGGGCCTCTGCCACTCTAGGACAAACTCAGTCAGCTCTGTCAGTTCATAAGGGATTTTCTTCTCCAGGATTTCTTATTTTTAATTTCTTAGTTGCTTTTCTATTGCTGTGTTAAAATATGACCAAGGAAACTTATAGAAAAAAATAGTTTATGTAGGGCTTATGGGAGAGGGTAGGGTCAAGGAACAATAGCAGAAGTTGGGTGTTCACAGCTTGAGTTACAAACAGGGATCAGGGAGCTAACTCAAAATGGCATGATTTCTTCCCCAGTGACATACTTCTTCTAGCAAAGCCATACCTCCTAGCCCTCCTCGAACAGTTAGCAAATGGAGACCATGTTGTTAAAAAGTCCAATACTTTTGCAGACATCTCAATAAACCACAGCACTTATCCATCCATCTAAAAGGAAATCTGTCAGGATTGTTCTGGGGAATCCAGGATAGAACTTTGGAATTCAGTGAAATGAAATGAAAATGTGCAAAATATTGTGCCATATACATCTACTTCTCCCTGCACATGACCAAAAACCTGTTTTTAACAACAACAACAACAAAATATGGCTAGGGTGGTCATAGGCTCTGAGGGATCCTGTCACTGTAATTTTGCCAAATGGGCTTATTATCAAACTGCTTTCTAAATATTTACACTTATATATTTGTACAGCTCTTAACTTTGATCAGAAAAGCTTTATTGTGCCATGCATCATGTTTAATGCAGATATTTATAACTGATAAAAGGGCTGAGAGTAAGTAACTATGAGTGCTCAATTATAAACAGAATATCTACATCAATCAGCCTCCAACCACACACTTACCATCTCAGTGAACACTGCAAAAGAAGTAATCAAAATAATATAAGAACTGGAGGATGGGGAGGTATTTAATGGACATGATATGGCTTTGGCACCAAAGCAGATTTGTTTGTCAGTCTAAGACCTAGGAAGTTAAGGATTACATAATGGACTGAAGAGGAGTTACTAAGGTTCCACCCTTACCCTTGGAACTATTGGTAGTTGGTAGCTTTTCGGGAAAGCAAAGCCACTTCTCTTTAGAGGTATAGCCTCTCCATTTCCTATGCTCTAGTAGAAGGCCTTATAACCATTTGTATATGGCCATCACTAATTGATCAAGTGCGTTAAAAATGAATTTTTATAATGAGAACTTAACATTTAGAGGGAGCAGTGGGAGGTGAGGGGAAAATAGAGAGTGGATAGTATTAAGATATATTGTATATGTGTATGGAAAATTCAGAGAATAAATAGAAACATTGTTTTAAGAAGAGTGAGTGGAATTGTCCTTCATACCATGATAAAGATAATGCAGACAGATATGACAGTGGCATAAAGTAGTGCCATTGTGTCTGAGGAAAAGCACTTGTTGCAGATCTGGGACCCAAGTAGGTTAGATTCCTTAACTAAGTCAAGGTCTCATTCCTTGAAGAGAAATAGTGTGACAACCTCACCAGCCATCAGTGTCTATATACATTTTCTTTGTGATTCTTCTGATTTTGGTACTATCACTTTGATAATGAGGTGGATGGCTTTCTTGCTGTTTGTATTATAGTCTTTGAACATCACTAGGTATTTCCTTGAGTTTCTCCTGTAATCTATTCTGTGCTTTGAAGCCAAGATGACATTTCTATAATAATGGAAGTCTGGTTGTGACTCCTGATACTACTCAGAGTGTTCCCATAAAGCAAAACAAATACTGCATCCTGACCCACAAGATACTTCTTTCTTTGGTTTCTCAATATTACGCTATAGTCTCATGCTTGGGGTCCAGCAAGGCTGTCGATTTAGGTCCTGTAATGCACTAGTACTCTCATGGCAGGAGTTCCACCAGGATTTCACTTAATTCTCTTCTTTGTCTAGCAATTCTTCCTTCATCATTTTATATTGTATTAGCTTATAGCTTTGAGTGTTACTCCTACAGGGGCTTTTTTCTCTAGGATTTCTGACTAATGCTTTACCCTTTTGAACACTCTGGTAGCATTGGCCTCCCTTCTCATTGAATATTTCATAGTTCCAGTGTGTGTGTGTGTGTGTGTGTGTGTGTGTGTGTGTGTGTGTACATGCATGTGCACATTTCTATAATGATTTGATTAATGTCACCTCCTCTCATCTACCACTCACTGAGAATAGGGACTGCATTTTGTTTTCTTTCTCAGCACAATGTATGACCTCTAAATGCTGAATGTATATATTGAGTGGGCACACAATTTTATCTGATATGGAACTTGGACTTTACTTATATTGCTATTTCTTATTGTCTAGTTCAAGGAATATTCTTTCAAGCATGGCTAGAACATGATAGCTTGTGCTGATTTGATTGTCCAAAATGTGCTGCTATAAAGGATATGAAAGCAGCCATTTTGGCCTGAGATATACCTGGTGAATCATGTTGACAACCAATTGAGCAAACTAATGGATTGTAATTATGTCTTGTCCTCATCTAGAAGCTTAGGAACTAAAGCTTTTGTTTGCCTGTGGCTCTTTGGCAGAGTTTGTGATCCCAGAATGAAAAGATTATTATCTCTAACTATTATCAACTCTTCTTTGATTATCATTAACTTCACATCTTTATGTTGAAAAAAAATGGAAATGATTCATACCTAAGATTGACAGAACAAGGTATTTATATCAGGTTTTGTCTTTAAAAGCATCATAATAGGCCAGACCTTTAAGCAAGAGTCAAGTCCCAGATTCGTAAACTCAGAATTATATTGCTCATTTTCTCCAAAATTAAGTAGATGCCCTTGTGTGCATTTTATTAAAAGCAATCTACATGTGCAAAGAGCAAATCTTTTTTTCTAAAGGGGCTAAACACAACTCCACCATAAATTTTACAACTTAAAAAAATCTGTCAATATTTGATTGCCCAGTTGAATAATAATGTCTTGCTTTTATTCATTCCTTGTGAATTATACCTCCTAATTTTCCTATAATTGGGCTGATGTGTTTTGCGATCAAGCAAGTTAAATGTATATTTTATGGGACTTAGTCTCATCCTCCAAACCAGGCCAATAAAATGCAAAGGTGGTTGATGCTGATAAACCTTAGAACTATAAATAAAAGAACAAAGGGAGAGGTGCACCTGCTGGAGGCAAGACATTGCAGATACAGACAGGGAAAGTGATGGGGTTGTAGCATGAAACCTCCAAACCATGCAGTGTTAAGTGCAGCTGCAGTGCCATAGCACAGAGGCTGCTAGCTCCTGTGGCTGGGAAAGACAGTATAAATCACATCTGGCACAATTTCCATCTAAGCTCAAGTGCTAATGCCACCTAAAGCACTGTTCTCTGCTTCCCTTCTGGTCAGGAGAGGTGCAGAAGAATGCATCAAACACTGACATTTTGCAGTAGAGTGGCAACTACAGGAATTCGAGGGCCTGAGGCTAGCAAGGGAGAGAAAGTAAAGATTCATAGCTCTAGTAGTGGAGGGAGGGAGGTCTTGCCGTCTTCTCTTTTCACATGAGCCACTGGGAGGTAAAACAAACAAACAAACAAACAAACAAACAAATACCATTGAATATTTATAAAACTGAACCTCGAGCCACTGGAACCAGATTCTGTTGGAGTTTTCCACATCCCAGAAACTCTCAAATGCCTACTCTGTTGAGGGATCTACTCTTTACTCAAAGGGCACTATCCGGTCTCCATTGACAAAAATTTCTGTTTTTTATGTACCCTTTGTTATCGCATTTCTATGAAAACTAAGGTAATAAAAAACAATAACTAGTAGAATTCATGATCCATATTCAATGTTCAAGCATATGCACTATTAATCAAATGCCTATCTCCAGTTTTCTTAATCACGCTGTAGGCCACTTCATTCTGGCTATCCTACCCCCCAAAAATTGTAGAATCATGGATTTAGTATTTGAGATAAAAGCATCTGCTTCATTTGTAAAACAAAATTTACAGACATGGGCCTTCCCAGAGACATAGTCTCAAGTGTAGATATAGAGGCACAAATCACACATTTGTTTTCTTAAGACTTTCTTCTATTTTAACCAACTTCCAGATGTAAATCCTTAGTTCAGGTTTTGGGCACAGAGGATAAAGACCTCAGTGTTTCCACATTGTTTTGAAGTGTGTGTGTGTGTGTGTGTGTGTGTGTGTGTGTGTGTGTGTATATATA
>NW_026067947.1:7331869-7393652 GCF_014885135.2 Alexandromys fortis
TATATATTCACAGCCCTCTGTCCCTCAGCTTCCACTAAGCAGCTGTATGTAGATGGTTAATGCAGTCCTGTGTGGATGGTTGCTTTGCTTCCTGGATCTCTGGAGAGAGCTCTCTCTCACTTCCCTTCCATCTTACATGTTACCCAAAGGCAAACTTGTCTCTTCAGTACCTGTTCCAAAGTTTCATTGTTTCCCAAATCTCTCTAAACATCCATAGTCCTTGATGAACACTCTTTTTATTTTCCACTCCTCTCCAACTCCTCTGCGACATCTCTCAACTGTAGAAAGCCAAGGTTTCTCCATTCAAACCAAGTAAGTTGCAATTGCACCTCTCTCTATACATTTGCTTATGTGTACCCACTCCTTTCCTATTTAAATTCTTTTTATCTTCATTCCAAGAAATATGGACCTGAAAATTAAGTAAAATTGTGAGAAAGTTACATGAAGTTGTTATATATCCATTCATGAATATCTCCTGCATTCTAGTGCTTGTATCTCTATTCAGAATATATGTTCATATCCACATATATACATAAACATGTATGTGTTTTTCTCAATGGCTTTTATTTTAAGCTAAAGAGTCTTCCCCATCTTGTAAAGGAAATTTGCATATGAAAGTAAATTCAACAGAAAATACAAATTAATACCATTTTTAATCTCTAAATTTTCCCCCACTTATAGGGTCAATTCTTTTGATACAAAAACAAACTGAAGTTATTTAGGCTGATTTCTTTTTGATAAATCAAAGTTGGATATCACAGAAACCTTAATATTAAGCCTGTGCTTGTAAGTTGATTTTTTAATTGGTAGGGAGCATCTCAGTCTTTCTGGTGACATTTTCATTTCACCTTTATACATTTTGGTGAACCTTACTTAGATAGCTCCAGACAGCAGAGCATAAAGTAAAAGACACTGCCATGTGACTTCATCATTTCTAGGAATCCAGACACTAAACATGTCAATGCATATCTATCTCCTTTTGGGAACTTAGCACTTCAGGTCATCCTTGAGTCTTTAGAAAGTACAGGAAACACAACAGTCATTCTGTATACTTAGGGGTGCATTAGTGATTAGTGTACCCAACATACAAGATCTTTAACTTTCAAATCCTCATTGTCTATAAGCAAACTTTAAAGATTTAGTCTTGTAGAGGAGTAAAATTTTCTAGGCATAAGACTTATTTTGAGATACTATGTGAAAATAGATGGTAGTTAGTCTTTTAATATGAGTATAAACTAATTCTTGAAATTCATTACACGTCTCTTTCTTTTCACATTTTAATTTGCTGAGTGAAGGACCTTGAATTATTACCAGCTTTAGCTTTGCATAGCAAAGGTTATAGCTGATGTGAAATGATCAGATGTACACGGAGCTAAGAAACTCCAAGTCATCTCTTTGAAATACAAAGGGAGGTCCTCTTTATTTGCTGTCAGTGGAGGCGTGTCACAATGTGACAGGTGGTCCTTTGGTTTTGAAACAGTAGCTGGGAAATACGCTAGAACTCAACATTCCTACCCACTTAGTAAAATCGATTTTTATTTTGAAAGATGGCAGTGTTTTCTGAGCTGAGGAAATATCACCTGGGCTATAATAATGGGTTGATTTGATTCATGACTATTTTTTTTAAAGGCCTTTATTTTCAAATTAAGGAAAATTGATAAAAGAAAAAAAAATCTCTTCTATACACTTGTTACTTTGTACATGTTTTCTGGTACTGAAATTTCAAATTTGTACAGAGTTAATCAAGCATTGATTAAATATGGAAGACAAAACCATTCCAACAACTCAGGGTGAATGATAAGTTTTGGGTGGCTGGTTATTGGGAACCTGCAGCCACCAATGTAATAAGCTAATCAACCCGAATTAATAAAGTCAGGTTTAATTTGAGCAAAGCACTCCTGGGTGACTCTCAGGAGGATACCGGAGGTATCACATGGCAAACACGACTTCTAAGTCTCCTAATTAGCCTACAGGCAGTGGTCTTGTGCAGTCCCAAGGAGGGGCTGACTTTTGACAGACTTTCTTAGGGCAGATCCAGGGGAGGGGCCACCCCTTGGCTTACTGAGGGCGGAGTTTAAAGTGGGCAGTTCCAGGGGAGATGGCGCTAGGGGTGCTGAGGGTGTGGTCTGGAATGGAGCTCCTAGCTGGAGTTTCCAAACAGTGAAATTCTTCCCTTAATTAAATGAAGCAAATTCCACCACATTTTTTTTTTTTAATTCAACAAGTGGAAATATCATGAGAAAGCCCTGAGAAGTTAGATGGCCTAGGTTTAATCCAGCCTTAGTTATTTTATAGCTGTGTTGTTTTGAATAGACTTCACTCTCAGCCTTCTCTAAATAGTGTAAGAAATCCAAACGTTTCTCATCTTGGCTCACATAACAGATTCCCAAAAACATGAGGTGCTGAAATCATAATTTATTTATTGCTTGGTGCTTTACTACCCACTGTAGGTCTTTTGCATTTGCCTTTGTTTTGTAACCACTTTCTAAAGTTCTACAATTTTATTTTCCTTTTCTGTCTACTGGTTTGATTCCTTTTCCTTAGTATACAAATTATAATACTGTTTTTATTGGCACAAAGTAACTATTTCTAAATATTTATTATTTTTCTTTTATGTTAGGGCTACTGCATGCATACAGTACGTCGGAGGCCAGAGAGGCTGTCAGATTCCTTGGAATTGGAGTTACAAACAGAAATGAGGCATCATGAAGGTCCGGGGAACCTAATAATCTGGTCCTCTGCAAGAGGAAAAAGTGCTCCTAACTGCTGAGTCCTCCTCTCCTATAAAATTACCTAATCTTTAATCATCATTATTTACATTAAAATTACTAATCTCTCCTTTAAAAATACCTAAACCATGACAATTGGGTTTTTCACTACATTCAAGTTGAAGACTATAAAGATATATGTGGATTATACCCTAATTGAAATATGAACCTCTAAAGGACTCATACTTTAAAATAATTCCCTCTCCTTTTTGGAAATCTGCTTCCTTTTTCTGGTTACATAGATGGTATTTGAACCAGGGTAGATGAACTGTTAGCTAATATCCGAATGAGGTATAGGTTATGTGAGGAAGAGCATTTGAAACAAATCAGATCTGGCAGGGAATTCTCATGTATTCAAGTCGAGTTGGCCAAATGGTTTGTTGATTTTTCTTTAACATCTTCTATAAAATATGAATAGTAACATACCCACTTTACTAAATTGGCTAACTTAGCAAATGAGTATTAAAGAATTTGGGAATGACCTTGTGTAAAGACAGTTCTTGGTGAGTAGTTGAATGATTATCAGCCACTATAATTGTGATTATTATTCATCTCGTCTTTATTCTAGGGTTGCTAGGGTGTTGGAGTAGTGGACACTGCTACCCACTAAAAATAAACTGTGTAAACAATAAATAAAGCCAAGTAAACACATTCTTAGCAATGAAGAAACATATAGTGCACAAGGGTTATTGCTGAAATACAGATGTAATCATGCTTTACAGTCAGCAGATTTTGTGAAAATCTTCCACTATGTAAGCAAGATAATGAGTGTGAAGGATGGGTATAATGCTTCCCTGGTGGAATACATGCTCAATATCTGAAGGGCCCATGGTTTAGTCTCCAGAACCAAGATGCTTTTTTAGCCACCTGAGATTATGGGAGCGTTACAGGAAGGAGCATATAGTCGTCAATTGAATAGTTCCCTGGGAAGTTGATTAACTGTAAAAGAATAGCTGAAGCTCAAGATTAGTTTCTCACTCTGTGTTTCTCTGCTTTTTTGCCTCTGTATTTTTGTCTCTGCTTCTTTGTGTCTGTCTGTCTTCTCTGTGTATGTGTACACACACATGTGTGTGCATGCACACCATTTCTCTTCTGTGAACAATCCTGAGAATTTCTTAATTGAATTTTGTCTGTGTTTGCATAACCCCAATTAATTAAGAATATAATGATCCTGAGATAGAAGAAAATATGAAATCATTACTACTGTTCCACCTAATTAGGAGAGCGAAAATGACCAGTGCTAAAGTTGCTATCATTATAATGACTTGATGTTCCAGATATTTCACACTCAGTACAAAAAAAAAAGAACATTCTTATATGTACACACACAGAGGCACACATAAGCGTGCACACACACACATGCATGCACATATGATTAATTGTAAGGCTTAATGACTCTGGTCTATGCATAAAGATAGTCAAGGTCCTTTTGGCATGAAATTATGACTTGTGTCTTCTACATATTAAATAACATGGGTCATTAAACAACTAAAAATAAGCCTACATTTTTCCTTTGGTTATTTTAAAACTTCGGAATAAATGAAGCTCAGGTAAGCAGTTGAGAAACTTCATAAATAAACAATATCTTCTATGTGACTTCTTTATATTTTTGCTAGAATTCCTAATAAATTTATGCCCATCAAAGCTATAAAAATGATATGTTATTAAACCATTCCCATATTAATAATGTGTCTTTCTTTTGATTAGACCACACAAACATTATGGTCCTTTCAGTCAATTTTAATTATACCAGCTAAATAAATAAAATTTACTTACAATAAATGATAGTATTATGTATGTTATACCTTCTCTTATTATTTTCTTTAACATACACATTCATATAACCACAATTTCTTTCCCAAATAGCTAATACTTGAAGCTATAATCTTTAACAGATATGTACTGTAAATAATAGAAGCAATAATTTCTAATAATTAATACCAAAAAAGTCCAAAAATCGTGTCTTTGAAAATATCAAATTTTCTCAAAGATTAAAACCACTTAAAAGTCAGTATTACAAATGACATATTATGAGGTAAATATATACTTTCAAATAATCATATTATCAATATATCATTATTAACAATATATTATATATTTAACTAGAATAACTTGAGAAGTATGCTGTGATGTCTCCTTGAATTGGTGTTTCTACATAAAAATAAGAAAAAAATATTTTGGTTGTTTGTGGAAAAGCCTAGTGGATCTAATTTTTGGATCCCAGGTTAATCCATTTAAATCTTTCACGAGTTTTGTTTTTCATGGTCCTTCATCCCTAAGATCTCTTCTGTCTCCATTTTATCATTTATTTTTGAGTTTTATTATTATTATTTTTTTTTTAGATTTTCTCCATCCTGATTTATTCCCCCTCAGGTTCTTTGCTCTTCTTTTTGTCCCTCTCCTTATATCGCTTTCTCTTCAGACAGTTGGTGGCATTTGAAGATGGGATTTAACTATTAACACAATCTTGCCTTCACATGGCAGCCTTCTCCCTAAGGAGCTGGCTTGCCTTTGAAATTGGCTTCAGATCTGACAGGGCTTCTTCAGTGTCACGTTACTGTTAGTCCAACAGAGAAAACGAAGCCAGAAAATTTGATCAGGTTATCCTAGGGCAAAAATAAAAGGTTGGTTTTGGGAAATGGTTAATTTCCATGATCCAGCGGGGATTTAACAGCCTTTCCTCCTGAAGAAATAGGAATCTGGATTTTCCATTTATCTGTCCGGCTTTCCTGAATTACCAGCTTTAGGTTGTTTTTAAAGATAAGAAAGTAGAATGGATTCTGAATGTTGAATTCAATTCCTGATATGAGGTTATCTTTTAACATAGGGCAGAAGAGCAAACCCTTCTTTTTTCTCCCCTCCCTTCTGACACCAAGCCACCTATGCCTTGCTGGGGTCTTTAATAGCCTTTAGTCAAAGAAAAATATTCAGAGAAAGGTAAAATGCTTCACAATGAGAGACCATGTGAGCCAGAGTTCAAGAATCAGACAATAGGTTAATTGAAGAAGGATTTTCAGAATTGTACGTGCCTTTTGTTTTTTATTTCACAAAGTGGAATGTTGGATACTAGGCTATTTCATTATGCAGTTAAGGAAAACCTAAATCTGGCACTCATTCCTTGCATCATTAAACATAAGATTAACTAAAGTGTGTAGGCTGTTCAGTACTTTGGCCAAACAAAGCCTTTGATAACAGACAACTTCCACTTCCATTCTTCTTCGCTGTGCTTTCCTTTATATAGTATAAATGATGGGTAATAAATCCAGGACTAATTTTATTTTTATAAAAGAGCCAGATGTTTTTTCTATTGGATCCATTTTCTGTCATCCTTAGGACCATGTGATACAAACTTGTATCATGTGTGCACAATGGCAACTCACATCTCTTTCTTCATTTTCACAGAACCAATTTAAATTTGTCACACTTACTCCCTCATTATGAAGAGAAATAAGGAGCCTGCCTTGTGAGGCCTAGCTTGCATTTCACAGATGATATAGGCAAATGTGAGGGTGTCACACCAAATGCAGGTGAAGAGGAGGATGCTAATTAAGAACCATCATTCAATGTCATTTCTACATTAGATTAAGAAAAATCCATTACAAACACTCCATCTTATTTTTCTCAAGAGGTCATGATCCAAGCGACTAACCTCATCAGAACAAATAGCTATAATCACTCTTTATCCACTTCACCACAGTGCAAGCTGAATTTAGACCTCATTTACCTTCACCAACATGCCTTCTAAATGCAGTGTAAGCACTTCTTCATTCTGAAGAGCCCAACTACATACATCTCTGCCTAGATGCATTGCCATCAAACCAAGACAGTTAATTGAAAGTGGGAAGATTCTCACTTGGGATCCAGAGGCTAATTTTCATTTTATGGACTGCCCAGGATACAGCTGGAAAAGAAATCCAGTGAATTGACTCTTCAGCTCTTGCTAAAATACTATTAATACCAAAGGAAAAAGGAAGGTTTTATGCAAATATAGTTGTGTTGTTTCAAGGAAATCAATTGGGACAATAGCTATGATCTTTGTTGTTATTGTTTTTATAACTTTATTGATCATGAAATTGGTCTTTCATGAAGCCAACCCCTTGTGTACATAGGTGCTGATTCATATGTAATTGCCTTCTGAAGTCTGAAAATATGTTACTAATTAATGATGCAGCTTTAGTAGTAATATTGATTTAGCAACTCTATTCTTTCTTCAAAAGTGGAGTTCACAATACAGCCAATGAATAGAATAGTACACACAAAAGACGTTGTTTGAATATATTGTACTAAAGGTGATTGTGTTATCTAGGTAACTATCTTAGCAGTTCAATCGGAGCCATATTGGAGTAGAAATGTATGGTTATGACTTTTAGAATTGAGTCAACCAGTGTTTCACACATTTTTACATAAAATGAATTTTAAATTTGGGGCATATACTTATAGGAAGTCAAGGAATCATAGGTCATTTACATAATTTATAACAACAAGTACTTTAATCTGCTCACATTGCAAAATTAATGCAAGCAGATGTTTGAAAACCATATAATTCTGATGACATAGATAAGAGGAAAGAAATTATGAGTGAAACCTTAACAAAAACTTTATTTTCTAATATTGTTTCTTTTTAAAAATAAATGGTAATCTGTAAATGGAGATTGCACTATCATATCCAGCTACCCAGTCCCAAATACACACAGAAACTATATTAAATCCAGCACTGTTTGGCCTATTAGCTCAAGTTTCTTATTAACTAACTTGTACATCTTAAATTAACCCATTTCTATTATTTTATATTTTTCCATAAGACTTGTGGTTTGTTACCTCTTGATTCTTCAGTGTCAGCATGGTGTCTCCTTGACTCTGCTTTTTTTCCTTCTCTATCTCTGCTTGAGTTTCCCACCTTGCTTTATTCTGCTCCACCATAGATCAAAGCAGATTCTTTATTAATCAATGATAATAAACATATTCACAGCATACAGATGGGAATACCACATTATCTCCTTTTTTTCTGCCTAAACAAAAGGAAAAAATTTCAACTTTAACCTAGTAAAACTACATATAACAAAACCGTTATCAAGCAATAATTATAGCTAAAATATTTAGTCTATTTGTATGAGGCAAAAATTAAAGAAAATGTTCTGTTATTTATCTTATTTTGTGAGTCTAAAATTTCTTATCTAACTCATCTTTTGTTATAACCAAGGAAAACTGTAACTATATTATCTGTCTACAACCCCTTCAAAGAACCCAGGAGGATATAATATTACCTAAGTAAATAGGAAGTGAATTGGAAGCAACTTTTGGAGCTTTGGAATTGACAGAGACATCTCGTTGCATTGACAATCACTCAAAGTTCTTTTGTAAATTTGGTGTATCCTTCTTTAGCCTACAGGTCCATATTTCCAGCATATTTTTCTATGAAGCAGGAAATATGAAAGACAGTAACCTGTATTGGTAGTTTGTCATTTTCTTCACTCCTGCAGAATGTCGGACAGAATCTTTCATGAAGCAGGCGTTCTGGATAACTGTCTTGCCTTCTTTGGGGGAAGTTCTGCAGTCATTATTCTGTGGGTCCTGCATGTCCACTTTATACAGTATACCATCAAACAGTCCATAAGGAGCCTCTTAAATGCTCATCATCCTCTTGGAGTAGATTGGTGTTACCAGAATCTGACATGTCACACTGTTGAGAAAAGTCTAAGTTCTTAAAACATTTTAAAGGTCATATTCTGTCAGTCTTTGAATGTTGAAATAGGTGCGACAGTGCTGCGTCCCCCGCACCCCGGCCGCCTGCTAGCTTATGCCCGAAATAACAACACACAAACTGTGTTCATTTAAGCACTGCTTGGCCCGTTTCTATCTAGCCTCTTCTAGGCTAATTCTCACATATTAATTTAGCTCATTTCTAATAATGTGTGTAAGCATCCCAAGGTGCGCTTACCAGGAAGATTCTAGCCTACGTCCATCCTGGGTCTGAGCTTCAGGCATCTGCCTCAGAGTGCAGAGCTATCTCGTCTACCCGGGAGAGCTGAGCATGGCGTCTCTGCTCCAGAGAGCAGAGCTGTTGGGTCTGAGCTCACTTCCTCTTCCTCCCAGAATTCTATTCTGTTTACTCTTCCCACCTATGTTTTAACCTATCAGGGCCAGCCAAGCAGTTTCTTTATTGCTCAACCAATGAAATCAACAGATTGATATGACACGCCCACATCACTTGAAGTGTTAAACCTGGAAGGAATCCACAGGTTCTTGTCTATTGTGAAAACAAAAGCAGAATCTCTTTTCCAAAGTAGCATATTCTTAGACTCAAATTTTGAAGTCACAATAACTTTAAAATATATATGTTGTTTTTTAGCAGCCCCCAGAATCAAATGTTTTTCAGCAATTAACTCATTAATAGTCAACCCCCCAAAAAACACAATAATATACATAATGCAGATTCTCTGTGTATATTCCATCTTTATGTGAATTCTTTATTTTTACTCTATTACTTTTTAATATTTTATTATCTTTACTTTAATCTATGACTGTTTGTACTCTTTTATATTACTTTACTGTCTTTTTTGTTGTTTATTTTATTTATTTATTTATTTTTGTTTTTCAAGACGGGGTTTCTCTGTAGCTTTGGTGCCTGTCCTGGAACTAGATCTGGTAGACCAGGCTGGCCTCAAACTCCCAGAGATCTGCCTTCTTCTGCCTAGAGTGCTGGGATTAAAGGCGTGTGCCACCACTGCCCGGCTTGTTGAATTTTATTTTAGTTGTTGAAACAAATTTCTGCCTCCTCCCCATTTCCCATTTTCCTCCCCCTCCTCCCACACATTGCCCCTTCCCCCCACTCCATTCCTCCTCTCTCTCAAGACTGAAGAGCAGTCCAGATTCCCCACCTTTGTTTTACTTTTTAAAACTGTTTTTTCTACAACTGCTGATACCCATTGTCACAAACCTACATACATTTTTAAAACACATTATGGAACACCTAGAGGTTGGTTTCTATATTAATCTGTCTTTATTGCATATCTGTAACCCTTTTTTCATCACTGTTGTGAATTGTGAAGCAGGCATGGCTGGGACTAGTGAAGCCACTTTAGCTATTGGTTCCACCCTCCTAGCTTTCCAACATGGCAGACGTTGATTTACCACCAACACTGGAAGCCAAGTTTACCACCCTAACTCTGGGGAGCAGTTGGCCCACACCGCCAGCAAGTACCTTGCAGCATGCTGCTCACAGACCCCTTTTAAATGCTCTATAACAGGACCTCCTATGAAAAACAGATCCATTTATACCACCAGTATGAACCAGGAAGCTATCTCTTTTTTCTTTTTTTGATTTTTATTGAGCTCTACATTTATCTCTGTTCTTCTCCCTGCCTTTCTCTCTCCCCCCTTCAACTCTCCCCCAAGGTCCCCCATGCTCCCAATTTACTCAGGAGATCTTGTCTTTTGCTACTTCCCCTGTAGATTTATGCAACTCTCTCTTAGGGTCCTCACTGTTGTCTAAGTTCTCTGGGATTGTGTTTTGTTGGCTAGTTTTCTTTGTTTTATGTTTAAAAACCACCTATGAGTGAGTACACATGATAATTGTCTTTTTGTGTCTGGGTTACCTCACTCAAAATAATGTTTTCTAGCTCCATCCATTTTCCTGCAATATTCAATATGTCATTTTTTTCTCCTGTGTAGTACTCCATTGTGTAAATATATCACATTTTCCTTATCCATTAATCTGTCAAAGGCCATTTAGCTTGTTTCCAGGTTCTGGCTATGACAAACAATGCTGCTATGAACATAATTGAGCACATGTCCTTGTGGCACAATGGAGCATCCTAGTAGTATTACTGGGTCTTGAAGAAGGTTTTTTTTTTTTTTTTTTCTGAGAAATCACCACACTGACATCCAAAGGGGCTGTACAAAATTGCATTTCCACCAGCAATACAGGAATGTTCCTTTTTCCCAACAATCTTTCCAGCATAAGTTGTCATTAGTGTTTTTGAACCTGGCCATTCTTTCAGGTGTAAGATGCAATCTCAGAGTTGTTTGGATTTGCATTTCTCTGATGACTAAGGATATTGAACATTTCCTTAAATGTCTTTCAGCCATTTTAGGTTCCTCTGTTGAGAGTTCTCTGTTTAGGTCTGAATGCTGGCTCCACCTCTCTCCACTTTTAAAATGGTGGAGGCTTTGGGGCTGCCAGGTAGGAGCCACACTTATCATTTAACTCTGAGAATGAGCATACAGCACATACAACTTTCTATCTGAGTAATAGCTAAATCTGCCATGCAGAACACTGCACAAACTGGAAATATATATGTGTATGGTGGTGGGAATCCTCCATGCTTTTTTGCCTGTGCATGCCTAGTAGATCAGATCCTACTGCCTGCCCAGGAGTGGAGCACCAAGCCACGGGCATGATCTCAGCCACTTTTCTCCCAATTGCAAGTGGACACACAAACACCTGGGCCCACAAATGCCATTCTAATTCTCCATAGCCAGAGCTTGCCCTGGCAGTGTGGCCCAGGAAGCTGTGCTTCAAAACTGCACGACTTTTCTCCAAACCATGAAATCTCCCAAAGAAGCCATGCTTCTGCTTGGTTCTAGCAAACAAAGCCCTCCAAGAAAATGCCGCTAGCAAACATGCTTAACTCTGTTCTTTTGTGTCTAGAATTAATTTTTAAGGTTTCTCACGTTATACATGGACTTAGTTCACTATGTTGGCATGCCGATCTATTGGAGGAGGCCACTTGTTCTTCCTGGCCTCCTGGATAGCTTAGCCCTGAAATAACCACACAAAAACTGTATTAATTAAATCACTGCTGACCCATTAGGTCTAGCTTCTTATTGGCTAACGCTTACATATTAATTTAACCCATTTCTATTAATCTGTGTATCTCAACATAGCTGTGGCTTACTGGGTAATATTCCCAGCATCTGTCTCTGGCTGCTCCATGGAATCTCTCTGACTCTACCCTCTTTCTGCTAGCATTCAGTTCTGACTTACCTGTCAACCAAAGCTCTGTCTTGCTATAGTTTCAAAGCAGTTTCTTTTTTCATTAATGGTATTCAAGAAAACAGAGGGAAATCCCACATCACAAAGCCTATCTAAAAATATGTGCCTACCAATAAGCTCAAATTGACTCTTATTTTTGAGGGTTTAGAAGCCCTTTTCTTTAAAGCTTTCTTAGGCTTTATGTAAATATTCTTGCCAAATGTTTGAGCACCATTTGTAAATGGAGACGGTACTATCATTCTCAGCCACCCAGACCTGAATAAGCACATAGAAACTATATTAATTACAACACTGTTTGGCCTCTTTGCTCAGGCTTCTTACTAACTAACTCTTATATCTTAAATTACTCACTTTATTATTTTATATTTTACCGGTAGGCTTGTGTTTTAATACCTCTTGCTTCTTTGTCAGCTACAGGGCATCTCCCTGACTGTTTCTTTTCCTCCTCTATCATTGCTTGGATTTCCAGCTTTGTTATAGTCTGCCCTGCCATAGACCAAAACAGCTTCTTTATTTACCAATAGTACTGAAACTTATTCACAGCATACAGATGGGAATCCCACATCATCTATCATAGTATATAAGAATGTTGTTGGCTGCTTATATGACACCAAAAGCAGTCATAATTTTCACCTTAATTTGCAGTATACTTGGTGAGCTATCCACTTAACAAAGTAGACATTTCATTGCTGAAAAGCTAACATGTGGCTATCCTCAACTGAAATGAGCAGCCTCTCTTCTGCCCCCACCACAATAACAGCAGAAACTAAAATGACCCTGGATTTTATACCCATGTGTTGGCAGCTGATAGAAAACCATGGTTCTATTTGCAGCTTAGTGTGAATCACGTCCATCAAAGCTCGTGGGTGACATGTTTCCAGATAATAAAACTTCTGTATGGATGTGCAGAAATTTCAAAAATACTTGAACCAGAGAAGATAGATTCCACTTCAAGTGTGTTCTGTTACTGTTCATGTATATGACCTTGAATAAGATGCTGTACTTCTCAAAGATTCATTTGTCTTCACCTGTAACCAGAGAGAGACATTGTAGAGATGAAGAGTCTGAAGATTAATTGAAGCACTATATAGTGATTATTATAGTACAACAAGATGAGTACAACTAGTGTGATGGAAGTCTGGCAGAGGTTCTGCGGGAAAATTTAATGGAATTCATCTATAAATCAGAGGCATTGTACTGTGGTTTAATGTGTATGTTCAATGAGAATTCAAGATGGCAACACTTGTATTCAGAAGCAAGAAGTAGAGAAAGTAGAAGCTGAATGTTAGGAAAAAAGTTGGGGTAGGGAAATAGCTTCAGTTACTGTTCATTTGTTGTTTGAGTTACTATTTTGAGACAGGGTCTTGGTAGTAATCTCAGCTGGCCTTGCCTTAAACTGCTGTGTGGCATGTGACTGGTCTTGACCTTTTGAAATCCTACTGCCACCCCTCTAGGGAGTGGTATCATAAGAGTGTACTGCCATACCTAGACTGTTGTCACATTTGAATGCAGTAAGTATTAAAATATAAAATTGAGCCAGATGGTGGTGGCACATGCCTTTAATCCCAGCACTTGGAAACAGAGGCATGTGGCTCTCAGTGAGTATGAGAAAAGCCTGATCTACAAAGCAAGTTCCAGGACAGCCAGGGCTACACAGAAAAACCCTGTCTCAAACAAACAACAAAACAAAGCAAAGCAAAATAAAACAAAAGAAAGAAAAATATAAAATTGAAAACACAGGCTAGATGTGATGGCACCCACTTGCAATCCTAAGATTTGTGACGCTGAGGCAGGGTTCATTTTATATTATGGAGACCATGTCTCAAAAACAAACAAACAAATAAAAATCAAGTGATCAAAACTCCAGGCTGAACGGAGTTTTCAACTTTAAACACAGCATGTATAAAATTACAGTCTTTATTCTACCGAACAGCTCAGAAATATGTGTGGACTTTTTGAGTAGATAGTAGAATGATTTGGAGGTAAAGGAAAGTAGACATGAGAGAAATCCAGAAGATGATAATTAAAATCATTGTTTCCCCCCTTCAAAAAACTGTCCACAGCCCAGTTGTCACTAAATATGGGAGAGGGGTGAAGAGACAGAAATAAAAATATTGGCTGATTCTTTTATTCTAGTATGACTGAATGTTTACAACTAGGGTGTCTAGTTTCCACACTGAACAGTTAAATGCAGGGTTCAAATGCTGCTGTCTTTGAAAATAAGTTCTTAAAGAAGACACATATGTTAAAATGTGTCCATGAAATTGTGTCCTAATGAGATATTTTCATAAAAGTGGAATCTTACATTAAGGCACAGAAGAGAGCCCATTATGAAGGCAGAGAAAGGATGTATCTAAGCCAAGATGAAGGGGTTCTGGGAAAACTCACCTGGCACATACCTTGATTGCAGACATGAGCCCCCAGGCATGTGAGATGATGGGTTTCTGTTGTCTAAGCTCCCCTCTTACAAAGCAGTCTGCTGCCTTTCACAGGAATTGTGAAAACAGAACCATAGACTATCTGAACAATACTGAATTAGCGTAAGCAGTTGCATATTAAGATGGCTCACTTTGCAGAGGAAAATAATTATTATCACTTAATGACCTGATAATTATGCTGGAAGAGCTAAAATATATAGCTATCATTTTATTTCGAGACATGCATATGCCTTCCGTATATTATTAGTCAAGGTAATTGATGATAACTATTATAGACAAAAATCCAACCTCTTTCAGAAAATTCAGTGGCTTTATGGAGTAGAATTTTGTGATTATTCAAAACTAGATACATCTTCTGTGTCTGTGTATGTGCATGTATGCACATGTGCCACATGTTAAGGAACATATGTAAGTGGGAGTCCCAGTGTTACACTTCTGTGCACACTTGTTGATGCTGGAGGAAAACTTGAGGTGTTGTTCCTCAGGTCTCACTACCTTCTTTTGTTTGAAATCAGGTCTCTCAACTGGTCTGGAGCCTACCAAGTAGTCTAAGTTGGCCAGAGAATGAACCCCTGGGGTTCTCCTCTCTCTGCTTCTCCAGCATTGAGATTATAGGTACATCTATTTACCACGCCCAGCTTTTTAATGAGCGTTTTCTTGAATAAACTGGGGTTTCCATGCTTGCACAACAAACATGATGACCAATTGAGCTATATTCCTAGCACAACTGTCTCTTCAAACTTTCTGGAGCATCCCACGTTTTCTCTTGCCATCATACTATTTTCTCCTTTGATTCTAACCACATATATGGAGAGAGACAGAACAGGAAAGATTTTTAATAGCTAGTCTTGAATATCACATACTTCTTCCTTCCATACTCTTCTGGCTAGAAGTCAGGCACACCATTCTATCAGGTACCAGGCACCCCAGGAAGTCTACTCTAACTTTGCTCTCAGGAACAAGAAGAGAATAGAATATTGATTACATTAGTGTCGTTATATCATGGCTTGCCCAACTATCACTGCACAAAATTATATGTAATACAGAGGAGTAAAGAAGGAGCTAATTGAGGCATGTTTTCATCAAGTTTACTGGGAAGATTGATAGATTTAATAATAAGCAGCTGTAGCAATCTGGACAGTCTAGAAGAGAAGGTAAAGAGTGTTTTCATTAAATTAATGGAGATTCAGTGTTTTGGGCTCTGTATCTGAGTATGAATCCCCAGTACCCTTGTAAAAAGCCAGCCATGGCTGTGCACATCTGTGACCCCAGTATGGGAAAGGACTATCAGTGGTGTGGATTTCTAGAGCTCGCTGACCAGACATCACAGCCTAAAGAGTGATCTTCTAGGTCAGTGCTAATGCAATATTGAGGAGAGCAATTGACAAAGACATTCAATGCCTTGCTTAACCCTCTACACATGTGTGCATAGATCTGTATTGCCATATGCTCACAAACATGCACCACACACATACATACACACATGCATGAGCACTACAATAACAAATTCTGAATGGATCATTGTTCTTTGTATGGAACAAATGATTCACTCTGTAGAGACCACTATTTGGGGATTCCTAAGAGTTTAACAGTAGTTGATTAATTTACCTTTTCAATAACTTCCTCTGAATATAATATTACGAGGTCCCAGAACTACTAATATCTGTCTTATTTAACAGTGTCTTTTCTATGTCTAAAGCTGTTTATTAATCTTGTGTAGTTACATAGCACTTCATTAGTCCTCTTTCTCTCCTACTTTTATTTATAGAACCTTTGTTTTGTAAAAATTTTCTCTGGGTTTGAAACATTACACCCCCATAGGAATCTCCTTAGTCAAGAAGGTAAACAACTCAAAAAAAAACTCCAGGAAGTCGCTGAAACTGAGCAGATTCATTAGGCTACACCCTGGCAGAGTAAGATAATAAAAGCCAAGCATTCCTTCAGACACAGCAACATGGTGCTACAAAGAACTCAAACAGGCTGAGATAAAAAAAGAAGACTCTCAGACCAGATCAGCTACCAGATCAGCTTCCTGGAAGAGGTCCAAACCAACTAAGGCACTTGGAAAGGACATTCTTCAAACTCTTGAGCTGCCTGTAGGCTATGTGGTATGCTCCAGGTTCCTGTCTTTATAGGCTATCACTCATACTGGATCCTGGAGTGGGCTTTGGTAACCCAGATATCTTTGAGTAATTTCTTCTGTTATAGGTAATCCTTCATCTAAACACCCTTTTCTTACTCGTTTGCTTTATACATCCTGATGGATGCTGTGTGAGGACTAGTGAGGTGATGGTAGGAGGGTGGTATATGACTACAATAGGCAAGACCTTTCTTTGTTTAATATTTCAAGAATAGGGTTTTACATAGAAGGTCAGAAGAATTTAGCACTATACCAAATATATACCAAACCTAATAAAAGCCAGCCATATTATTACTACTACCTTGAATATTATTTGTAAAAATTGAAATGAACCTTGGTAGTTCAAAGAGCTAATGCGAGACATCTGGAATAATGATGGTTGTAAAATGGAAAAAAAAATAAACTAAGCTGTGCTTCTTCCGCTGGTTTCATATTTCAGGGTGGGTCTCCTTAGAGGTGAAAATGCCACTTGATGGCCTCTAAGAACAAACTAACACACCGTTGTCCTCTTGTTTGCAATGATATTCCTTAGATCTTTGAGTAGCAGAATAATTAATTTTAGAATGGTTTAAAAATCATATGATGATTCTCTTATTCCTTTAAGCATTCTCTGCCAGACCATTATTAAGGTCAGTTACATAACTTCCATTATGAACTGCATTGAGACATATGGAAGAAGAATGTCTTGTTTTGCAGTTAGTTGTAATACAAAGGAGACATTCTTCAAAAAGGCATTTATTAAAGTACAATTTCTTTGATTATGACAAAAATTCAGGAATTTATGGATTGCATCATTTCGGGGAAAATAAATTCATTTAACATTTCTATTTCCTGGTAGGGTGAGACAGCAACTATTTTACTTATTCATTAAAATTTGAGTGGTACATTGTTACAAGCCAATGCTACAGAGAGTAGCTGCAATGTCATCTCTAATGCTATGAAGTGTAAAATCAACTGGTTATAACTTTGTATGCAGTTTTCATGGTGATTAAGAATTTGATTCTTTTGGTAAGAAGAAATGACCCAGTGGGGCTGTGTCTCCCTATTACTTGGCAATTTCATTTAAATCACGTTTTTATCTTTTTGAGACAGGGTTTCTCTGTAACTTTGAAGCCTGTTCTGGAGCTAGCTCTTATATACCAGGCTGGCCTTAAACTCACAGAGATCTGCCTGCATCTGCTTCCTGAGTGCTGGGATTAAAGGTGTGTGCCACCACCGCCCACCTTAGATCATCTTTATATGTTTATATTTTAGGGTGCTTCTACTGAATTAGTTTCCATACTGCCCCTTAAATACCCCTTACTTTTTAGCTATCTCTTCTTGTATTCCCTTGTTTGTCCTCCTCTCACCCGTCCCACTTGATCCTTTCTTTCCAGCACCCTCCATACATCCATAACTATCTACTTCATTCCCCTTTCCTATACCATCTGCATTCATCTATTCTCCAAGTCTCTGTGGTAGGAAGAAATGTATATGCCCACGAGTGGTATATCTGGATCTTAAGGTAGATCAATTCTCTTCTTCCCGATGAGATTATTTCTTGATTTCCATAGTAGCTATACAAGTTTGTGCTCTAGCCAGCAATGGATGTGTTACCCTCACGCCACATCCTAGCCAGCAGGATCTGTCAGGTAAGCTTCCAGTACTGGGATTGGCTTACATCTAATTGAGTTGTTGGCCAAAAGATCCCGAGAGGAATCCCTTAACAAGCTAGAATGTTGCCATGAGTATTGGTTGCTTTCCACAAACTTGACATCAAGGCCTCATTGCTGAAGACAACAGCTACACAACTCATTAAACATAAGGAAATTAAGCTGGTGTCTACATAGAGCTCTACAAAGACACTCCTGTGTATTAGTGTCTTTGGTACAGGAAGGTATTTTGCATGATACCAAAAAAGAAATGTAAACACCAAGGCACAAAGCTTGTGGGAGTAACCAGATAGTATCTGACTGGTGTTAAGGCCCGCTCCACAAGATGGAACTCATGACTGACACTACTTGGATGACAAAGAGTCAGATACTAGATATCTAGGGACCTAAGGTGAAAACCAAATACTATTATTAACAATGACAGCAGAAGAAGAGGAAGATAGCGACCACCTTACCTGTTCATGGAGTGGGATCTGCATCAGCTTTGGGGGTGAAGGCTCTAATCTCAGACTGAGAAAATCAGAAAACCTTTACTGGGGCCACAACATGCCTGTGCCATTAGACGGGGCTATGGTTATAGGAGGAGACTGTGTAACAACTACTTTATCCTACACTGCCAAGTAAGCAACTGACTGACAAGAAAAACAAGGTAATTCATTCCAGAGCAACCACTGGATCCTCAATTGCCTAGCAGGCATTGACTGACAAGCTGGCATCTATCCATGACTGTATCTTCTGCTGTGCTCAGGTTCAATAGCTGATACCCACGCAGTAGCCGATGCTGTCACTTGTCAGCTTGGTTTCCACAGTATTGAACTGAATGGACCTCCGTTAGTACATATAGCCATCAGTCTCTTTAGGGAGCTGTGCCACCAGTACAGAGGATCTGATGGCAAAAATCCCCATTGCAGTCTTGCACCCTCAAGTAGGAGGGCCATTGTATTTATTTCCAATGGGGGATATGATGGTAATTCAGTCCTTTGCTATTGGAGGCTCCAGGAGCTCTTAGTCTATGCCTGTGATGATGCTACCTGTTGGGAAGGCATAACCAAAAACAATTGTCTGAAATTCACTGCCAGTACTCTTGCTTTGGCTATGGAATAGAATGAGTACAGAGGTAGGGCGATCCTCTTAGCCGCCATTCCATAATCAGATGTAGAGCAGCACGTACATTTGTGAGACCAGATACCCAAATTTATCATTGCCAGTTTCCCAGTTTCTTGAATCTCAGTATTATACTGTGTAATAAAAGATACTTATACTAATACAAAAGTTAATAAACCATTTGTCAAAAGGGAGAAAAGTAGCAATAAAATGATTCCATTGACATTGTGTTGTACTCATAGATCAGTGACTTGCCCAGCTATGATTAGAGAAGCTTCCTCTTGCAGCATATGGCAGCATAGACAGAGGCATCATACAGATCATGAGATCTTGGAACACTAAGATTTAAATCTGATGTCTCTATCAAATACCATCCCTCAGGGCTCAGGGAACCCCAGGGAAGAAGAGACAAATAGTTTAAGAGCCAGAGTTTAAGAGACCAAGACAAAAAGCCCTCTAAATCAACATAAGCAAAGCTCATATGGAACCATGGAGCCCAAAGCAGCATTTAGAGAGCCAGCATAGGCCTACACCATGTCCTCTGTATGTGTATGATGGCTTCCAGTTTAGTGATTTTAATGGATTTGCGAGAGTGTCAAAGAGTGATTCTCTGATTCTTATGCCTTCTCTTGGGTTCTTTCCTTTCTGCTTGCTTCCTCAAACCAAATGTAATAGTTTTTTTTATATTAGTATGTTTTATTTTGTTATGTTTTTACTATTATCCCTTTAAAACAAATAATTGATTCTATTACTGACTTCTGCTGGTATGAATAACACCACTGTTTTCTCTAGTGTTAGAAGAAATGAAATGGAAACATCTCTGATATTTCTTAGATAGGTTTGTGATTCTGAATGTGTCTTATTAATGTGAAGGCTAAAAGGCCATGCATTAATTCATAATAGTTTGCCTCTCAGAATAAAATAAGTTTTGCTTGTAACTTGGTCAGCTATCATGTACTTTTTTATTGTTTTACTGAGATATTTTTCCCACTTACCTTCCTTCCTCCCTTTCTACCCTCCCTCATGCCCCCATGCTCCCAATTTACTAAGAACTTGTTTTTCCTCCTTCTTAGATAGATATGTCTCTCTTAGGGTCTTCTTTGTTGTCTTGTTTCTCTAAGGTTATGGATTGTAGGGTGTTTGTCCATTGCTAATATCCACTTATGAATAAGTACATATCATATTTGTCTTTCTCAGTCTGGATTATCTCACTCAGTATGGTTTTGTCCTAGTTCTGTCCATTAATTTTTAGCACTGAGTAGTACTAATGTTCCACATTTTCCTTATCCATTTTATGGTTGAGGGGCATCCAGATTGTTTTCAGGTTCTGGTTATTATGAATAATGCTTCTATGAACATAGTTTAGCAAATGTCATTGTGGTATGATTGAGCATCCTTTGGGTATGTGCCTAAAAGTGGCATTGCTGGGTCTTGAAGTAAACTAATTCCTAATTTTCTGAGAATCTGCCATACTGATTTTCAACATGGCTATACAAGTTTGCACTTTCACCAGCAATGGAGGCTTATTGCCCTTACTCAACATCCTCTCCAGCATAAGCTGTCATCTTGTTCTTGGTCATTCTGATATTCTGGAATCTCCGAGTTATTTTAATTTGCATTTCTCTGGTAGCTAAAAATGTTGAGCAATTCCTTCAGTGTCTTTGGCCTTTTAAGATTCCCCTGTTGAGAGTTCTCTATTTAGGTCTGTACCCTATTTTTTATTGTATTATTTTTTCATTAAATGTCTAGTGTCTTGAGATCTTTGTATAGTTTGGCAGTCAATCCTTTGTCAGATATGGGGTTGATGAATATCATTTCCAATTCTGTAGGCTATCATTTGTCTTGTTGACTGTGTCCTTTGCTTCCCAGTTTTAGGAGGCACTGTTTATTAATTGTTGCGCTCAGTGTGTGTGCTACTGGGGTTAAATTTAGGAGATAGTCTCCTGTGCCAATGTGTTTAAGGTTACTTCCCACATTCTCTTCTAAGAGGTTCAGTGGTTGGTTGTATGTTGAGGTCTTTGATCCATTTGGACTTGAGTTTTGTGCATGGTGATAGATATAAATCTATTTGCATTCTTCTACATGTTGGCATCCATTTATGCTAGCACAATTTGTTGAAGACGATTTCTTTTTCTATTTTATAATTTTAGCTTCTTTGTCAAAATCAGGTGTTCATAGGTATATGGATTGATATCTGGGTCTTTGATTCAATTCCATTGGTCCTCCTGTCTGTTTTTATTTTCATATTAAGTTATTTTCGTTACTGTAGCTCTATAGTAAAGTTTAAAGTCAGAGATGGTGATACCTCCAAAAGTTCCTTTATTGTTTGGAACAGTCTTTGCTATTCTGGGTTTTTTGTTTTTCCATGTGAAGTTGAATAGTGTTCTTTTGAGGTCCATGAAGAATTTTGCTTGGATTTTGATGGGTATTGAAACTGTAGATTACTTTTGGTAAGTTTGCCATTTTAGCTATGTTAATTCTACCTATCCAAGAGCATGGGAGATATTTTTATTTTCTGATATCATCTTAAATTTCTCTTTTCAAAGACTTGAAGTTCTTTTCATGCAGGTCTTTTACTTGTTTAGTTAGAGTTATCCCAAGATATCTAATGTAATTTGTGGCTACTGTGAAGGGTGATGCTTCTCTGATTTCTTTCTCATTCCATTTATCATCTGTATATAAGAGGGCTACTGATTTTTTGAGTTAATTTTGTATCCTACCATGTTACTGAAGGGGTTTATCAGCTGTAAGAGTTTTCTGGCAGAATGTGGTCACTTATGTATGCTATCATATCATCAGCAAATAGTGAAAATTTGACTCCTTCTTTTCCAATTGTATCCCCTTGATCTTTTTTGTTGTTGTCTTATTACTCTGATTAGTCGGCCTATATTTTTAAGGGCCTCAATGAAGTGGCAATTAAGAAGAATCAGACTGCTACATCAATACATTTGCCAAGGGTAATATGTACCCTTCAGGAGAACATTTTGCCTAGGAGAGTGATACCTGCTCTCGGAAGGCATATTTTTCTCACTCAGGAAGCATAAGTTTTAGCATAGCAAACCAGCAGCATATCCAGTGTACGACATCCTATTCATAGTGATATTCTCCACTTCCATTGAAACCTGAGTGGGCCTCCAAATAGTATTCCTGTCTGAGATGGATTTGAGATGAAAAGGATCCCTATTATGGCCCAAACTGAAAATCTCCACAGAATACCACTTGGTTAAAATTGGGTTAAGAGGCAGTGAGTCTCTCCAACTTCAGATAACAGAGGAAATATTGTTTCTTCAATGTATTCAAGATGGGCTCATTATGCAACTTTTATCCTAACTACTATAATCACAGAGGACACTCTGAGTTGTTAGTGATCCATTTATCCCAAACATCGAGAAAATAATCTAACTCTTCTGAGGGCAAGCAATGTGTTTAATAAATGTGCACTGTGTGTGTGTGTGCATGTGTGTGTGTGTGTGTGTGAATGCAAATGTATATGTACATTTGAATTAGATGTTGATCCCGATTGGATTGCAGGCTATTTCTTCTATTTATGAAAGCACTAGATAATTAATAAATCTCACCTCAGCCTTCACTTATGCATTCAGCTAATCCTTGCTGAGTCTTAGTTCCACAGAATGCACAGTTGTGAATTGGTTTCTGTGTGCCTGTGTGTACTACTCTGCCCCCTTTTAAATTCATGTATGTTTGCATTACCATTTCGTTGAAACATGTTTTACTGACATGGTGATTTCTCAAGAAATGTGAAAGAAAGGTAAAAATATTTGCTTTCTAGAGTAGATATTGCTTGGTCTGTAATATGCTATTTCTTATTTATTTATTTATTTATTTATTTATTTATTTCTCCATTCTTTTCTTTAGTTTTGAAAAACTCCTGCTGTCTCTTGTTATAGTATTGCTATTTTCTCTACTAAATATGCATCATAGTTGCTCTCATGAATAACACAGGCTCTGAGTTTTTGAAATTTGTTTGTTTGGTTGTTGTTGTTTTTTTTTCTTTCTTATATCGCATTTTACTAAAGGCAAATCTCTTGGGAATCAAGAGTAAAAACAAAGACATCCATCTTTGACAAATATGCGCAACTGACAGTAATAAGTACACAATTGGTGGTGTTCCCCAATTTAACCACCAAGTCCCAAGGAGGCTGCTTCACTTGCTAAAGGATGCGAACAAAATCACAGTTATTCTTCCAGTGCTTATATTGTACTCTCCGTCTTTGTGATATCTCAAATATCTCTAAATGGGGCTGTTTTAGCCTGCATCTTTGATCACATGATGGTGAGAAAACCCTATAACTTAAAGGATAGGAGTTTATTGGCCTAAATGTAAAACAGAACAAAACACTTGGGCTTCTTATAGCATTTTATGGGAAACCCATTCTGACCCTTCCATAAACAATCCCTTTGGTGAAGTCCCATTTTATGTTGGTTTGCCCTGTCATTGGTGTGGAGTTGTGGCCGGAATAAATTCCTGCTGAGAGTTTGAAGGTTGGCATGGGAATTCTTTCTTTTCTGGATCTTACAATGGGTGTGTGTAATTCATCAAGGGTGGAACATATGCCATGCTTCATTCACAAACTTTCAGAGAAGTTAATTGTGTACTACCACCGTCAACATTTAGAATATGGGTGATTTTTTATATTTAAATATGTATAATCACCCAAATGTAGTATTTGAACCATCTGAAAAAACATTACTAAGTAAAGCTTTGCAAATATCACATGAACAAAGTCAAAATTATTTCAGAAGGATTCTGAAGTGTTTTAACATCTTGCTGTTTACACTCGACAATGTAGTATGAAGGAAACATTTTATATTTTCACTATATTTGAATAGTGTGTAGTATCCACACTAATTAAAGCACAGCTAGGTTTCTGGGTAGTAACAGAGTAAAAGAAAAATATCCAATTGTCTTTTATTTAAATTGAGTAGCATTTAATGAGAATTTGTGATTTTTCTCTTTTATTGATAAGGCTGTTTCTCAAGGAATATGGAAAATCGCATAATTTCTAAATGAGAATTTATCAGTATAATTATGTTTTTTGCTTATTTTCCCTTTTTTCACTTAATTACACTAGATACATTTCTTCTCTTTCTTTTAAGACAGGCTTTTACTGTGTAGTCTAAGCTGACTTCCTATTTGTGATCTTTCTACTACAGGCCCCTACATATAAGGATTATAGGCACGTAATACAACACATGGCCTGTGATGTGTATTTCGATTCTACCATGTTACATATGTATTTCTAAAAAAATAGTATCTTGGTTTTCTGTCAATTATATCCGACACTTACTGAGAGAACTGATATAATATTGGATAAAATGTCTTAAGACAAACATTTCCTGTTGTTATTGATTATATCTGGTTCTCCAGCAATCTTGAACCAAATAATGTTAACTCTGATTTTTCAGTGCCATTTTGTGGAAAACATGAACTATTCCTCCAAACATATCTTACATTAGATAAAATAAATAAAGCATGTCTGATATACAAGATTATGGTTAATTCCATTATAAGGTATTTATCAGTTAATCGGTGCTACCTCTTTCTATCAGAAATAGTTTTCCAAGAATAATTGCGAGGAAAAACCCCATATTGTATTAGGTTAAAACTTACTCTGTAATTTGAAGCAATTTATTCACTTTTAGACCAAATGTAAGTCCTTTTATTTTGAAATGTCCCAGCTATATTTGTTCCATTTTGTTTTCAAATGCAAATGTTCAAGTGCTTTGCATTCTCATCAGCAAAGAGCCCAGTGACTAAATCATAATTTAATGATCTCTTTCTTCCTAGAGAACTGATGCAAAATTTAGATCTGAAAAGACGATTTTTACTTGTATGTCATTTGGCTGATCTTTCTGTAAAATATCTGCAGGCTTCTGCAGTTGGTGCTAATAATAAAACACCAGATGAAATTAACATTGTGAAGATGCTGCATTTTATTTAGGAAATGGAATCATCTTAATAAATCTTCATATATGAAAGGATATTTTATGTAGATGTGAGAACTCATTTTGAGAGATATTGGGAAACTATCTTAGTTTTGTTGAGCGTTAGAGGTAAGCCTATTTGGTTTTAACAGTCATGTGTTTTGTAAGTAAACTGAAAGAAAAAAAAGCCATTCATAGTTACAGGCATATTTACCATTGCCAATAGACTGTTCTCCTCTAAAAGGAATTGAGTTTCCACATGGCATATTTCCTTTAGCTTTAAAAACCACTTTGTCCTGTGCTGTATAGTGCAGTTCTGGTAGTTGTAATTTTGATTTGATCTCAAAAGAGAAAAGGTTTACTTTGCCTGAGTACTTGAATAGTTTCTCTAGACAGAGGCTTATGAAAGGAAACAGGCCTTTGGGCTTTTCTTGTGATTCCTCATACAAATTTTATGTTTTATTAATTTGTGTGTATGCGTGTGTGTGCATGTGCATGCATGGGTGTGTATGTCTGCAGGTGTAAGTGCCACAGAAAATGTTGTGTGGTCAGAGCACAGATTTCAGAAGTGGATCTTCACTTTCCATCTTTGTTTGAGGCAGGGCCTCTCTTTTGTGGTGCTCTACAGAAGCTGACCTCTGACTTCAGGGTCATACTCTGTAGTCATCTCATATCTCCCCCTAGGAGTGTTGGAAACACAGATGCACACTACTGCATCTGGCTTTTTAGTGGGAGTCCTTCATTATGACTCATAGTTTTAGATTCTTCAGTAGAATTGTCTGTTTATGATATTGTGAATATTCATATAAAATCTCAATCCATGGATATTTTTTGTCCTTTTAAAGAAAAGAAAGCCAATGTATTGATTGTTGAAAACAAAGTTGTTTGGGTTCATTTGGTGTATCACATACTAGCAGTTTGTGATCTAAGGACATGTCCTTAAGAAGGATGTGTGGTTGCACAGGCCTGGATGCTCAGTACTTACGTGGCTGAGGCATTAGTTATGCTACAAGCTCAAAATACCATAAGCTAACTCATGAGTCTGAGCCAGACTCTCTACATTACCCCAAAATAATTCAAAATGGCTCAACATATGCTAGAAGCAGAATAATGTATTCTGTATTCAATAAGCAAAGAGTGGAGATGATCTAGACATTGGACTTAACAAAATGTATTTAAAGCATATGTACAAATAAGCCTGATGAAACAAAAGAAAACATTATGCAAATACATCTAAAACTGGAAAAATTAAGAGAAGTTGCATATTTTAATTAAAAAAAGTAAAAGACTATTCTAAGTGGAAATAAATTATCTAAAATGAAATTTTCCAGTTATCACAACAGGAGGTATACACCAAAAGATTTCCTAAATTTAAAATAAAGGAAAATTATGAAAGAAAAAATGAATATAGCCTCACTGTAATAAAATGTGTAGAGGCAGATTCCTGAAAAAGATAAAAAAGAAAGTGACAAGATGTGTATATATGTGTGCAGAATTGGCAAATTTGTACATTTTAGGAACTCAGCAAACCTTCAGAAAGATCAGTATATGCACAATAATCAAAATTCTGAAAGACGAAAATTGAAAAAAATGTGAAAGCAGCCAGAAAGAAAATAAGAACATTACACATTGCTTCGAGCAATTTAAATATGAAAGACATGAGCAGAGTGACGCATGGCTGTAATCCAGGAATGGCTGAAGACAGAAGAACTAGAGGAGTTCAAGGCTACGCTAGCTAGGCTACCGAAAACACTATCTCAAAACAGCAGAATCAAAGCTAAAGCTGGGGCAGGAAGCATCTTTGTGTAAAGTGTTTACCATGCAAGTCTGATGACCTGAATTCAGGGGTGCATCAAAAGAAAAGGACTGTATAATTCTCCCTGCACCACCAAAATGACCACACCTATAATTAGTTTATTTTGAAAGGAAAAGGGTGAATTGTGGACTCTAAATATTGCAAGAAAGATATATCTTGTTAATAATTGATTTTTAAAATGTTTAACATAAACTAATAAATAATCAAGCGTTGACATTACTTTTAAAAAGTCTAGATGAATTGTAGTTTCATGGTAAATTTAGATAGGTCTACCGAGACTTAATCTTTGTTATTCTTTACAGGGTACATTGTGTAATAAATTACAAGTGTGTAAACTGTAAGAATAAGATCACGTTAATGAGCCTTCTTTATCTTCAAACAGTGTGTTGAGATTTTTTTACATTTATAATCATAAGATAAATAATAAACTTTTAATTAATAATTACTGTTACAGAAAAAATAGAAAGTTACTCGCTTCTAACTATGTTTTGGTGGCCTTTATTGAACTTAATTCAGTCTCTGTGCTTCCGCGTAATCTCTAGTCTGCCTTCTTTTGATTGACTCATTTTCCACAAGTGAGTGTAGACGGGTGGCATTACAATTTCTGTGTACCTTATTTCACCCAACAGAATGACATTTGTATCTATTCATGTTGCTGGAAATGTCAAGATCCCAGTTTTCCTTTATATCTCAATAGTGCTCCATTGTATGTATGTATGTATGTATGTATGTATGTATGTATATACCATATATATGTATATGTATGTATGTATGTATATATATATATATATATATATATATATATACCACATTTTCTTTATCCTTACATCTGTTTGTGGACATCTACGGTAAGTTCATATTTAAATACTGTGAAGCATGCTGCGACAAACAAGGCAGTACATGGAAGTGTTTTGGTGTCTTAATGTCTTTAGGATATATATCCATGAATAGAAATGATGAATCATATAGTTTTTTTGTCAAATTGGAAGGAATATTCAAGTTATTTCCCATAATAGATTTATTAATTCACAATTCCAACAAAATATGTAACTATTCCCCTTTCTCTTGGTCTCCAGCAGCTTTTGACTGTATCCCCACTAACCTTAGCAAAATAATATATCAAAGAGATGGTGATTTTTAATATTCAGCATTTTCTTTTTATATATGTGTTGGCCAAATTTGTTGTTGTGTGTTTTCTTTTAATGTGTCTATTTATATATTTAGCTCATATTATTTGACAACTTCACATATGTATATATGGTTTTCATCACGTCATTCTCTCTTTTTACTGTGCCCATAAACCTCATCATGCTCTAGATGAGGGTAAACCTCCTTTGCACATTGCTGCCTTATTTTTTCTATGGACTTGCTTACTTCAGTCCCAGCAACTGATCAGTAACAATCAGTGAAGGAAATGACATATTCCCTTCTCACACCATAAACCCTTAGTCCCTCAGTGATTGTGGAACCTCCTCATTTCCTTACCCATGCATGATGCAATTGTGGTGGTTCTAGGCTTGGACTGGTCTGGTGAGGTAAATACAGTGAGATGAGCTCACTGGTGGAGGGGCTATGTCACGATGTCACATCCAGTAGATTCCTCCCGTAAACTCTATCTTTTTTTGTTATTTATATCACTTCTTCCATGATGCTCACTGCACATTGGAGGGGGGGATATGATGTCCATTTAGAACTGTGCGCTTCACTGTCACTTATTCTCCACACTGTGACCGCCTCGATGTTATTTGACATCCCCTGGGGGGAAAATAGCTCCTCTGATAAAGGCAGTAAGTGGCCTTAACCTATTGGTGTAAATACAGATTTTAATACTTATTTGGATTCCTTGTCCATTTAGGAAAATAATGATAATGTGGATTATTGTCTAGGTAACCCCAGCCATTGGTTGCTTGGTCAAATTTACAGTACAAGACATAAGTTCCCTGATAAATTAGCATACTGCTTGTATTGGTTACTCTTATTTCTCTCACTAAATACATGACACACACAAACTTAAAGATGCGAGCTTAGTCTGTCTCATAGTTTAGGAAATGTGACAAAACACCATGACAAGGTTTGTTAGCAGAAACAGGATATGATTGATCATATTGTATCCACAAACAGAAGATAAAGAGAGATGAATGCTAGTACTCAATAAACCCAGTCACCAAGTGGTTGGCATACGCCTTAATAGTCATGTCATTATTACATTGGCAGACATTTCTTGCTAGTTAGGAGTCCACAGCTGGATTGGAAAAGTGCTGATTTTTTTTTCCTCTAGTAGCTTTCATAACATTGTTCAGCCCATGAGAGTCAACAAGGAAGTTAGATCCTGCTTGACTTCTCCATTTCCTGCAGCCTAAGTGTCTTTATCAATGAGGTATTATGTGATACAGTACTGTGAGCAACCCAGTACATTGACTATAGCTTTAGCATTTGGGGGACCTCTGGGGCTTCTCTGGCCAACAACACAGAGGGAGGTATCCTATACCTCCCCCCCAGAATTTTAAATAAGTAACCATTTGTATATGGGAGGAATATTACTTACCCATGAAAAGTATCAGTATTCAAACTTTCTCTAAAATAAACTTTTTAATGGATTTACAAAATAGCAGGTTTCTACAGGACTTTTTCAGTCACTTTTTTCTTTCCTCTTCTCTATCCCTCCAGCCTCATGGTTCCAAAAATCAGCTGGGGCTCCCGAGATGGATCAGTGAATACAGTAGTTGCTACTTATTTTGACAATCAGAGTTCTAGCCCTGGGATTCACAAGATGGTAAGAAAGAGGAAACTCCCACAACTAGTTATCTGACTTTTACACATGCACTATGGTACACATACATGCAAGTATGTGTCTATATAACATACATATACACAATAAAAATACATAAAAAATAGAATAGCTAATATCATATGGACTGCTAAGTATTAAATGTGTTTCATGTAAGACCATAACTGAGACAAGAACTAAAGTTTCCATGACTTTTTATACCATTGGAAGTCTTAATAAGAGCAGAAGAAAGAGATAAGGATTTACCAAACTGAAAGGGCGTTATATTGTCCTTGCTTTCTGAGCATGTGATCTACACATAGAAAAACCTAAAGGTTCTATCAGAAAGCTGTGGGAATTGATCTTAGTAAAGGTTCAGGATACAAAGATCAACATTTTAAAGTATCATATTTATATGTCCGTCATGGACTCCCTAGAAAAAAAAAAAGAACAATTCCTTTCATAAAAACTACAACTATCTTGGTAAAAGACTTAACCAAGAAAAGAAAAGATCCCTACAAAGAAAATCCTCAAATGCTCCTGAAAGAAATTGTAAAGAACACATGAAAATCAAAGAAAATCCATGTTCATAGATCAGAAAAAAAAACACTGTTAAATTGAGCAAGATTCTTATATGATTTACATTTGTCATTGCTGTTACTAAATATCTGGAAGGAAGCACCTTGATGATATAAGGACTTATTTTGCCTCATGGTTTAAGTCACATTACAGTCATATTCTTAGATATTAATCCTCTTTAAGATAAATAAATTGAAAATTATTTTCTACCATTCTTTAGGTTGTTTTAGTTCTGTTTATCACTTCTTTTGTTGTACAAAAGCTTCTCACCGTCATAATCTCATCTTCTGTTCGTGTATCTGTTCAAGTCCATGTCTTCGGGGTCTTATCTAAAAAATTTCTCCCTGTATCAACAGTTTGAAGTGTTTCCCCTTTGTTTTCCTATAGTAACTGCAGTTTCATATATACTAGTTCACTAACCACCTCTATGACTTTGAAAATAATTTCTGAATGATACAATCTGCAAATATAAAAGAAAGCTATGGGTAAATATTTTACCAGGATAAAATGTTGTGTTTTGATTTGGTTTTTATTACATTGGAAACGGAGGGGTGTAAATAAATTTTCCATCATTTGAAAATACCAGAACTTCTCTCAACAACTGAAAATTTACCCTATAATAGAGTTTGCAGCTCTTTGAAATTAATTTTGATGAAACAGGACTTTGGAGCCAACCACCAAAAGACAGTAGCCTAGTCATGTCAGACATTTCTGTTTGGAGGGTTGGACATCTTACTGATATGCAGAAGTAGTCAATGAATACCTAAAGTGTGAAATTTGGTATCATCTACTGCTGATTTAGTTCCAGAGGATAAGGTTATTAATAGCCATATAATTTCATGGCCCTTTAAAAATCCATTAATCATATCAGATTCTATGAGTTCCTAAGGCCAAATTACATATATTAATGATCCATAGCATGAAACAGGGGAGGTTTACCTTATTTGTCTCAGAATTATTGTCCTTTGATTCTTAATACATGTCCTTTTGTTCACGAATGAAAGGACAAGTTGAAGGAAGATGAGCTCTCTGTGGTTATGCCGAGTCACTGTTCTGGTCTTTAGCTTTGTTAGTTTCTAAGCTGAAGGAGGCTGCTTTATGTCTCGAAGGTTGCCTTTGAAGGATCTTTTCCTCAGAGGAACATCCTGCCTTCCTTTTATTACAGCAGTTGGCCAGAAAATCCCAGTCGATCTGTGACTGTTGGGAACTGCTAGACTGCAATGCCATTTCCAACACTACAACTCTTCCACTAAACAATTTTTCTAGGAATGATGCCATTCTAGCTGCTTGGCTTTGCCAAAAGGCAGTACTCCTGCAATAGCCCCAGCGCTGGGAATGATACCAAATGATGCTCCAGGCAGAGGACAGGCAGTAAATCAGCAGGAAAAGCAGAAAAATGCCTGAGCTTTTGATACCTTTTGTGTTTTTCCAGTCCACTGGCCTATCTCTCTCACCTTCTGCTTCTGTTTATGAGAAAAACCCATCCCCCCTCCTTTGTGGTCCAGTAGTAGTGTTTTCAATTGGCAGGGTCTTCATCCATCACAAGAGAGAAAATTCACACCTTTTGAAGCTAATGTGATCAGATTTCTGTGTGATTTGTGAAAAGGTAGTGTTTCCCCTGCATCTCTTATAGATCAGGGGTGTGTGCAGAGTGGAGAAGTGTCAGACAGGAGAGAGGGAGCCAGGAGAGAGGCTCAAAGGAGCAGCAGAAGGTATCTTTCACAGCCTTTCACTCTGGATGAAGACTGTCTTCTGGTTCCAGACTTGCTGGAAGCTGTCGTTTTAGCCAGCAAGCATGACTGTGCTACTTGTATTTGCTGCATAGAAATCATTGTTGTAGAATATTATTTTAACTAGTCAAAGATGTTTTACATTTGTTTATGCTGCAGAATATTACTTTAACTCTGTGTAGGTGTGTTACATTTGTTTCTGCTGCCTTTGCGAATGATGTAACCCTTTGTTTATAATGCATTTGTTTAATGACATGAGAATGTACACTTGTTTGTGCTGCCTTTCTTGAATCATGGAAAGCTGTGTTGCATTTGTTTCACCTTGCTGTCCTAAGGCACCGGATTAATATAATAAAAAGTCGAATGGCCAGTAGCTAGGCAGGAGAGGGATATGTGGGGCTGGCAAGTAGAATAATTAGGAGAAGAAATCTAGACCCCAAAGAGGAGACGAACAAGAGAAGAAGAGAATATGGGAGAAGAAGATGGACACACCCAGGGCCCAGAAGCCAGGTAGCCGCCAGCCAGACATAAAGACAGCAGGAAAGTAAGATATACAGAAAGGAAGAAAGAAGAAAGGAAGAAATAAAGGAAGGAAGGAAGGAAGGAAGGAAGGAAGGGAGGGAGGGAGGGAGGGAGGCAGAGAGAGAGAGAGAGAGAGAGAGAGAGAGAGAGAGAGAGAGAGAGAGAGAGAGAAGAGAGAGAGAGAAAGCCCTGAGGCAAAACACAGATGCCGAGAAACAGGTTAAAGTATAAGAGCAAGTACAAAACAAGTCTAAGCAAAGGCTGAGCATTTAAAACTAATAATAAGTCTCTTTGTCATGATTTTGGAGCTAGCTGGTGTCCCCCTAAAGAAACCTGGTATAGATCATAGCTATGAGGTACATCTTGGATACAGATATTTAAAGGCACCTGCTTCTACTTAGCACACCTCTGAACAAACATAGTCTTTTACTTTCTTGGTTTGCCATATGTCCTCTTTCCTTCCCTCCATTTTCCCCTCCTTCCATCTCTCCTTCCCTCTCTCTCTTTCTCTAAGCATTTTTCCTTCCTTTTTTCTTTCTGAAAGTTTGGTTTTCTGGGTAAATTGAGTTACTATATGCTTACTTAATTACAGTTTCCAGTTGGCCACAGGCAATTATAAATGTTCCAATCTATATGAAGTTTTATGTGGTATCCAAGACACAGAAGTGTGTGTGTGTGTGTGTGTGTGTGTGTGTGTGTGTGTGTGTAAGCAGAACACTTATAAAAGATTGACACTTTATCTTTTTATTTGAGGTAATGTTTCTTAGTATCACCTAATAGAGTTTAGGACATTTCTCTTAGAAATATGTAATCTTTTTTAATTCAGTTTAATTGTTTAGTAACACAGAGCAAACTGGAAAATCATACCTCTCTTCTTTCCCTCACCTTTCTTCAAATCTGTGTACCTATTATCTATCTATCTATCTATCTATCTATCTATCTATCTATCTATCTATCATCTATCTATCTATCTATCTATCTATCATTTATCTACCATCTATTTACTTGTAATCTGCCTGTCCATGTAATGTATCGAGCAAACAAATAACCAATGAAAGGCAAGCTGAATCTTTAAAAGTTCTCTGTTACTCTTACCAAAATAGAGTTCTCAGGTTTTTTTGCCCAGGAAATGCCACCTCAGAAGGTGGTAAGTTTGAGACCAACTTGGCTTTGTGTTTCTCTTGGGGCTCCTAAATCTAAGAAATGGTTTCCTACAGGCTCAGTATTTTCCTTGTTGGAATTTATTTCAGTTTTCTTTGTTTCTACTTTAGAAAACATGCCGCATGAATAATGACGCCTCCGGCAGAAGAATCACTCTAGTGGCACAGTTTAAACCTAGGACACATCCTGCCCTCACTTGCATTTGTATTGTGCCAGCACAGGCAGTAGGAATTGTGCCCACACACCAACTGGCAGCATTGAGGCCTCAAGGTTATCAATTATGAACATGGAAAAGCTCATTTATTCATTCCAAGACATTTGAGGCAAGTGCTTCTGAGGCAGACTCTGGAGCCCCCTTACTTCTTGTTGATCCCTATAGTGGCATCCGACTTGGAGGGTAGCACACAGCAATAAATGTCCTCATTGTTTAGTGCACTAGAGAACAAAACAGGACTGTAAGATCAATCTCACAGCCTCAGCAGAGTAAAAGTTAGAAGTCAGTAATTCCATTACCATCAAAGAGCACTCCACGCAACAGGATTTTCTAAAGTAATATTGAGTGAACATTTGGGTAATATCACCAGTGTGTTTATGGAAAATGAAGGAGTGTGCACATCACTTAGAATGCCAATGTCTGTAACTTCCCTACAGTGCATCTCTGAAACAAACATTTTGCTTGTCGGTAAAGAGAGATAGACAAAACGTCAGGAATGGACTTTTGCACAGGGAGTGAGCAGAGACAGCTTTATTCCGTCACACTGAATTAATAGAGAGTAAATAAGAAAATGTCACTGGCCGATTTGGTGAAGTACAGATGGTAGCGGTGCACAAATTGTACATTAGATATCAGTAGAAGAGCTTTAGATTTATGCCTGCACTCATTGATTTGACAGCTACTGGAGATGCCTCTTTTGTAAATTAAATTGAGAGTTCCATCAACCCCCACCACCCAATGAGGAAGTAAAACCAGCAAGACATTTTTTAAAAGAGGTACAGGGCACCACACCCTCCACCACGCAGCAAAGGGTAAAACAGACTGGAAGCCTGTGTGTGGAATCTGAACGCGGAAGGGTGGGAGACGGAGCAGAGGGGAGGGGTTTCTTTTTGGTTTCTAGCTGGCATCAAACCCCGCAGCGATCCTGCCTCTTTTGGCTTAGAGATGTTGAAAACGACAAGCAAAGTTTTGTCTTTGTTCCCTGCTTTTCATAAAACCAAAATCTAAAGCCTGTAACTCCCTCTTGTCCCAAGGGAGAGTGTGTAAAAGGGAGGGAAAAGAAGCTGTGTGGGTGAGGGGTGGCAGAGCAGATCCGGGGGACAGCGGAGGAGAGGAGCAAGCCAGTCTCTCGTAGGAGGGCGTGGATACCGGTGCAAGCTCGAACAGGTCCGGCCTTCTGGAGACCTGTGCCAACAGCAGGAGGGGACAGACGGAATCTCTGTGGGCAGACCCGGGTGAGGATCTGCGGAGAACGTCCAACTAGAAACTCCCGTGGATCCACCCAGAGGCTCTGGACCTTGTTGGTCCCCTTTGCCTCTGTGAGCCCGCTTAAGGAGTTTTCCCAAGGGAAGGTACCCGACAGACCGGGCGTCAGAGGAGGCTCAGGTGAGTAAATCTGCGCGTGCCTTGCTAGGAATGGGGCTCTCTCAATCTGTCCTTTCGTCAACTCATTGAGCGGGGTGGAGGAAAATCAAGGGCTTGCTCCTGGGAAAAGAGCAACTCTTATGAAAGGGAAATGGTGCACAATCCTGGACTCTATCCTTGCCCAAAATGGGAGTGGCTCAAGGTCCCTTCCCTAACCTGAGAAGAGGCACCGCCTTTCCTAGCACCTCCGACGCTGGTGGTTAGGGCTGGATTTTCCACAGCTCCAGGTCACTGGATGTAGGAAACATCTTCCAGGACCCCCACACCCTTAAGCTCTCAACCTTCCGTAGGCTGACTGTTTCTTCCTACATAGCCACCGTCCCCTTCCTTACCCTCTGGAGAGGATGCATACCCTCCTGTAGATTGTAGCCATCTGGGAGGCGAAAGCGGGGGGTGGGGGGCGAGAGGGGGGAGAGTTCTACACGTCTCTCCAATGTCCACCTCTAGCTCTTGGAGGTCCTGGTTCTCTCACCCTGGCCCTAAAGCCCCTATCTAGCCGCTAATCTCTAGAGATAATTCTTGGTTGCAGTGGCGTTCCCTAAATGCCTCCAGCCTGGGATGAGCGATCTGTGAACCGCCGGCTTAGGAAAAGATAGAGGCATAGAGCACTTCACCTCAACAGAACGCAGTGGGGGCGAGAGGGCAAGCCGGGAATGGGGGGCGCTGGTTGCCATGGCTCCCTGGTAACCGAGCTGGGGGAGCTGGGGATGCCAGTCATGGACAAACAGTCCCTTTTTCCTCTTTGTGTCTCCCCTTGTCCTCTTTCTCTGTCTCTGTCTTTCTCTCTCTTTTCCTCCCTTGAGTGAAAGTGTACATGGGGAGGGAGCAGGGAGCAAGTGATTAATTTGGAGAGCTGGGATTGGAGCCGAGAGGCTAGGGGGAAAAAACGTCGTTTTCTCCATCCCCACTCCCTTTGGCTGCTAAGAACCTCACTTTCTCAGCCAGGGGAAAGGCTGAGGAATTCCTCCGAAAAATCTGGGGCGGGAGGAGCGGCAGCATCATGGTCCAGGTACTGGAGCCCAAAACCCTGAGAGGGAGCTGGGCGGGTGGTCTGAGGTATGGCGGAGAGGGTGGGCGAGACTACAGATTAGCCACCAAGCACTAGCAGGTGTGCGTGGCACTTTGCACATGGGGCGAGGAGGTAGCCCCTAACTCAGCCTAGGGAGAAAGGCGATCAATACCGCCCCGCTGGCCAGAACTGCGAAGAGTCTGCTAGTGGCAGCCAGCTGAAGGTGTGTGCACAAAAGCACGCTCCCGATGAAAGGCTAGGGGAAGGGGGAGATAGCGCGTGCGCGAAGGTGTAGGCGCAGAGCTAGGTAACTCTTGCAGGTACTTCAAGGTAGTCTCCTGGAGTGTCTACCTGGTTTGGAATTTTAGCTCAACCTCCTATGGGATGTGTGAATCAGAGTCATTTACTCCATGCCTCAGTTTCCCTCTTTAAATAATAGGTATCATGCCATTTTGAGTGGGAAGACTGGACTGAAATTGTCCAAGACGGGCAGTTTAACTGCCTTCTCTGATGAAAAACATTCAGAAGTCAACTGTTCTAGACGGTATTACTGGTACAATTAATCCTCAAATTAATGCGATATGGTAGATTATTATTTCTTGGCACTTTTATGGAGGGCAGAATTCTGTGTTTTTTTTTTTAATTTTAGAAAAGAATATTTATAAAATGTATTAATAACCAGTTCAATTCGTACATCTTGTTTATAGCAGACTGAAAGAGAAAAACTGAGCAATTGTTAGATTGACGGAGTCCAGTGTTGGACAGAGGGCAGAAATCGGTCCCTGGAAAAAACTGGTGACAAGAAAATCCAATTTCTTCCACAATTTTCCATCTAGGATTTGAGCTCTTCTCTCACTTGCTTGTGCTGTTGCTAGACTTGTGTTCATTTTAGTCTCTTTGTGATGCACCTATCTATGGCTTTGACAATTTAATTTGGCTATAGAGTCTAATATATCCCTGAATCTCCCATCTCAGGGTCTTCAGTGCTCCAGTGGATTCACCTCTCCTAAGGCAAAGTGTCCTGCTGTCATCCTTTGAATGCTCCAGAGTAACTGATATCTAATACATAGAGATAGATGGTGTTACTAGGTGGTTGCAGGTCCTGGCTGTAGCAGCTGACTAGAATCTTTTTTAGGAAATGCTTCTATCATAGAAGCATAGGACTATGAAGATAAACACATGTTTTGCGTTTAAGCTTACAGAACTCTTCCTTCCTTGCTAGTACCTCATGGCTGTATCAGTTTTATTTATCTGGCATTGTACAAGCCGAGTTCACATCATCCAAAATGCATGGTATCTTTGTGTTAATGCCCTCCCTCCAGTTAGGCAACATGCTTTAAATCAACTTTGAGAAAACATTTCCTTACTAAAATATGTGTATACTTTGGTAGATTTTAAACAACTGAGCCAGGTAGATACCAGTATCTCAAACATCTTTATGCATTTCCTATTGAAATATATTCCACTGAGAAATACGTTATCTGTAAAGAAACCTGCCCTTTCTATTTATTTCTAAAATATTTGGAGATAGGAGATAAGGCAAACCTAAAATTGCTTTGTTGAAATCACTTAGCCTGGTTCCTTTTTCTGAGGAAATAAGGTAGAGCTGACCTATTAGTTTTAATCGGTAAAGGGAAATAAAGTAACAGAGAGGAATTCATATCTGATAGGAAGGGATGATTCCCCAGCCCCCCAAAAAATAATGCTACGAGCATCATCCATTCCAAGAGTGGAGTAGTGCTCCACAGTAAGCATTGCAGCACTCACCTCCACCGTCTGTGTCATCTTTAAAAGGGACCTGGAGGAATTAGTGTGACAGCTTGTCTGAAATCCACGTGATCATTTACATATTGTCTCCCAGGAGCTCTGGCACTAAAGGTTCTATTTATTGGAAATGATTTTGCCCCTTGATTGATGACAGCCAACACTATGATAGGATGTCATCTGCTCTGGAAACACAAATCTTTTCACCATTTTCTCTTTTCCTTTACAAATCTGAGCAGCCGTGCACTTGGAAAAAATGCTTATGACACCAGACAAAGGGCAGCAGCAGAAAATGTGACAGATTGGAAGGTGTTGAGCCCTGAATTTGGGGTACTAATTAACGTGTCCAGGTGTAATCAAGAGGATGAACATGTCTTTCTACAGAGCCTGTTTGCAGTGGCAAGCTACATTTTCTGATTCAATCAGTGTTCCATGCTATTTTTCAAACCAACTCTGAGAATACTGTATTTTCAATTATGAACATTTTGATTACAGCTCCATCCTAAGTAATTCAGTCTGAAGAGAATGCAATTATTATGGTGATTTACATACAATATGCTAAGTTAACACAGCTAATGAGTGAAAGCATAATATTCTTTCTCCTCATTCCTAGAAAATATTGTGCTAAGCATTCTTTGAAAGAAAAGATTACCTTCTTCGCCAGCACTTGGAGCCTATCTACAAGTAGACTTGGCCCTGAGCCATGTTCTCTGCTATTAAAGGGAAATCGCTCACATTTTGGAGATCACGTGTCTTTCCTTCCCCTTGGGAGGAACTGGAAACAATTCTCAATTTAATTAGATAGGGCGCTTCCTCTCTTCTGTATATATTTCTTAAAAAGGAAGAGCCTGCATTTCCTAATTCGGGGGGCTGGTTTGCACTTTAAACATTACTAATTGCTACAGTTTATTGTATGTGTGTTGCAATCTTGTGGTAAGTTAATTATAGCTTTCTCATTAGCACCATGTAGAGAATAATGAATTAACACATGCCTTTGATCAAAAGAACATCTACGTTTATCTTTGGAGAATGAAAGTGTTACTGTGTTACCAAAAGTCACTATAATTTTCCCACGAAAATCAAATTGAGTGAAATTCTCCAGCATTATGTTAGGAAGCTTGTTGAATGAGTCAGACTGATCACAAACAAGAAAGAGTAGAGCTGTGGTTGCTTGGCAACTCAACATTATTCTGCAATTTCTTCTGGTATATTTATCTAGTATACTAGAAAATTCTGTTTTGTTAATGAATGTTTTTAGGGAGTGCATAAATAGACCATAACTAATTGAGATTTTTATGTATTCTAGATTCAAAATGATCCTACTTACCTTTTCATTGTGTTTAGATAATTAAAATATAAAAAAGTCTACTTTGTTTTCATATTTCACAATTTTCCCTAAACAGTGTCTGTTTATTTCCACACAAATTGTTCCCATCAAAAGAATACAAATTATTTATTTCTTTTGAAAGTCAAATCAGTAGACTATGTGTAGGTGTGTTCATAAAAAAAATTTCAATAAAAACCAAGCATAGAGCCTGAGGTAAAATGATTTGAGGTGAGATGAATTCTTCAAGTTATGATGTGAATTCATGGTTCATCAGTTGCACTGGCAATTGAGTAAGTTTAAGGTAGATGTAGTCACCTCAAGTGACATTGGCAGATAGTAATGACAATAATAAATATATTGAATTTGGAAAATGCATCAATACATTCTGTGCTTTGACTTTGTCTTACCATATTTTCCTGTCTGATGTTTGCTTGTATCTTATTTTCTCAGGAGTTACAGAAATAAGAAATCTACATAACCGCTGACTCTCCTCTTGTAACCCCTTCCCCCAAGTCTCAGAACAGCAATCACACCATTTTTCCTACAGCCCATGATTTTTAGTGCGCATCACAATTCCATTCTCAGATTGCCAATTCTTTGAGGGCATGTGTTCCATTTTATGCACCTCATAAACCCTTATAGGCCCTGGCATGGTAGAAAGCACATTGCTGACGAAATGCAGTGGCTTTGTAGTTAGGCTACTGGGGTTCAGAATTGAAGTGGCCCTCTTATAGGTGTTGAAGCGAAGGCATTTTAACTTCAGATTGATTTCATCTGTAAAAATGGCTTATACGCCTAGTTCATGCTTATTACTGTGAACATTACACGGACACTTTATCCAGAGCTCATAGTGCTTATTAACTGCTTAATAATTTCCAGCTTTTTGATTCATTTTTGTCTTCCTATAACATTTTAATGTGTGAAGAATCAAAAACAGATAAATGTGTGCTTGTGTAGCCCTTCACATGTGAACAAACATGACCTGTGAGTCATGGTACCATCAAATTTTATTTATATTCGTTATATGCACGTATATGTATAGCTTCTTTGTCAAATCCTTCATAGATCCTGAGTGGTGGTTCTTTTATTTATTTTTATTGTATTTAAATAACATTTTTTAATTTATTTTACATCCTGACCACAGTTTCCCTCCCCCCATCCCATCATCCCTGCCCTGTGTAGTGATATATTATTTGTATTTTGATAAATGAATCTTGCCTGAAGGCTAGAGGCAAAGCTAAAGCCTGCAGAGGTCAGGCAATGCTGACATACACCTTTAATCACAGGCTTTGGTGGACAGAATCAGAAGGATCTCTGTGAGTTCAAGGCTACCCTTGGCTACACAAGATCAATGCAGAAACAAATTCAGGTGGTGGTGTTGGCTCACACCTTCAGTCCCATTTTAGAGAATCACACCTTTAATCCCAGCACTAGAAGGAATATAAAATGGGAGGAGAGAAAGGTTCAGTATGATTAGTTTGTGGTCACCCAGCCTTGGTGGTAAGACTTCTCTAGTGGCTTGTCTGTTTTTCTTTTCTGGTGTTTTGGTTGAACTTCAATTTCTGTGTCTGGGTGTTTATTGGTCCTGCTACAGCCCTTTACTTCTCATCTACCTCCTTTCCCTTCACTCATCCTCTGTCTACATTCAGAAAGAGGCTGGAGAGATGACTCAACCGTTAAAGGCTAGACTCACAACCAAAAATATGAGTAGTGTTTCTTAGTTGTGGCTGAAATGAGACATGCCTAGAGGGAGCTGTTTAAATTGTTGTCCTGCCATGATTGCCGTAGGTTTGCATGGGTCTTCCCTAAGATCCTGCAGGCCTGAGTATTGACTCAGTTGCCCTGTTGTCATGAAGTGTCTTTGGAAAAGGAAAATATTATCCAACCTGTGTGACTTTTCTTACTAAACTTTTTGGACCAAACAACACCTTATTCATTGAAAAAATATTAAATGCTCTTTTCATTTACTAAGTATAATATCATTTTTTCAACCAGCTATGTCTATGAAAATGGTAGAAAAGAAGGCACTATTGTGGTTTTGGGGATGCAGCAAGCCGCAATAAATTTAAATGGTTCTACTCGGTTCATAGATTTGGGCTTAAACATCAAGGTGCCTGGATCTTTTGAAGTCTGAACACATATATGCTTTACCTTATGGCTTCAAATGAGGCAGGAAGAGTAATCAGCTTTATATAAAATTACTATACAGGTGAGTTTCAGCTTAAAAACTTCTTGTGCATTGTCAAATAAAAGGGCAAACTTATCTAGGATTCAAATGGACACTCTTTGGAATGAATCCAGGCTTAATATGTGTTCTGCATGGTCCTGAAAAATTTCTAGTTAAAACTTTGATATATATATATATATACATATATATATATGTGTGTGTGTGTGTGTGTGTGTGTGTGTGTGTGTGTGTGTGTAAAAAGTAGAGATTTTAAGATTTTTATATGTCTTATTTTGGAAAAAATTCATGTAACTTGACCTGAGATTGTGAGTGTTAAAGGATGCTGTTGGTCTAAATTGAATGGCCAAATGGCACACTACTTTGGGATATTTCTTTCTTCTTCTCTTTTTCTTCTGACATTTTCATATTTTAGAGAGTCAATCGAAGAGATTTTAAATACGGGTCTACATATTTTTTAAACAGGGTTAAGGAAAATTAGCAAGTTTGTAAAACAGCCTTGAGAATGTTATTGGTCTTCACTGTAAGGTGGAAACAGAAATCACTAGAAGAGCTGAGTAGAACCTATTGTTTTTGACAGAGGCAAGTAACTACTGTCTAGTCACAAGACAGTATCATCTCCCTGCTGCAGTAGATTCTGCTCCATCTGTAGAGTAGTCAAATGGAACCTCCATCTTAAACTAAAGGGGCCTAGTATGTAGAGTCAAGCCGTCTTAGAATACAGTGGGTTGTAGGAGAGTCCATTGTAGATCAGACTTGATAGGTTTGCAAAGACACTTCGTTCAATTTGGATGCTTCCAATTTATAAAATGTGAGCAATGAAAGAGGCAGCTTGAAGGACCACAAACAAGTCTCATTAAATTTGCATTCATGACCATCTTTAGCCCTTTTCATTTGTTATTCTTTCCTCCTCCATTTTTATCACCCTAGATGGATGAACTCATATCTATATATGGGCTTCCACTATGGCCTCCAACCTTCAGAACAAATTGTCCATCCCCTGCTTTCCAAGACAAGGGCTGATGCAGTAGGGAGGAGAATGTCAAGGACAGCTTCGAGGAAATCAGGTTGGCTCTTTGAGCAGAGGTCCTTCCCCAAGGAAAACTGCTGTAACATTGGGGACCATGGTACCTGTGCTTAGGAAATGGAGGCTCAAGTAACAGTGACACTGCCACCATTGCCACCTACACCTTTGGGTCTTTTCAGGGCATCCCTGTCTTTGACAAAGTCATATACACAAGAAAAGAATAAAGAAACTGATCAAGGAGACATTGCTGGGCAATTTGTGTTTCTGAAGCTAAGGGGAGTGAGCATTTTCCATGATAAAAAAAAAAACAGAAGTAGGTAAGAAAAATGCAACAATTTTTGATGATGCTATTAGAGTTGATTGTGAGAAGAGTGTGCCACTGTGTTAGACCTTTGCTAAAGACTCTAAAATGACAATATCCATTCATTATCCTCTCTCTTGTATCTCAGTGGGTCCAAAATAAATAATCTCATCAGCAAATAAGGTTGGGAAGAAAATAAATACTGACCTTTTTGAGGACTCTACCACTCAAAACTGCTTTCCCATTAATTCAGAAAATTACTCATGAAATGGCCATTTAAAATCTTAATATCTTGTATTATACAAGGCTGTATGCTTTTTAGAGAATGTTCTCATATCCTTGACTTTTACAACAATGTAGTTCGTAGAAGAGGGGAAGCTGGTAGCCTGTTTAATACGATAAAAATAAATGGACTTAAAGTCAAATAGCCAGCTAGGTAAGGGAATAGGAATAAAAGCTCAGATAATGTCATTTGTAATGCAACTGAATGCTTACTCTATTGCCTTCATATTTCCTTATTTGATTCCTTCTTTGAAATCTATGAGAAAACACGCAAACAGTGGTGACTTTTACCTTCTCTTTTTTTTTCTTTTCAAATCAATAGATAATATGTGAGCTGCTGAGGGCTGTAATGAAACTAGGAAAATACTACAAATGTCACCATTTGCTTTTCCAGGGTTGAATTCAGTCCTGACCAAAATAGAGAGCAGATTTTTATGAAGTTTTCTTAATTATCTGTTATTTAGTTGTATGGTTTGGTAGCCGAGTGGGGTCAGTGAAAGTAGTCAGTCATTTTAAGAAGGTTTATTTATTTAGCTGAGTAGAGTCACAAATATCTGCAAACCAAGCAAGTCTGAGGTATGGAGATTCGGAGTTCGAGATCTGCCTGAGCTTTATATGGAATACCCCATCTATGAATTAAACATTTTTGGAATACTCACTTCATGCTAGCTGTCAGAGTAAAGATGAAACAGAAGCCACTCAGATAATTCCATCTATCACTGTCAAATGTTTACCCGGTGTTTCACAATCCCCATGTTAGTAGCCTCAGGAAAGTACTTTTGTCATATTACCCCATTTTAAGTTGAGTAGCACAAACATAGAAGGGGCCTTGTTCAAAATGACACAGACTTGCTGGCAAGTGACAGTGACAGGACTCAAACATCTACTTCCCTTTCGCAAGCTCTTTATTCCTACTCTGTGCTACATTTGAGGCCACTATCCCATGTCAGCATCCTTTCTTAGACTTTTTGGTTCCCAAAATTTCATTCCCCAAAGTTTCTATCAGTGCCCTTCTTAAATGTCAGCGCTTGTTTTCACTATAGACAAGCATTACTTGTTATGTACTTAGTTATTCAAGGCAAACATGAGAAAGGGAGAAGAGTCTTTTAAAGTCACATAGAGCACATACCTATTCTAATTGTGGTGTCATGTCAAAAGAAGCATTAAAATCTTTCATGCAATGGCATCATAGTGAGGAATGACCATTGAGAGCGACATTTGCTGAGTGGAGACAACTATTTTAGTTACAGTTCTTTTGGGATTAAATGCTCTGAAAATGTCAACTTAAGGATGAAAGGGTTAATTGTGATCATGTTTAGGTATGTGGTGTGAAAGTTGAAAAGTCAGGAGCTTAAAATAGTGGGTTACAAAGAGCAATGAGGGCTGCTGCTGCCTGCCTAGCTTTGCTTTCTTTATGTGGTCCAGGATCCAATGCAGAGAATGGTGCAACCAGCCCAAGGTGGTAGTGGGTCTTTCTACCTCAATTAGTCAAAATAACTTTCATAAGCATGTACACAGGATTGTCTCCTATGTGGTTCTGGATTTTTTCAAGTTGACAACATCATGGTTGCATTTATGTTCCCTAGTTCTTATGGCAGAAAATGAGTACCACTGTATGTAGAAGCCAACATCTGCTCTCTCACTAGATTTTGCTTACCGTCTTTACCATTTCTGTGTTCCTGAAGAAATGCTTTGTTGATCTGTAACATGAATGTGGATGTATTTCTCTCACATCTGGATATTATGTATATTTATTTGCATATTATTTATATATACTATTGGATATATATCCAATGTGTGTAATATATATGTATATATACATATATATATATTACATTATGTGTTTGGCATTTATGAATTAAGATAGTAATAGTTAAAGACAGCAGATTCCCTATCCCACTTTGTTGTTTAAAATGATCTAGAGCCTAGTGATAACACTGTTTATATTGGCACCTGTCAAGCAATGTAAAGTTGAAGTAGAAAGAAATACAATTCTTTTTCAGGAGTTGGTAAAATATACTTGGGAGTTGTGGGAACTTGTTTTATAGTCAGAATATTTAGAAGTAAATACAGATTTCGTATTTTAGTGTGTACATACCAATAGCATTCTTTTTTCGTTTTCTTTTCTTTTCTTTTCTTTTTTTGTTTTTGTTTTAAAACAGGATTTCTCTGTAGCTTTGGAGTCTGTCATGGAACTCTCTCTGTAGATCAGGCTGGCCTGGAACTCACAGAGATTTGCCTAGCTCTGCCTCCCGAGTGCTGGGATGAAAGGTTGGACACCAGGGCCCAAGATATAGCATTCTTAAATGCTAATTGACTCCCACAGACTCCTTTTTTGTGAAACTGATAGTGTTTGTTAAGAATGTGGTTGGTTTTTGTGTTGACTAGAGATTCTATTTTCTTCCACTGTATACACTGTTAGGCCTTTGTTTAACTCCTTCTGCTCCCCTAGAGTACAGAGATAGGATATATTTGTATAGTGTATAGTATATATTTGGTTTGTCATAAAGCATGTTTATCACTATGTTGTGAATATAAATATTTTCTTAACTTGCTGTATACAATGCATCTGGTATCACGAAATTCATACACTAGCTAAAAATGTGATGCTGTACAGAATCCTTCAGAGACTGTAGCTTTGACTTGGCAATAAGCAGGGAAACAGAAATAATAACTTCACCATCTGCATCCTACACCCTATACAGACATGAATAATTAATTGGCTACTTGGAGTTATTTGTTATTGCTCTGTGATATGAAATGTGCTCTATTTTCTGTGGAGATCAGAGTAATGGATTAAAATAGAAACCAAACAAAACTTTTCAAACCTGACCTTGATCCCATTTTGCTTTACGACTTCTAGAAATTCAGAGAGGAGATAGCTGTCAAAGGGTCTCAACAGTCTAGCTTTTCTATATCTGCAAGTTTCTGCCTCTAGCTGATTTAGGCTGAAAAGAATTTTTACACAATTGATGTGCTTGAAGTTAAATTAAAGAACTAAGCGCTCAGGTGCACCTTAATGTGTGTTTTTGTGAGTCAAGGTCAAATGAATTGGATTTGACCTTAAACATTGCCCCTTTAATAAAAGAAAGTATGTGGTTGGTGGGGGCTACCATCAGAGAAAATGTCTTCCATTCATGTTTTAAAATTGATATGAATTGTTTAAATGGAAATTGACATATGTGCACAAAACTTTTTGAAAGTTATCTTCTAGTTTCCTGTTTCACCAGCTATAAACTGAGGGTATGAACAGCATCTACTGTCCCCTTCAGTGGCATCTGGAAGATTCATTAGCTAATATTTGTAGAGTGCTTTGAAGATAAAGGTGTCAGCTATTATTATTACTAATAAACCATTTTTCTCCAGTGCAATTTTGGACAGCAGCCATTAAAAACCCATTACTGTATTTAACAGTAAAACAATCTGCTACAGCCTAGTATTTACTGCCTCAATTAAGCATACGTCCCACTTCTTTTGCCCCTCCAAATAAAGAGCTGGTGAGAAGGGACATAAAGGTGTGTCCTGTCATTTCCCAAGCTCATCTAAGTACTGAGCTTGTGTCGTTTGCCTGTCTCTGGAGAAAGCTGGGATCTATACTCCATGAGAAACAAGTTGGGCTGCACTTTTGTTTTTGTGGTTTATGAAAGGCATGGATCATTAACTTCTGGGCTTTTTACCCATCTGCATGTATATTGCAGTTTATTATCTTTGAAGGTTGAATTCAGCTATCTTTTTCATTGCTTGGCACTGATACCAAGAATGAAATTGACTCACATTGGAGGTTGTAGATATGTGTATGCATGAGAGAGAATTGTGTAATATTCAGAACTCAGTACTATGACTTAAGCTGAAAACTGAAATAATTATACATCTACTTCCAGTTCACAAATATTAATAAATAAAATTGAAGGTCTTGAATTATATAGACTAATTTCATAAATGAGTAAGTTACTATGACTAACATATGGCATTAAATCCCAATTGAAATTTATTTCAATCTCTGTAGATGTCCTAAAATACAGAATGATATTGGGTAATATAACAACTCACATATTTCCAAAATAATGCTCACTTTAAAAAATTTACTTTACTACAACAAATAAGAATAAAAATAAAAAATAAATCAATGCCTGTGTTGATACCTGCCCAGGACCATCAGTGCTAGCTACCTCTATATTTTTCAGCAACCCTGAAATTTGAATGGAAGACCTTCATTGTAACCCAAATGTAGTTTTATCAGGAAAAAAATCATTACTTTATAGCACAGATTTTATTATAGAAAGTCCTTCCTCAGTCATTATTGCTTTTATTTTAGAATGATTCGAATGAACACAATCATCTGTTTGATTTTAGTAGATAACAGGTCAGGGCGATGAGGGGAGTCTCACAGGATTATTCACAGAAGAAAGAGCTTTCAGTCAATGTCTTTCCATCAGCAAGAGACCTTTAAAATGATAGGTGTGATAACTCAAAAACCATAAGGCTAATGATCCTGAAGGTACAAAATAGTTCAAAATAAAGAAAATATATTGTGGTACATTACCTCTTGGCGTGCTGCTCATTCATCTGAAAGGGGGGTGGAAGAACTCTTCTCCAGTACTCTGGCCGCTTAATAAGACCAAGCCTCCAATGGAACACAAAGCCTTTTCAAATGGTTCATTTTAGATTAGTGAATTAATAAGTATCCAAAACAGAGGCTATTGTTCACAGACAGGGCTTTGCATTGTCCTTACAGGTGAACTGTGGCACATGTTTTAAAACTGATATCGCAGAGGGAGACCATGCTGTATATATACTGTTCCTATTTGATTGACTTCTGAATTCAGACTTAACTCTATTTCCATCTTTTTCTCTGTTGAACTGCACATAAAGAATTTACCATATGACTTAAGGTATTTTAAATTCAGGAGATATTACAATGGTTGGTGTTTGAAGCACATGAGGTATGCAGAGATGAAGTGTCTTTCTAAAGAGCAATGCATTAGAAGAGAAAGTAGTATCATAGACAAAAGACAGACGGACAGCAGCATGACTGCGGATCTGAGGAGAAGTCAGGCCCTCATGTTAGAATTTGAACTGTGGGTCCTTTCTTGTAGTTTTCATAGGCGTAGGGGTGGCAAGAATATTAATATGTTTTCTTTTTTGGTCCTCATTTGTCCATTAGTAAAGGTATCCAGTGAGTGTTCAGTTAAGGTGATCAATAAAGACATTTGTGCTTGACCATTATTGAGGATTGGTGGGACATGGAAGACAAGAATCTAGACAAACAAGCTACCTTACTTATGCAAATGCTAATTTCTGTAGATACTGGAATTGATGAAGTTCAGCCAGAATGTAGTAATTTTACAAAATACCATGTCTCTGGCTAACAGATAAATACTTTGCATATATGATTCTTAATGTATCAGTTGTTTGTTTTTGAGAAAAAAATATCCCAGAGCTTATGCATAGTTTTATTAGTCAGGGTTTTCTATGGAAACAGAACTTAAATAATATATTACATATACACCCAACACATACATATATTTACATAAAACACATATTAATCTTATATACATACATACACACATATATGATTTATGAGAATGTCTTACATGCTGTGGTCCATCTAATCCAACAATGATGGTAAACCATTGCAGGTTACAGGAATCCAATAATTGTTCAGTTCACAAGGCTGGATGTGTCAGTTGAATCCTGAAGAAGTAGGCTACAATGCCAGTGAAGAAAGAGACTTTGCAGCAAGAGCAAGAGAAAACAGGCAAAGAGAGCAAGATTCCTCGTTCCATGTCCTTTATATAGGCTGCCAGCAGAAGATATGATCCAGATTAAAGATGGATACTCTCACTTCAAAAAATATGGATAAAAATGTGTTTTCTCACTTCAAATAATTTAATTAATAAATAACTCCCCAATCTCAGATGTACCAGCTGCTTTAGTTTCTCTTAATTCTAGATTTAGTCAAGTTGAAAACCAAGAATTGTCATCATAATGGTTAAAAGGGGAGCTATTAAAAGATGATTCTCAAATGTGAACATTTAGCTGGTTATATAAGAAGTAAATGGACATTTTCTCATTTATCTGTTGATATATAGCAAACTACCCCATAATCCCAAACAGTAGAACCATGAAATATCGTGACACCATAGGTTGGAGCTTTAGGCAGAACTCAGTTTGGTGACTTCTCTCTTAGAGGGCACCATAGAGGTTCTATGGTGCTGATCAGGGATTGCTTGGATGGGGTGATAGTCCAAAATGGCTTCATTCTGTTGTGGCAAGAAGGCCACATGAAGCCCACATGCTCTTTTTTGTTTTTCTTGTGGCCTTCAGGACTCTACACTGGACTTTTTATTAAGCTCGGTGTTCTTCCCATAGAGGTGTAGGACCTAAGAGCCCAATCTGGAATCTCAACTATTTTCCTAAAGATTAGTTTTGAAAAAAATCCAGATTCAGTGAAAGTGTAGGATTCCTGCTGATAGATTCTAGTAGAAGAATAGGGAGGAATAAAAACAAAATAGAAACGCTTGTTATCAGAATTACCAAATCAGCTGCTATGTACCAAAGGTAGATCCCTCCATCACCAGTTCCTCAAAATTTGACTAGCATAAAACTATTATATTTGAGAGTAGTAACATGCCAATAATTTTTTTTGTTTAAGGCACAAATTGGAGAATTTTTTTAAATCATTCTATATATTTTATTTTCTAAAACATTGTTTTTATTGAGATATATGTTTCTCTGCTCCCCTTCCTTCCTCCTCTACCCTTTCCGATGATCCCCACATTCCCAATTTACTCAGGAGATCTTGTCTTTTGCTATTTTCCATGTAGAGTAGATCTATGTATGTCTCTCTAAGGGTCCTCTTTGTTGTCTAGGTTCTCTGGGATTGTAAATTGAAGACAGGTTTTACTTTCCTTTATGTCTAAAAGCCCCTTATGAGGGAGTACATGTTTTATTTGTCTTTCTGGGTCTGGGTTACCTCACTCAATATGATGTTTTCTAGATTCATTCACTGGCCCACACATTTTAAGATGCCATTTTTTATGCTGTATAGTACTCCATCGTGTAAATATACCACATTTGCCTTATCCATTCTTCAGTTGAGGGGCATTTAGGTTGTTTTCAGGTTCTGGCTTGACAAATAATGCTGCTATGAATGTAACTGAGAACATGTCCTTGTGGTATGTTTGAGTATCTGGTGAAGGAAAAAGGTCCTTCTTTCTATGTGTTGCTTGTACTGGTTAATGAATAAAGAAACTGCCTTGGCCTGATGGGGCAGAGCTTAGGTAGGCAGAGAAGACAGAACTGAATTCTGGGATGAGAAAGCAGAGTCAGAGAGAAGCCATTGGATCCTCTGCCTGAGATAGACACCAGTTAGAATCTCCAGTAAGCCACTGCCATGTGGCGATATACAGATGAATGGAAATGGGTTAAACTAACATGTAAGAGTTAGCCAATAAGAAGTGAGAGCTAATGGCCAAGCAGTGTTTTAATTAATAAAGTTTCTGTGTGGTTATTTCTGGTGTAAGATAGCCCGGCGGCTGGGATAAACAAGCGGCCCCTCCCCCTACAAGCATGCTTTGGGTATATACCCAAAAGAAGTATTGCTAGGTCTTGAGGTAGATTGTTTCCTATTTTTCTGAGAAATCATCATACTGTCATCTAAAGCAGCTGTACCAGTTTGCACTCCCACCAGTAAAGGAAGAGTCTTCTCTTTATCCTATGTCTTCTTTAGCATAAGTTGTCATAAGTGTTTTTGATCTTGGCCATTCTTACAGGTGTAAGATGGAATCTCAAAGTTGTTTTCATTTGCTTTTCTCTGATGGCTAAGAATTTTAAGCATTTCCTTAAATGTCTTTCAGCTATTTTAGATTCATCTGTTGAGAGTGTTCTGCTTAGGTCTCTTTTCCATTTTTTTTATTGGATTATTTGTTTTTTTGATGACCAATTTCTTGCGTTCTTTGTATATTTTGAAGATTAGCTCTCTGCCCAATCTGAGTTGGTGACAATCTCTTCCCATTCTGTAGGCTGCCATTTTGTCTTGTTGACCATGTCTTTTGCTTTACAGAAGCTTCTCAGTTTCAGGAGGTCTCATTATTAATTGTTTTTCTCAGTGTCTGTGCTACTGGGGTTATATTTAGGAAGTCATCTCCTGTGCTTGCTGTAGAGGACCACTTGTTGGTTCTGGGCTACCCAGTCCTGAAATAACCACATGGAAACTTTATTAATTAAATTATTGCTTGGCCCATTAGCTCTATCTTCTTATTGGCTAAATCTTACATCTTAATTTAACCAATTTCCATTATTTTATATTTTATCATAAGGCTTGTGGCCTACCGGCAAGGTTTCAACATATCTGTCTCTGGTGGTTGCTCCATGGTTTCCCTCTTACTCTACCTCTTTTCTCCCAGCATTCAGCTTGATTTTCCCTGCCAAAGAAGTTTGACCTTGTTTTAGGCCAAGCCAATTTTCTTTACTCATTAACCAATAAAAGCAACACAGACAGAAGGACCTCCCACACCATGTGCCCATTCATTGAAGGCTACTTCCCATTTTCTCTTCTATGAGGTTCAGTATGACAGGTTTTATGTTGAGGTCTTTGATCCATTTGGATTTGAGTTTTGTGCATGGTGATAGATATGGATCTATTTTCATTCTACTACATGTTGATATCCAGTTTTTCCAGCACCATTTGTTGAATATGCTTAATTTTTTCAGTTTATCTTTTTTGCTTCTTTTTCAATAAATCATGTATTCGTGAAATCAAAATTCAGGTGTGTGGATTGGTATCCAGGTCGTCAATTCTCCTGTCTGTTTTTATGCCAATACCATGCTGTTTTCAGTACTGTAGCTCCATAGTAGAGCTTGAAGTCAGGGATTGTGGTGCCTTCAGAAGTTCCTTTATTGAACGTGATTTTTTGAGTTTTGACAAAATTGATACTTTCCTGTTTTGTTTTGGTGTGTGTGTCTGTGTATGTATGTGTGCAATTTTTGTTATTTTGTTTTAACTTAAGACTTCATGCATGTTTCACAAATGCTTTTCTTCTATGATAATATGGTCCTATGAAGTGCACATGGCTTTTGTCTAGAGAAAGCAGTAGAGAAATAAGAGGAAGGGACAGCTTGTTGGCTGCAACATTGTAGACTAAGACTTGAGTTGGGTGAGATGCTCTTGTTCTTTCCCCAGCTCTGTTTATATTCATCCCTCCTCTTTTTCATTTCTCTTGGAAATGGTTTGGACTTGTGACTACCAGGAAATTCCTTAGCAGATTCCAAAGGGCCATTTGCAGTGAACTCTCCATGCTGGAGATACACTGCTTAGATTACCAAGGGTTGCCAGCCCTATGGGGGAGAGAGTAGAGGTCACTTTCCCTTTTACTTCCAGAGTCACATAAGACATAATGGAAAGGGGAGTATGTAGTTTACTGTGAAATGATGAGTAGGTATTTAACTGTAGCAATCCCTTACCTGTAGCTCACTTTCCCTTCTAATTTTTTAATGATCATGAAGAACTGTGGCCATGCCTTACCAGGTTGTGTGTATCCATGACCTCTACTCTACTGTCTCCCTAAATCTTGCTATTAACTTCTTCCTTGTATGCTCTGTTCTTTCTCTGTTATTAGAAAGCATATGGATGGGCTTATCATTCTTATTCTGCAGGAGTTCTGATTCAACTTGTGAGAAACACAAGAACATGTTAGGCACCCATTATCTTGGCAAAAGCATGTGTAAAATATTAAGATATATATTTCTCATGTTCCCTAAGGCAACTCAATGGCACAATCAACAAAAATAACTTTAAAATACTATGCTATTATGAATTTAGCTCTGAACTGGTCATGCTATAAATTCTCCTTGAAACCATTATGTGCACATATCATTTAATTGGTCCTTCTGATAATTTCATGAGCAAGAACTTAAGTAGAACTAACATGTGTGTACCCAAACCATCAGCTCACGGACTATCTGATTTTTGCCTTATTTTCACGACAGTTCAACTGGACTTATTCTCTAGAGTATCAAATGAAAATATAACCTCATGTCCCAAAGGGAGTAAGTGATAGTTAGAGTGACTGTAACTCAGAAACAAAGATCCCGATTACTCTGACAGACACATTCCACTGGAGAGGAGATTTAATAAAGAAAGGAAGGCATGAATCATTGTATTGTCTGAACAGATTGGCGAGGGCAATATTTAAATGTGTTCCCAAAAGGTTAAGAAATTTCTGCTATGGGATTCAGATGCTATGGAAAGCTGTCTGGTAAGTGAATATATCCCAACAGTTTTGCCAGATAGTCTGAAGTATGTTAGCTAAGGCACAGAGTTAGACAATAAGTGGCTATTGAGGGGACTAAAAACAACACTGAGTAATTTTGACATTTTATCTGCAACATTCCAACTCTCTATGGTGACAGTTTTAATTTGTCACTGTGCCTTACAGAATATGCAGCCTGGAACATGAGTTTATAGAAGTATGCAAGGAACATAAGCTCAGAGGATTATACAAACTTCATGAACATGTTTCATTCTCAGATGATAAAACTCAAGGTCTTATAAATAACAATTCTGGTGAGAACTGCCTTATGGGTAGAGTGGTAGTGAGGCCCTGTGGGCTTCCCGTGGCAATTCCTCTGGTTATTGTCACAGCACACATGATCTCCAATTTTCTCAGAGTCCCTTTTGACAAAGTACAGTAATTTTACCATAGCACGGATCATGTTTTTCTTGTCTTGCTTTAGCAACTTGCCATTTTCTGTCACTTGAAGCCGCCGCAAAACCTGTTTCTATTTTCTCCCTGACACACAGATTTATTCCCCCCTCAGCTGTTCTAGAAAATTCCTTGTTCTGTCTTCCAGTTGCTAGACCACTGCAGGTTTCACCAGATTTCTGCCTTGTGTAGCCTTTCCTTTTCACTGAGGCCTAAATGTCACTGTTCAAATCTACTTTCTCGCCTGTCACTTTGACCAGGATGCCACTTGCTTCCTGAAAACTTCTCCTCGCTCCCCCTTGCTTTGCTGGCCAAGTAACTGTCACACTTACTTTCCACATTAAGTAGCCCCAGGCTTCATTATTCTTCTCTACTTCCGTGTATCCTTAGAGACCCTCTAGCACAACAGCTCCCAGGCCCTTTCTCGCAAGAGTCTAGGTTCTCACACAGGATTTGTGTTGTCCTTTCTTTTGATGTAACTGGTCATTGGAGACTCATTCTCTAAGACAAGCAACCCCAAAGTCTTTGTGTATTATCTTCGTACTGCCTCCTGTAATTCACTAAAACTGTTAACATATTCAATTCACACACACACACACACACACACACACACACACACACACACACACACACACACAGGTTTTATTTCACTAGTCAAAGTGCAACAGTGACGTCAGTGGCCAGCAATGAAAATGTCTATAAACATAATAGGGTGAAAGCAGCTGAAACTCACCACATTCTGATTAGATGATAGGGTTCTCTGCTACAGGCTTTTTCTTGTTCTTTAGTCTCCTTGATCTTTAAAACTCAGGTCTCTAAAATTTGCACGCATGCTGCTGATGGGTTAAGTTTTACCTGAAACCTGTAACCCTTTGTAGTCCATAAAATGGAGAGATGCTTTGCAGGGATTGGCATTCCTGTGATGAACTCACTGATGTCCCTTCCAAAACACATGCAGAAGTGCTCACAGGACCTAAGATACTATAGGTAGAGATACAAAATAATGCAATAAGGGCCAGAACAGCCCACTTTGAGTTGACAGTTAACTTGACAGAATCTAAAGTCATGTGGGAGACAGACAGGGCCTCTGGCTATTTGATGTGTATGTGTGTGTGGATGGGGGGTGGGAGAAGGGACCTCAGTTACATGAATTGAAGTGGGAAGACACCCACACTGGGTGGAACCACTCTCTAGTTGGGGGTCTGGAGAATATAACTGGAGAAAGGAAAGTGAGCATTCGTACTCTCTTCCCAACTGTGGATGTGATCTACCAGCTGTTTCAAACTCCTACAAACTTGGTTCTCCACCATACGGAACAATTCCTAGAACTGTGAGACAGAATAAATTGTTGAGTTAAATTGTCTCAAGAGGGTTTATGTCAGCAACAGAAGGAACAAGTAAGACACTTCCTGGGAGCAAATTTTCACACTCCTCTCTCTATAATATTCCTGATTCATGTGAAAATCAACTGTGCTATAGTATGAATTATAGGGTCATTTATATGCACCTGCTGATCTCAAGAGACTTATAGTTACCCATAAACTATAGGAAGTATCAAAATGAAATTTATTTCCTTTTTTCTGTGTCCAGCGCCTTCCCGATGTTAGGAAACTCAGACTTAATGAAAGAGCTAAAGATCTGGGGTACAGACCCAAATATTAGGCAGTGTAGATGGTGAAAATGAATCAGGACTGCTCAGATAATGTAATAAGAGTATCCAAACCAGAGAATATTTCCTTTGTTCAAAAGGACTGAAGAAGAGGTTGACGTTTTAATAGCAAAGGCATTTATTTGTGATCAGCCTTTTGTAACCATCTATTTTTAGCAGTATTTATCACTGCATAATCCAATATCCTTAGTGAAAACCATTTGATGTGGTAAAATGTGGCCTCAATATCACTCTCTAGTTCTGAAAGGTTTTTACTTCTTTTGCACAAGGCAAGATTTCTCTCCAATTAGGAGTAAGGTCAGAGAAATTCAAGCACAGAAGGAAGATGGCTTCTTCAAAAGCACACATGCCAGGCTCGGGCTTGTTTGCTTGGTTGGCAAGAGGCTGAGTGCAGGGATATTCCAGTTCATCCTAGAAACCCTAGGTTCCAGTAACATACTGACACTCTTTTCAGTCCTGAGATGGTCTAGAAATCACCTGTTCACAAAAGCAAACAAACAACACTGAAACCTAACATCTGCCTTATTTTCCATTTGGGTTAATTTTTCTTTTCCATGTAGAAATATCACTAAGCAGAGGCTCTGCTTCCTTTCAAGGCCTAGTTCTGAGAGCTGGAATTTCAGAAAAGAATGGAGAAGGATGCCCTGTGGGTATTACCTAGACTTATTATTCACTTGAAGTGAAAAAAAAACAAAAACAAAAAAAAAATGTTCTATAGAATGCCAATAACCAAAAGCTTCCTCACTTTGGTTTGAGTGTGTATAAGTCTTTCTGCAAGTTTAAATAAAATTATTTAAGATAATTTTCTAAGATATTTTATGCTGTATAATACATTATAAATATTTTATTAACCAAGAAAGCAACAATAAGATTGAATATTTTACATATTTTATTTTAATAAAATTTACAACTTTGAGAACTTTTACCGTGTTCTTTTTTTTAATGTATGGATGTAGTACCTATAGCATTGGTTAATAATAGAATCTTTTGCTTCTGGTAGCATTTTGTATTTCTCTCCATGAATACTGAGGAGTTTTCATTTCTATCTATAAATATAGACAATGATACTTATTCTAGACTAAGAAGGAAAAAGTTCTTATGTTGTTGGTTTTGAAATCAACTGTTACGTTAATCTAACTTCGTATGACTCCCTAAAAAATTAATCATATGGAGCCAATCATTTCAAGACTATGCACTTGACAATCATAGTGTACACACATACACACATGGACCTATGTGAGCTCACACTATCTCACACACAGCCTCTACTTCTGTTGTGCTCTCTTAGGTTCTGCTTTCTTCTAAAGGTTTCATCAGAAAAGTGAAAACTCTTCAAAATTTCCAGGCACTTAGTCTGTTTACTAGAATCACAAATGACATCGTTTTCTTGGCCACATGCTAGGTGATTAATTATAGCATGTTTCTGGGCACTGAGGCATGTCTGCCATAAGCTTATCACCTGACTTCTGAAAAAGGTATATAGTAGTCTATCAACTGATTAATTTATTTGCTGTTTTAGGATTTCAGAGTTGGTTGTCTTTTTATTTTTATTTTTTTTCATTTTTAGCATTTTTGCCAATGTTTTATTTATGGATTCCATGAACGAATCAGTTTTATTAATGGCCAGGCCAGCCTTATCCATTGGAAATTGGTGACATGACTATTTTCAGTGACTTTTAGGAATGGCTTAAAAATAGGAATATAGGATGGAAACCTAGTCTCTAAAATATAACAAAAATGTAAGCCAGTGCTATAAGAAATGATATTGCAATTTGCAGAAATGTAACTAATCAGATAATTTTGATATCTCATGTTTTGGAGAGGCTGGTGACACATGCCTAATCTCAGTATTTAGGAAGCTTGGACAGGAAAATGTGACTGGCTAGATGAGGCTAGATAACGCTAGTATGGGCCGGACACAAGACCTTGTCTCAGAAGACAGAAATGCCTTAGAGGTAAATTTAACATTACAGAGAAAATAGACATAGTGAAAATTAGTTTCTATTTATTAAAAAGAAAGTTGTTGTCAGGCATAAAAATTAGATACCTGTGAGGTAGCCTATGGAGGCTACAACAGGTGTATTGAGAGTTAGATGCCAACCTGGTATACCATTGACTTCTTTTCAAACCCTGGCTAAAGTGGAAGATGTTGTTTCTGATGTCCAGTGTCTGGGGATGGAGCTCAGTTGTGGAATTTTGTCACCCCTGTGGAAGGCCCTGTAACCTTTCCACTTCTGTGGAAGGTCCTGAACCTTGCCTACCCTGTGGAAGTTCCTGTAACAGTGCCAGCCCTGTGGAAGGCCCTGTAACTTTGCCACCACTGTGGAAGGTCCTGAATTTAATCCCTATTATGCAGGGAAAACAAACAAACAAAAACTCAAAGCAAAATCCAGAAATTGCACCTCTGAGAGGTAATCTGACACAGTTGTAAATGCTGGATACATATATGTATGCTACATGTTTTGGGTCTCATGGTTTCCACATTGATATTCCGTATGGACAATTTGAACAAAAGAAAAATCTCCCTGTTTATGTATTTTTTACTATTTTAACTATAATGAGGGGTAGTAACATGAATGCATCTTTCAGAATGTTGATGTGAGTCAATTTTGAAACAACCAGCAGAAGTATAACCTCTAAATCATAAACGAGTTCATCTTTGACCAAGAGGCCAGAGAAACAGCTCAGTGGTGAAGAGCAGTTGCTGTTCTTGCACAAGGCTGGAGTTCAGTTCTCAAGACCCATGTCAGGAGACTCACAACTCACTGTAACTCCAGCCCCAGAGGACAGGATGTCCTCTTCTTGCCTTTCTGGGTACCTGTGCCCATTCAGGCACACACATGCAGACAGAAACCTGAAAATTAAACACATTTAAAAATACTGTAAGATAGGTTGTTCTCCCACATATCTTCAGAAACACATGGCCTTACCAGAAGGATATAGTCTTCTAAATTCTCTTATATTGCCATCTGTCCATGGCATAAACAATCCATTTGGTAGACTCATTTTCCTGTGAGCACTGGACATCATTGGCCAGAACACAACATACATTTTTGGGAAAAGGAAGCTAAATGTGGCTACTTTTACCCAGAAAGCAAATATTTCTGGGGTTTGGCAGGGTTTGTAGATACTATATCCAGTATTCTTGCTTAGTGTTGATTTGTAGGAATGTCTGACAAAAGATCTCAAGCTAACAGGATACTCAGCAACGCAAAAAAGAGACCAAATCACATTCTTTTTTGTCAATGTTTTCACTATAGACATATAATATTAAATCACATGGAATTAGGGTACGTCCATCTCAGCAACCTTTTGTACTCAATGTGTTTTATAAGTTGTTTGTGCTGATTAACAGTTTAAAAGCCTGCAGATGAAGGGAGTTTTAGGAGTTTAGGAACCCTTCTTTAGCCCTGTGTGCATTGGGAAGACATTGCCTTCTGTACAACTCCTGACTAATTCGGTTTGAATAGATTCCTGCTGGGAAGCAACATCATCACACACTGAAAAAAAATTAGGTATGGGATATAGGTGTGCTTTCAGATAGAAGCTGGTGAAAGAAGAGTTAATGCCTTCAAGTGAAGTGTGTATGTATGTAGCTTTGGTTTCTTTCTTTCTTTCTTTCTTTCTTTCTTTCTTTCTTTCTTTCTTTCTTTCTTTCTTTCATTCGTCAAATATTTATGAAGCTGAAACTAAAACCCAGACACTGTGCTAAGCATTGTGATGAAGATAAGTCTCCTGTCTTCCCCCAGTGGCTTTCCCTAAGAATGTAAGTCAATAAATAAGGAAAGACATAAAACCATTCCAGGAAAGAAACAAAGGCTCACAAATGAGAAAAAAAAAAAAAAGAAAAAAAAAAAAGACTAGAGGAGATTAGTCAAAAGGATTCTCTCAAAAGGTGCCTTTTAAACTGAGCCAGAGAGGAAAGAAAACAGGCAGGAAAAGAGCCAGAAGAGTAGAGAGGCAGAGATATGTGTGTGTGTGTGTGTGTGTGTGTGTGTGTGTGTGTGTGTGTAGGTGGTGTGATTTAACTTTGTTTAGAGTTGACAGTAGACTAGACCCCACAGAACAATGAGTGGGGAAGCCACTGGCTAGCATTATGCAAACTCAGTGAAGATTGTAGAAGACAACATTCTTCATGGATGGCACTATAGATTAAATGTTCTGGACAAACTTCAAAGAAATCCAAGAAGTTAAACAAATCAATGCAGTTAATGTTCAAACAACAGCAAACATACAAGGAACACTTTTCTTAATTTATTCGATTTAAAAACAATATCAATCCAAATCCCCACTCCCTCCCCTCCTCCCATTCCATCCACAAACCCTCCTACCCCACCCTCTCTAATCCTAAGAGAGGGTAAGACACTTTGCTTTGAGGAAGGTCCAAGACCCTTCCTACTACATCTAGGCTGAGCAAGGTATACATTCAAAAAGAATAGGATCCCGAAAAGCCAGTACATGCAGTAGAGATAAATCCCAGTACCACTGCCAGTGGCCCTTCAGTCTTCCCCAGCCATACAACTGTCAAACACATTTAGAGAGACTAGTTTGGTCCTATGCTTGACAAGAAACATTTTTCATGAGGAGTATATTGCTGTGTTAATGATGTATATCAATTGGTATTCTTTTTTATTACTTAAAAAAATACTAATCCAAATTCCCACTTCCTCCCCTCCTCCAAGTTCCCTCCCTCTCCCTCAACAGACCCTCCCCCAAACCACTTCAACCCTAGGGAGTGCCATGCACCCTGCCCTGTGGAAAGTCCAAGGCCCTCCCTACTACATCTAGGTTGTGCAAGGTTTACATCCAAAGAGAATAGAATCCCATGAAGCCGGTATATGCACATCCCAGTGTCACTATCAAAGGCCCCTCAGTCTGCCCCAGCTGTCAACCCCCTTCAGAGGTTTGGTTGTTCCCATGCTCATTCACTCCCAGTCCATTAGCTCAAGCAAACTGCCTCAGTGGATGACCCCCTCTTGGTCTTGAATTCCTTGCTCATACTCTCACTCCCTCCACTCTTCAGCTGGATCTTGGGAGTTCAGTCCAGTGCTCCCATGTGGGTCATTGCCTCTGTTCCCATCTGTTGTTGGACAAAGGTTCTATGGTGATATTTAAAATAATCATCAGTCTGACTACAAAGTAAGGTCAGTTCAGACACCCTCGCCTCTATTGCTTAGGGTCTCAGATCGGTTCATCCCTGTGGGTTCTTGGTCATTTTTCTAGAGCCAGGTTTCTTGCTAACTCCATAACAGATCCCTCAATCAAGATATCTCTTTCCTTGCTCTCATATCTGTCCTTCCTCCATCTCGACCACCCCATTTCCTCAAGTTCTTCTCAACTTCCATTCTCTCCCCTCTACTCCCCGCCCCCTGCTCCCAAATTTTTGTCTGATTCCAATTTCCAAGTGGATCTATATATGTTTTTCTTTGGGTTCACCTTATTACTTAGTTTCTCTAGGATCCTGAACTATAGGCTCGCTGCCCTATGTTTATGACTAGTATCAACTTATGAGTGAGTACATACCATATTTGTATTTTTTGGGGGGTGGCTCTGGGTTACCTCACTCAGGATGATGTTTTCTATTTACTTCCATTTGCATGCAAAATTCAAGATGTCATTATTTTTTACTGCTGAGTAGTACTCTAATGTGTAAATGTGCCACACTTTCTTTATTCATTCTTCAGTTGAGGGGCATCTAGGTTGTTTTCAGTTCTGGCTATTACAAATAATGCTGCTATGAACATGGTTGAACAAATGCTCTTGTAGTATAATTGACCATCTTTTGGATGTATTCCCAAGAGAGGAATTGCTGGATCCTGAGGTAGGTTGATTCCCAGTTTTCTGTGAAACTGCCACACTGATTTCCAAAGTGGTTGCATAAGTTTGCATTCCCACCAGCAATGGATGAGTGTTCTCGTTACTCCACATCCTCTCCAGCATAGGCTATCATTTGTGTTTTTGATCTTAGCCATTCTGAGAGGTGTAAGATAATATCTCAAGTTTGCATTCCCACCAGCAATGGATGAGTGTACCCCTTTCTCCACAACCTCTCCAGCAAAGGCTATCATTGGTTGATGTGGGAGTGTCATATATCAATCTGTTGATTTCATTGGTTAAGTTATAATAAACCAGCTGCTTGGCCTCATGGCTTGGAACATAGATGGGAGGAGTAAACAGAATAGAATTCTGGGCGGAAGAGGAAGTGAGGTCAGACTCTGCTCTGCTCCCGGAGAGACCCGACAGCTCTGCTGGAGCA
>NW_026067947.1:7394223-7398141 GCF_014885135.2 Alexandromys fortis
GGGGAAGGGAACGGGGAGGCGGCGGTGGGGAAGAGACAGAAATCTTTAATTAATTAATAAAGAAATAAATAAATTAAAAAAGATAATATCTCAAAGTTGTTTTTATTTGCATTTCCCTGATAGCTAAGGACAAAGAACATGTCCTTAAGTATCTTTTAGCCATTTAAAATTATTCTGATGAGAATTCTCTGTTTAGTTCAGTACAACATTTTTAATTGGGTTATTTAGAATTTTAATGTCTAATTGCTTGAGTTCTTTATATATTTTGGAGATCAAAAATGATGTGGGGTTGGTGAAGTTTTTTTCCCCATTCAGTAGACTGCCTTTTTGTCTTATTGACTATGTCCTTTACAGAAACTTCTCAGTTTCAGGAGATCATTTATATATTGATGCTCTTATTGTCTGTGCTACTGGGGTTTATATTTAGGAAGTGGTCTCCTCTGTCTATGCATTGAAGGTTACTTCCCATTTTCTCCTCTATCAGGCTCAGTGTGGTCAGACTTATATTGAGGTCTTTAATCCATTTGGACTTGAGTTTTGTGCATGGCAACAGGTTGACATCCAGTTAGGCCAGCACTATTTGTTGAAGATGCTTTTTTCCATTGTATCTTTTACGCTTCTTTGTAAAAAAAAATGTGTGTGGATTAATATCCGGGTCTTCAATTTGATTCCATTGGTCAATGTCTGATTTTATGCCAATACCAAGCTGTTTTCACTACTGTAGCTTTGTAATAGACATTGAAGTCAGGGATGGTAATGCCTCTGGGAGTTCCTTTATTATACAGGATTGTTTTGGCTATCCTGGGTTTCTTGTTTTTCCATATGAAGTTAAGTATTGTTCTTTCAAAGTTTGTGAAGAATTGTGTTGGGGTTTTGATCCCCTTGATCTCGCTTATTGTCTTATTTCTCCAACTAGAACACTGAGTACTATATTGAAGTACTATATTGAATAGCTATGGAGAGAATGGACAACCTTGTCTTGTCCCTGATTATAGTGGAATCTCCTTGCGTTTCTCTCATTGACTTTTTGAATGGTTTTCTTTGTTTCTATTTTATTGATTTCTGCCCTCAATTTGATTATTTCCTGGCATCTACTCCTCCTGGGTGAGTTTGCTTATTTTTGTTCTAGAGATTTCAGGTGTGCTACTAAGTCCAGGATTTTATGTAGGCATTTAGTGCTATGAAGTTTTCTCTTAGCACTGCTTTCACAGTCTCCATAAGTTTCAGTATGTTGTGCTTTCATTTTCATTAATTTATAAAACATCTTTGATTTCTTTCTTTTCTTCTTTGATCAAGGGGTGATTCATTTGAGCATTGTTCATTTTCTACGAGTTTGTGGGTTTTCTGCAATTTTAGTGTTTTTGTTTAATTCTAATTTTACTCCATGATGATCTGATAAGATACAGGGGGCTATTCCATTTTTTTGTATCTGTTGAGGTTTGCTTTGTGACTGAGTATGTATTCAATTTTAAAGAAGTTTCCATGAGATGCTGAAAAGAAGATACATTCTTTTGTGTTTGGGTTGAATGCTCTATAAATGTCTGTTAAACCCTTTTGAATCATAACATCTGTTAGTTTCTTTATATCTATTACATTTCTGTCTGGAAGTCCTATTCATTGGTGAGAGTGGGGTACTGAAGTCTCTTTCTATTAATATATAGATGATGATGTGTGATTTAAACTTTAGTAATCTTTTTTTCAAATGTTGGTACCCTTATATTTGGGGCATAGATATTCAGAATTGAGACTTTATCTTGATGGATTTTTCCTTTGAAGAATATAAAATGGCCTTCTCATCTCTTTTGATTAATTTTAGGTTGAAGTCTATTTTGTTTGGTATTAGAATAGCTACACTTTCAGATAAAACAAATTTTATAGTCAACAACATACTAGAGTATTGGTTGTTGCATGTAGTCAGGGCAATACAAAATCACAAAGAAGCAGTATGGTTCACCTATGATATGGGATACTGTCAAACAATCAAAAACAATAATCTGCAAATGTATACAGCGATGAAAAAGATTTTCCTAAGTAAAGCAAAAAATAAACAACAAAGATCCTGGCCTGGTTTTCCAAGTTGGTAACACCAGTGTTATGGAGACTAAAACAAGAGGATCCCTGGGCCTTGCTGTCTGACAGCCTGACTGAGCCTTCAGTGAGAAACCCTGTCTCAAGGGAATATGGTAGACATAGACAGAGGAGGATACTCAGTGTCCTTTTACAGCCTCTGTACACTTTTGCTCTGTGCTCAACTACACACACATATGCACATACAAACCTCCTACACACATAAAATGAGATACTAGGCAAGTAAGGAAAAAGTACCAATATTCACCAATTTTTGATAGCATTTTTGTTATCTTTAATACACTTTAATTTACTAATAAAGAAGCTGGAGTTATTGTAAATTTGTGTTTATACTAGTTAGTATATTTTAATTCAACTGTTGAAGCGTTACAGGAGAGGTTTAAGATATGCTTTCATGTCAACTCCAGAGTAGATAGTAGCCCAATTAGAACAGAGACTTCTATGTAAAGTACTTTAAATTTACTAATAGATTTATTCACTAGACCTCACAGATATTCCATGCTTCCCAATTTTAATACAATGATATTGTATGAAACTTTTCTGGGTAAGACTTTAGCAAATACCTACTTGCCCCAGATAGTGAACCTACTACACACTAAAGTAAGGGTACTACCAGAGTCTGAACTGGTAAGCCAGTGAGATTTTGTGGTTTCTCATATGGTGAGGGATTACCTAAAGCAGCAGAGATTACTCACAGACAATTGCATCACCAAAGGCCAACTGTAGTGTGGGTAACAGCTTTGAAATCTGGAAACCCAAAGCACACTGCAGGGCATAAAGGCAGTTTAACAGGTCAAAGGATGCCACCTTGAGACAACTGAGATGGCCTCTTCCTCATCTCGTCAGCTTGGCTTTTCTCATGGTGTCGCTCGGCAATGCTCACTTCTTATATAAACTTGAGAAGGGGGCAGGACTAACTTTGTCTGGTATATTTCAGAAATGACTTGAAGCTTTTGGGTTGTTGACATCCTGTTTTTTCAATGACTTTCCTTCAGGATGCACTTTCTTTTAGAACAATCTGTGCCTTACAGGCATTCTTCCAAGATGGAATATTTTCTTCAAGACAAAATTGCTGCACAGCACACAGACTTTATGAAACAGTAAACGAGTATCGACTCAGTTTCATGTTCACCAGAGTCAGGGAGTCAATGGCTCAGCATTCCAGTGGTTAGCATGCACACAGGGACTTGTATGTCATAGTATTTAGGATGCTGGGTAATCCTGCCAGTTTTCTCATCACTACAATGCTCTTTCCACTACATGCTGTGAAAGACAGGATTCAAGTTATTTGTTTAATATTAAACTAATATGAATGTAAATGTGATAACTTATATCACATACTAAGCCACTGTATCTAAATATTTACTAGCTTAATTTGTGAAAATACTTTTTTGCACTCAGAGAAAATATAACTGCCTTTGTTACATAAATTTGAGTTTAGGACTTAGGTTTCTGTAAGAGGCAACCTAATTTTAACTTAGATTTAAGAATATACTATGATTTCATCTTCCTGCAAAATAATTAGAATGAATACAGCATGTATTTTGTATGTACTCAAAAGATGTATAAAATTGTCTTCCAATTTTTTTAATTTTTTTCTTTATTAATTAATTAAAGATTTCTGTCTCTTCCCCACCGCCGCCTCCCCTTTCCCTCCCCTTTCCCTCCCCTTCCCCCAATCAAGTCCCCCTCCCTCGTCAGCCCAAAGAGCAATCAGGGTTCTCTGCCCTGTGGGAAGTCCAAGGACCACCCACCTCCATCCAGGTCTAGTAAGGTGAGCATCCAAACTGCCTAGGCTCCCACAAAACCAATAGGTACAGTAGGATCAAA
>NW_026067947.1:7398885-7461664 GCF_014885135.2 Alexandromys fortis
CCTCTCTAGCAAAGGCTATCATTGGTGTTTTTGATTTTAGCCATTCTGACAGGTGTAAGATGGTATCTTAAAGTTGTCTTGATTTGCATTTCCCTGATCGCTAAGGAAGTTGAGCATGACCTTAGGTGTCCTTTGGCCATTTGCTATGTACACAACTTTATTAAGTGACTTGTATTAATTTCTGTTGTTGGAGTAACTAATTGCTACAAATTGGGTGTCTTAAAAACTAAATAATTTCTTCTCTTACCATTTTAGAGGTGAGATGACCAAATGTCAAGGTGTCTGTAGGGTCAAGGTTACTCTTCCCACTCTGTGGAGATTTTTTCTGTTTCCAGTTTAGCTTCTAGAGGCTGCTTGGATGCATTGGCTGTGGCATCTTCCTTCATTGTTTAATGTTTTTCTACATCTCTACTCTGTCCCTAAATCAGCTTGTCATAGTCTTGTTCTTCTGGAAAGAAACTTAAGATTACATTGGACCTATTCACATGTTCAGAGTCAGTATCTTTATTTTTAAGATTACGCAGTCATTGCTTCTCGTTGTTTTTTTTTTTTTTTTTTTTTGTTTTGTTTTGTTTTTTGAGACAAGGTTTCTCTGTGGCTTTGGAGCCTGTCCTGGCACTAGCTTTGTAGACCAGGCTGGTCTCGAACTCACAGAGATCCACCTGCCTCTGCCTCCCTAGTACTGGGATTAAAGGCATGCGCCACCATCGCCCGGCTATTGCTTCTGGTTTTAAAGTTACACCGACGTGTATAACATGTCCCCAAAAACTGGAAATTAAAATGAACATTTTGGTAGTCATTATTTCATTCAACCATATCACTCTTCAAACCCTCTTCAGCATGTCATGTATATGTAGTGAAGACTCACTCAGGTGAAAGGGCTGTGGTTGCCATTTTCACTATCTCATCTCAAACACTGTTACCTAAGTAAAATGTTACTGGGGCACATACTTGCACTAAAAGCACATATTACAAGACCAACTTGCTTTAAATATTGACTTATAAAGCTAAAATAACTTGTGTAGGTGGTTTTACCATGTCTTTTGAGAACAGTTTCCTATTCATAGTATGGTCAGTTTTTACCATGACTATTATTATTGTAAAAGGTATAAAAAATAGGATTAATCTTAGAACACTGCCCCAGTTCATACATGGACTATTTTTAAAGCTGTTAGAACAGTGACTAACATTTGCTACATTTGTGTTTGCTGAAAATTTTGTTATTATTAGATCTACATACAGTTTCAAAGTCTTTTAGTTGGAAAACTTGAAGAACTCAGTGGGAAAGACAAGTTCAAATGACTACTTCAAAATCTCAAAAGGTCATTCAGTGTAGATTTACTGACCGCGGCATAAGTACAAAGATTTCTGCTAAGCTCTGGGCCAATAATGAACAACGTGAAACATTCCCTGCCCTCAGAGAACATGTAGGCTGCTACAGCAGGCAGGCGATTAAAGAGTGAAGGGCAAATGCTGTGGTGGGAATTGTACAGGCCATCATTGTCTTGGTCTCTAGAGTTCTATACCAAATTTACATGTTTGAAGCTTAAAACTGAATATAAATTAGAGGGCTATTTAACAAGCCTCAATTAATTATTGGGTTGCATCTTCAAGCTAGGAAATAGCTTATGAAATAAATATGAAACACAATTCAAGCAGAACACAATTTAAATATTCACACAGAGTATCTCTCTCTCTCTCTCTCTCTCTCTCTCTCTCTCACACACACACACACACACACACAACTAAGCAATGCTTCTGTTACACTAAATATCTAAATTCAAAATAGGGAATTTTGAGGTAAAAGAAACTACTGTGTTTCGGCTGTCTTTTTAGTTGAAAACCCATCAATGTCTTTTTAGAGAAAATAGATTTGCTCTATAGAAAAAAGTACAGTTTTTCCCTGTGTGTGAGTGCGAGCAAGTGTGCACATGGGTATGTGTAGGTCAAGTGTTGAAACTGGTATCTTTCTCTTTGATCTCTACCCTATTCTTTGAGACAGAATCTCTCACTGAACCCAGAACTCATTGGGTCAAGCATATGGGCTAGCCAGTGACTAGCCCATAGGACTCTACAGTCTCTGTGACTCCTGCACCAGGATTCTAAATTCCCTCCTGGACCTGTCATGGGTGCTAGGGACTAAGATTCAATTTCTCATGCTTGTGTAGCAGGCAGTTTCCCTACTGAACTGTCTCTCTAGCTTTAGGGCTTTTAGATGTTCCCTTTCCTGTTCCTCTCTGGAGTATGTCATCTTTATCCAATGCTAACAGGCAGTTCAGTAATAGACTGAAGAGATTTCACATAGGAACATTTTGAAAACAGTGTGAGAAGTGCGTATTAGACTTTGTCAAAATATTTCCTTGTAGGGAACAGGGGAAAAAATTTGCCAAAAGTTAAAATACATGGCAGGTTAATTCATGCATATTATTTCAGGTAAATAATTTTACTGAGAGTCTTTCTAGGTAAAATTAATGTTTACACTGTGTATAATCATAGCAGGTTTAAACATTACCAAAGTTTGAAGGGAGAATGACTGATAGTCATGTCCTCTGTTATCCACTTCCTCTCCATCTAATACTCATCTTATTTTTGCGTTAATAAATGCAATCTAAGTTGTCTATTCAAACAATGGAAGGGATTTATAAGTCATTTTTCCTCTTCTCTGTTTTCTTTACTATTTTTAAAATCTTTTCAATAGAAAAGTCCTATGAGAAAACACACAGAAGGCAGAGAATGGTTATTTGCTGAAGGTAGACCTGAAGCTGAAGTCAAGAAGAGTGTTGTACCTGTGTAGAAGCTGGATGAGGTTCTGAATGTTTAGAGCCAGCTTATAGCATTGTGTCAGCAGGTTCAGTGCCTTCCTGCTGAAATAAATAGATAGGCATAAACAAACACACAGGCAAAATATATTGCTGTTTTTCTAAGACTTTCTGCTGGTTTTGTCATATAAAAATCTCAACTGAAAGATTCACCTTGTTCTCATAGACAGTCCATGTTGCATGTGTGTGTGTGGAATGCTTTCAAAAGACATGGGATGGAAATGAAAAAGTGACCAGAAATGGCTGCGCCCTGAGGGTGGTAGCATATGGGGACCATTGGCTCTCTTTTCATGCTGATGCATGACAGAAGCAAGCCTCCCTTTATAACCAGCACATTCATGCCATTTGTGTTTCTTTATCTGTTTTCCTTCCTGTAGATTTCCCCATTATCAACTCTCCCTTGCATTTTCTTTGTTCCTTTAAACCCTAGACTCCATTTGCTTTCAGCATCTGGCCTAGTAGCTGTTTTGTTACCGTGTCTGCCTTCTGCTGTGTGTGCACTTCCCAGAGTTTCAGCAAAGCTAGGAAAACAGTCAGTGCCTGTCAGGGGAGCCTATGAGATGATGGCCACTGCACTTTCCTTTACTCTCTGCTCTGACTGACATTAATTCTCACGCTATCTATCCACCCAACTGTCTGTCTGTCCGTCCATCCACCCAATCCATCCATCTATCCACCAATTTATTTGTTGTGATGTAGTTTTTTTTTAACACAGGAAAGCAATGCCTTCTTGCAGTTGATCTGTTCCTAGACCGAGGAAGTTAAGAACAAATGTAATGGTGCTGTTGGAATGCATACTTTTAACAATAATATGTTTTGCATCTCAGGGCAATTTCAATTCAATTAGCTGTGCAATGAAAACACAGGGGAGTATTCGAAGAGTCATTTAGTCTCTATCCAGGTGACATGGTTTTAGATGGGATGATAGTCAATCTAAATGTTGAAGAAACTGCCTTAAAGACATCTCCCAATCAGTGAAAAATTATATTTTATACTGAACCTGTGTGTGCACAGTTTTCTGCTTAGATGGTTAAGCATTCAGGGAGATACTCGCACAAGGATGGAAATACATTTATCTGTGCTCAAATTTGCAAGTATGTATGCCCTGGTAGTGGGAGAAAAGAGATTTAAATGACTGTACCTATGAGGTTAGTTTATTTGTGTTTATTTTTTTCCATGGAATAAAACAGACTATCAAACATCAAGTACACACAGGAGTGTATATCTTGGTGATATGTAGCATGTGAAGGAAGCAATTTTCCAATGGCTCATTAGCCTCTGAGCGCCCAGTAATACAGGATGGCAATAGATTATGCCTCTATGATGAGGACAAGGTGGCATCTTGTATGGATCTCTAAGCTGTCTCACCCATTGAAAGAAGCTCAATAGCATATTGTAGTCTCAGTTCAGACTGTCTTCCTGTTCCTGGTGATTGATTTAATAGTGGATTTGACAATGTCTATATAAGATATGGAGAGCAGTGTCCATTAAATAAAATAAAAATATCCTTTTAGGAAGAAAAAAAGTGATTTAAATCTTGAGAGTCTCATGGGATCTCATTAAAGTTCTTGCTCTTTAATACACCGTGCTGTCTAGCAGTCGTCAGCAACCCTGTAGTGTGCATCGCTGATAGGTTAGTTTACACAGGATTAATTGTGTAATTTTGCAGGCAACCAGCATGGTGAACATTGATTTTTGCATTAGCCCCATGTGTTATTTCCAAGGGGATCCTGCTTTCTACGCGAAGGTGGTGTTACATTTCACTTCTTATTAATTATAATTTCTGCCAACATGCTTTATGACCAATACAATTTATTCTAAGTCTTTCATAATTTTTTTTTCTAATTGTTATGCCCTTCTGAAACTTCATTAATTTTGAGCATCGATGTGTAAAAACACGGCAAGAGAAAATGTCGCTGACAAAAGGTTCTCTGGCCAGCCTGTTTCTCCCATTCCTCTGTGTTGCTGCAAGCTTTGGCTGAGATAATGAAGCAAACTCAGTTGTACTCACAGCAGGCATGGATTAGATGAATCAGTGTAAGGAATAGCTAGGAAATTTTATACTTCTCCAACCACAAGAACTTGAGCTTCTGAAGAAGGAGACCTAGAACCAGGTCCATTTGCGATTGATATCTCATTGCCATCTTATCTCCAAAACACTACAACAAATTTAACTCTTAGATTCAATCTTAGTCAAGACAAGGTGGGTATTTGTAGATTTAGAAAGATTAAAAGATTTTTTTTTCCTGGAATTTTCTAGATAGTTAGGCTAGCACTCAGCCACTATACTTTATCCTCTCTACGGGATGGTAAAAAGCCCACTGGCAATGGGGTTTTAATAATATCATTCTGAATGGGATCACAGTAAACTTTATCATCTTGTATGATTTAGGTGATAATGATGTTAATTACTATATTTGAGTTTAAACTAAATCTTTAATATTAAGTTGTATATAAATAATGTATTCAGCATACTAAAATCTTAACTTAAAAAAAATCATTCACCTACTCTTGTCCCATATTCTCGTCCTAAATCTCAGACTCTACTTCATGAGACAAACATTCTTTCCTCCCATTACAGTCTTTTGAAAGAAAAAAAAAACACAGTTTGGGTTTTTTTTTTTTTTTGTGGGGGAGGGGATTGTTTCTCTTCTCCTTCTTCCTCGTCCTTCCTGTGAGTTTGTGCTTGTTATGAAAGTCCAATAAAAAAAAAAAACTGTGCCAAGTGGGTACTTAGCATGTATGCAGAGTGACAACTGTCCCTGCAAGGGCCCTCTTCAACACTTTGTGTCCAGAAACTCAGAAAGAGCTCATTTCTGCACCATCAAAGGGCCCCTTGTGTAATCAGTTCTGAGCAGTGAAGATGTACGAAAGAGAAAATAAGAAGCCTTTTGAGCGCTTATATGATGCCTGGATTATGTGGAGAGTCTAAGGAAGTGGCTGCACTCTGGCTTTTGTGTCGTTCACATTAAACAGGAATAGATGAAAGTCAAGGCTCATAATTGACATCATCCCAGACAAAAAAGCTGTGGCTCCACAGCCTGCATGCTTCTTTGTAACAAACGACCAGTTGAGGATTTAAAAAATAAAAAAAAGTCTTCTTGGTAAAGACTAAGAGTGTTTCGTGCCATTGTAAGTGGACCACCTTCATAAAATACAAAGCCTTTTCCTTAAAGAGAACAGAAATTTGGTTTACAGTTTTTGAATTGAAATCACAGGACTTAGATTGTTTATTTGACCCCTATAGCTTGCCATATCTTATATGTGTATTTAAAGAGTTAATTCAGTCTTCTGAATTCCTATTTCCACATTTTAAAATTATCCTAATAAATTATAGACACAGTTTAGTTCCCCCCCCCCCCCCCGCATAGCTCTGTTCTGCCCTCTCGTAGGCCCATGAAGCTTCTATATTCTTTAACCAATAAATGCAACACATACACGGAAGGACATCCCACATCAGTCTACAGCAGAGAGGAACTGAGGAGGACTCCTGGCATCTCCTCTAGCCTTTTTTTAGTGGTCCTACTAACACATGTGTCCACATATCACACTTATACTACATAATTATATCCCACATATATACACCATACATTTATAAAACACATATACCAACACTGGGCGGGGGAGAATATAAACATCTAATCACTTCTCTGACATTTATTGTAAAAATTTAAAACTTCCTTAGGGATTTAGTTTACACAATTAAGGAGCCCTTTTTTATCTTTTCTTTCCTCTCTTTAGCATTAATACCACTATGAAGAATGTCACCTTTGCTACTGAAAAGCTAGCTATCCCAGTTCGTGGGTGAAATTTGTTTCAAATTCTGCAGATTGGGTTTGAATTAAATATAGATCTAGTTCCTATTAAATGTCAACTTCAATATCTAAAGAAATTTATGCCAATTGAAATATTCACATGGAAATAGATGTGTAGATTTTGTCATTCAAATGGAACTCACTCTAAATGTGTTAAATTTTTCAACTATACTCTCAATGTTCACATCCAAATATAACCTTTTAGTGAATATTTTTGATAGTATCCCTAATGAAGTTTGTACTTTTGTGCTAAAATTTCCTTGTTCCCTTACATTTCTGACTAATGTGTTGATCAAGATTAGGCAGGAGGAGAAAAAGCCAAGTAGAAGAATGACAGCTGCTGACTGACATACGTAGGCTTAGCATTGATATATCCATCTCTTTAATACTGTGTGTGTGTGTGTGTGTGTGTGTGTGTGTGTGTGTGTGTGTGGCACTGAGCACACACAGAGAAGAGATGCTGGGGTTAGCATTCCTTCTCTCTACATCAGCAACTTGCTGCAAAATTCTAGGCTGCAGGTTTTGAGTGGCAAACTCTTTTTGCACATCATTCTGCTATGTGCTTTCCAGTGGAGATCTCCATTTTAATTTTTCTGTTGTTTTGTCAATAAACTCTAGGGCCTCTTGTATATTGAACAAATATCATACTAATGAACTGCAATTCTATCAATTTCTTAGGTCTTTGTACTAAAGTATTATGATTTGGGGAGATGTCCACTGAAACATTTGGAGAGTTATAATTGAATTTATATACATGGTATGTAATAATATTAATAAACATTTTATTATACTAAATTATACAATAAAAAGTGGTACCATTTAGATAATATCAGTAGTTACAGTCTGCTTCACTTTGGATGCCTCAATATATCTCTTCACAGCAGTTTTAGACATATGTTAAAGTATTTGAGTTACTCATGCATTGCTGATTAGCTACTTAGTTTCACAGTTTTCTAAGTTAGGTGTTTGCCCTTGAGCTGTTTCTTACCACCAGTTTCCATGGGCTGTTGGGTATGTGCATAATAATTGTCCTTATGTTAGAATTACACAGTTTGTCTTTTTAGGCTGGCATTGGGAAGTAAAGTTGGGAGGTGCTTGTTCGTTCCAAATAAAAATTAGAAATGAGAACCAGGTGAGAGAGGTTGTGACAGATCCAAAGATATGTGGCTACTAAATGCCAGAATGGGTGCTTTTTGGATCACTTACGTTTTCATGATTGTCTAGAAAATTTTTCTGGCTCTCAGCTTTCCTCCAGTTAAAGAATTTTTTTTTTTCTGAAAGGAATCAGGAAACTTGTTCTTCCCATAAGGTAACAGTTGAACTTAAGCTATCCCCAATAAGGTGGGGTGCTTTCTTTTCTCTTTTTTGTTCTTCATTCTCTCTCTCTCTCTCTCTCTCTCTCTCTCTCTCTCTCTCTCTCTCTCTCTCTCTGTGTGTGTGTGTGTTTGTGTATGTGTGTGTGTGTGTGTGTGTGTCTGCATGCCCAAAGGACCATGTATTTATGTGTGCCTATGTGTAAATATGTATGTGGAGATCTGAATACAACCTGAATGTCATTTCTTAAATACCATCCACAATTCTTTGAGATGCATTCTCTCATTGGTCTGGAACATGCCTGGGAAATCAGGTTGGCAGTGAGCCTAGAGGTTTTCTGCCTGTTTCTCACTCCCCAGCTCTGAGATTGCAATTGTAGACCACCATGCCAAGCTCTGTAAAGAGGAGTTCAGGGATACTGAACTCAGGTCCTCAGACTTGCTAGACAAGCATTTGACCAATTCAGCTATCACCTCAGGCGTTTTACTTTCATTCTTAATGAATCAGGACTCCCAATGTCATCGAAACTTTAATTGATTCTGAGCCTATAAAGTTGTCAAACTAGAGTTATCTCCCTGACATACAAATCTGATCTTGGCATTTTCTACTAAAGCCTACAATGGTCTTCTTTGAGAAGATGAAGGATAATTACTTAAGCTTGACACCCAGGTCTCTGTTCACCATCATTACAGTCCACCTTATCAGCCTCATCTCTCTTTATGATCTCTTCTGCCTCCATAGACCTCCTCAACAGCCTCTCACAGCCCTCAGACCCTCTTCACTCTTCCCTGTTATTGTGCAATTTCGAGCAGCACCTCTTGATTGCCAAACACAGCTCCAACTCTCAAACTAGAAGGCTATTGCTTTCTTTTTAGTTCCATAAATGTTGTCATTACTACCTAAACAAAGAATCAGTGGTCAGGAAGCGATGTTTTTATTTCTTAACATTTAGTTTTATATAAAAATAATTCATGGCTATGAAGAATGAGTTTTAAAAATTCTGTATATTTCCCCTTATCTGCTTCCTCCATAGGAGTAATGCTTGCCAGTTGGTACATTTTCATCCAGTGGTATTTCCTGTGTAAATTCATGTGCACAGAATTCTCTGAAAAATTTAGTTTGCATTTTACATTGAATTTTTGTATTTTAGATCATTTTTAGTATCATTATGTTTCTTTTGGGATTCAATTTTCTTTGAAAATGCATTTGAAATACTTAATAGTTGTGCTATTGTTGAATATTTAAGTTATTTCCAGAATTTCTATTTTCAATTCTAGTTAGTAAACATATTTTAAATTGGTATTTGAAAATATTTAAATTGGTATTTAAAAAACCTTGAACATATGTCCAGGTTTTAACTAAACTTCAAAGATGTTAGTAAGTATCCTTTTACTTCGGTGTTTGAACATGTATCAATATTTTATCTAAACTTAGTTTTCGATGTACACATGTACTCAAGCATATGAACATTTAAAAACAAAGGCAGACCTTTCATAGTGACAGGTAGTGAGGGAGTATAAAATGAAGTAGAGAAAAGGAGACATGGCAGGACTCTGGGCAAGGGTAAGCCCCTCCCCCCACATTCTTCACTAGTCTAATGACAGATAAAGGTGGGGAAATTCAACAATTCACTGTGAAGACTGCCTACCTAGAGACAGTATTCTTTTCCTGTAGAGGTATGTTTCAAATAAGAATGCTGAAAAGGCAATTGAACACACTTAAAGCCAAAGACTTTAGGACTTTTAAGATAGATCAACCTTACTTTTTTCTATGCTGTAAGGCTGTAATATTCTGAGAGTCTCACAATCAAGATTGGGAACCTTGTTTACTGTAAAGACTTATGTGTTGACTGCTTTGTGATCTGTCTATAGTGAGGATTCCACTGACCTTTTTGATTTATGATTGTACAAATGTACATCTTGTAGTCCCACTTAATGACTGTATATCTGAAAATACACTATGAGGGTATTTACAAAAATTAAAAAAATAGACATATCTTAGAATACTACAATAATGCGACTAGTCAACACCTTTGACAATTTTCATTTTATTGTTTAAACATGTAAATATAATTATGCATCTGTACATATATTGCACATAACTGTTTATTTTGTCAAATCCGTGTGGTGAATATTCACTACTTTCATAAACGAACAAACGTTCCACATTTAAATTCTTTAAGCAGTTGCTATCTCCAAGTCCTTTCCAAATGGCTTTCTGTATAAAAAGTGATTTTTTTTCATTGATGGGATAGTGAGCCATAAAAAGAATTGTTCACTGTGCTCTGGGGTTCATTGGGGTGAAGATCTTAAGGAATTACCAAGACTTAAAGCCAAGTAAGTTTCGAGATGGTTTGGTGGGCAGACAGGGAGTTCTGAAACAGTCATATCTCAAAGGAGAATAGAGAATGTAGTCCTTGGCTTTCTTTGGGGAACTCATAGACACCCCTGTATTCTCAGATCTGCAAACCATTGTGCAAGGATTGTGGAGAGAGTAGCCAGAGCTCTAAAGGCTTTTGTGCAACAACTATTCACATCACGGTAGCAGGTGCAGGGACTCTAACAGGAAATGGGGACTATTATCTTGAGATCAGGATTTCTTTAGAAAAGTGCCTATTTTGAAGACACAGATCCTCACATTTCGGGGTGTGCCTTGACTATCATGCCAGGCACAGTACTCAATAACACATATTTGAATGAATAAACAAGGAGCCCCTTGTACAGTCAATGCCTCAGGGGCAGAAAGTCTTCATAACAGCCATGATACTTCCTTTGCATACCAAAATGTAACTGCCAGGCTTCCAAGAAATCTTCATATGCATTTCATATGTACATTTTTAATGAGCTGTCATTCATTTATTTAATCATGATTGAAAATATTTGTCGCAAAGCCTACAGTCAGAAAGAACAATAGTCTATCTTAAAAGAGCATGCGAAACATTGATACTACCTTTCACAATTCTACCAGAGAAATGAGTCTGGAACTTTAAGCAATAGGTATCTCTTTTATGCCTTGTCTTTTTTATTGTTATTATTATTATTTTCCATTTTAAAATAGGGAACTTATACAAAGACAAACCTACCTTATGCCACAGTGAGGTCGAAGTTGGTTAATAAAATGGCTCCTGGAAGAGAAGAAGCCCTGTGTATCTTGTTACAATACAGGCTGATTCAGACACCCTCTCCTCCACTGCCCAGGGTCCTAGCTGGGGTCATCCCCGTGGACTCCTAAAAACCCCTCCAGAGCCAAGCCCTATGCCAATCCCAAAATTACTCCCTCAATTAAGATATCTCCTTCCCTGTTCCCATATCTGTCCTTCCTCCATCTCAACCTTCCCACTCCCCCAAGCTTACCCCAACCCTCCCTTTTTCCCCACTCTCTCTTCTTTTCCCTTTCCCCTCACCCTCCACCACCATGCTCCCAACTTTTGCCTGGTGATCTTGTCTGCTTCCAATTTCCAGGAGGATCTATATATGTTTTTCTTTGGGTTCACCTTATTACTTATCTATCTTCTCTAGGATCACGAACTATAGGTTCAATGTTCTTTGTTTATGGTTAGAATCCACTAATGAGTGAGTACATATCATATTCATATTTTTAGGTCTAGGTTATCTCACGCAGGATAGTGTTTTCTACTTCCATCCATTTGCATGCAAAATTCAAGATGCCATTGTTTTTTTTACCACTGAGTAGTACTCTAATGTATAGATGTGCCACATTTTCTTTATCCATTTTTCCATTGAGGAGAGGGTGCCTGAACTGGCTTTGTCCCATAGTCAGACAGATGACTAACTTAAATATCACTATAGAACCTTTATCCCATTACAGATGGAGATAGAGACCGAGACCCACATCAGAGCACTGGACTAAGCTCCCAAGGTCTAGTTGAAGAGCAGAAGAAGGGAGATTATAAGCAAGGAAGTCAGGACCACAAGGGGTTGTTCCACCCACTGAGACATTGTGCCTGAATGAACAAGGGATCAAACTGGACTCTGAATGTGGCTGACAATTGGGGTAGACTGAGAAGCCAATGATAATGGCACCGGGATTTTTCTCTACTGCATGTACTGGCTTTTTGCGATCCTATTCTATTTGGATGCATATCTTCCTAAGCTTGGATGTAGGGGGGAGGGACTTGGATTTCCCTCTCTTAGGACTGGAGCAGGGTGGGGAGAGAGTGTGGGAGGAGCAGAAGAAAAGTGGGAGGAGGGGAGGAAGTGGAAATTTTGATTGGTATTATTTATAAAGTAATAAAAAATATGATGACAAAAAAAAAAGAAACAAATACAGGCTAACACTTAACTGTCCCCAAACCATGTGGTTTGACCAGGCTTAGCTAAGAGATGACATTAGAGATTAATATCATACATTTTAGAATTGTGCATATAAAACAATGCTTCTACATAAATTAGTTTTAGAACTGCCAGGGCATGTTTTTTAATAGCCATTTTACAACGGGGGAAGTGGTCTCCAGTTGACTCACAAAATAATGTCAAATCAGAATGAGGTCCAGGTTAAGACCTACAGGGTTAGCTTTTTGATTTATTTTTAACTTGAAATGTTAATATTTTGCATGATTCTTTCAAAACCATTTCTAACACAATTTCCTTTGATTTTATGCTATCTTTAGTAGTTATGAGAAGATAGACTACTTCTGACACTAGATTTCAGGAGGAGGTAGGGATATTCCAAATTCACTGTTATTCCTCTGGTGACCTTTTAACATCTATAAATAAAGAGACACTAGGGGGGGAAAACAAATGTGTGAATATTAGTGATAATGAGAGACCCAAATGCATGCATATGGGGGAGGTGATGATGAGGAAAGAGGTGGGGACTTGAACTTCTTGGGGGAAGGTAGGAGAAGTAGGCTATGGGAGACTCAAAATAGGCACACCCAACAGGAAGTGCCTAAAGGTCAGATAATGCCACCCCATTGTCATCTGTACTGAGGCAATGCCTCACAACCCCAATCTCTTCTTCCTTAGACTAAATCTTTTCTGGGAGAAGAAGGATCAGCTAAAAGAGCCTGATGCATTTTCTAGCTTCTTTCCTAACAAATGTAATTTTTTGACAATAATTGTGGTGGTTTGAATAAGAATGGCCCCCATTTGCTCATGTATTTGACCAGGGGGTGACACTATTTGAAAGAATTAGAAGGACTAGAAGGTGTGACCTTGTTGCAGGAAGTGTGTCACTCAGGAAGGCCATTGAAAAAGCCCATCCAAAATCCCATATCAGGCCCAGAGTCTCCCTCTCTCCTTCCACCTATGGATCAGGATGAAGCATTCACCTGCCTTCAGTGCCTGCCTTGATGTAACCAAGCTCTCAGCCAAGATGAAAATAGACTAAACCTCTGAAACAGTAAACAAGGTCTCAATTAAATATTTTTTTATGGGGGTTGCCTGGGTCATACTGTCTTTTCACAGCAACAGAACGGTAACTAAGACAGTAATTTCCCTTTATAGTTTTGCTTTCATTTTAGAAAAGATGAATCTTTTCAAAGCTAATCCTGAGTTTGCTGAAATGGGATATTTTGTTCTTTCATGGTAGTCAACAGGAAACTGGAAAACCAGAAGGATTGTGTCCTCTGGGAAAAGGACTTTGATGTTACCTGATTTTGATAAGCACAAATATCTGCATCAGTCTTGGAAATTATTTGGTTTGACTCTACAACATGATTGAGGGTTGTCATCAAGAGTTTTGCAAGTCCATCAAGGGTTCAGTAAGAAATCTGAATGTTTCATCGAAGCCTGCAGTCTCTTACTCTACTCTAAAGCAGTGGTGCTTCACAATGGTGAGCTCTTGCTTTTCTCAGGAGCTTTGCCATGCCCATAAATGATTCAAGAGAAAGAGAAGAGTGAGGCAATTTCCAAAGTGACACAAATAGTGATGGAGTTCATTTACTGATTGTGCATTGCATGCTCGAGTGGTGTGGGAAGTCCTTCTGTATATCTGTTCCTTTTATTCATTAATAAAGAAGCTGTTTTCGGCCAATGGCTTAACATAATATAGCCAGGATGGAAGAAATATATATATAGAAATGTTGAAATAGGGATGGCGGGGCTGCGTCCCCAGCACCCCGCCGCCCGCATGGCTAGGTTATGCCTGAAATAATTACACGGAAACTGTATTCTTTCAAACACTGCCTGGCCCGGCTAGGTCCAGTTTCTTATTGGCTAGCTCTTACATATTGTTCTAACCCATTTCTAATATTCTGTGTAGCCCACGAGCTGGCTTACCAGAGAGGATCTTAACCTGCGTCTGTCTGGAGCGGGAGCATCATGGCGACTCCTCCTCTAACCTTCTTTCTCCCAGAATTCTCTTCTGTATACTCCGCCTACCTAATTTTCTATCCAATAAAATGGGCCAAGGCAGTTTCTTTATTAATAAGAAACTATTCCCACATCATTTCCCCTTTTTCTGTTTAAACAAAAAAGAAAGGCTTTAACTTTAACAGTAAAATTACATATAACAAAACAGTTATCAAGTAAGAATTACAGTTACAATATTTATATCTATTTTATCTCTCACCATAACTAAGGAAAACTATAACTAACCATTCTTCAACTCCATCAAAGACTCCAGAAGGATATAATATTACCTATCAAACAAGAAATAAGAAAACTCTAGAAATGACAGAGACATCTCGCTGCCTGGACAGTCACCCAAAGTTCCTCTGTACCGTTGGGGCATCCATCTTCGGCCTTCAGGCCCATGGTATCCAGAGACATTTCCATGAAGCAGGAAATTTCAAAGACAGTTCAGTCATTTTCTGCTGTGTCCTGCAGAATGTCTCGCAGACTCTTTCATGAATCAGGAACCCCGAAAGACCATCTCACCTTTAGGCAAGTTCAGCAGTCCTCTCTCTGCAGGTTCTCTGTGTCCAGTTTATGCAACAGTCCAGGCAAGAACAGTTTCTTGCCCAAATGACTATCAAACTCCATAAGGATCCTCTTCAATGCCCATCTTCCTCTTGAAGTAGATTGGTGCTGCCAGGAGCAGATGTGTCTCATTGTCATGAAAAGTCCTAAGTTATTAAAACATTTAAAATGCCATATTCTGCAGTCTTTGAAAGATATGAAGAATGCCTATCTAACTGAAAGATATCTATATAGATCTAGAAAATCTAACTAACATGACTACAAGCTTAACTATTATCCATTAACAATCTATGTTTCCTAATTATACATTACATTTTTAAATGAACTACATAATCACAATACCTTAATCAAGTTCAAAAATACATATACATATAACAAAATTGACCTTAAAATCCATACCAATGCAAATTATTCATATCTATATCATATCCCCTTTAAATGTAAAAGAACATTTGTAAACAATATTTGGGAACATGGGCGTAGTTTTTTCTATCCAAACTGCTTCCTGCTGAATAGGGGCATCGTTAATTAGGTATTTTATGGTATAACCTGTGTGCCAGGATCATCTCAGTTGGCAGTTGAGTGAAGTAATTTTTTGAGGGTGTTCACAGCAACCTTTCAGGAGGACGTGGTCTATCATACCAAATTGGAATGGAAGAAATCCACAGGGTCTCATCCTCAGGGAGGATCTTAACCTGCGTCTGTCTGGAGCGGGAGCATCATGGCGACTCCTCCTCTAACCTTCTTTCTCCCAGAATTCTCTTCTGTATACTCCGCCTACCTAATTTTCTATCCAATAAAATGGGCCAAGGCAGTTTCTTTATTAATAAGAAACTATTCCCACATCATAGAAAGAGTAGGTAGAGTAAAGAGAAGCCATGTAGCCACCAGGAGAACCTTGCCAGTAAGCCACAGCCACATGGCAATATACAGATTAATAGAAATGGGTTAACCAAAGATATAAGAGCTAGCTAGCAATACGCTTAAATGAATGGCCAAGCAGTGATTTAAATAATATAGTTTCTGTGTGATTATTTTGCATCTGAGCTTCTGGAACAAACAAACAACCTGTGACAACACTCCAGTTGGGTAAAACCCTTACATACTTAAGAATTACTGATCACATTGTCTCGTTCAGGACCTTCCAGGATAATGTCTATTGGGATAGTCATGGGTTTGAGAAGATTGCTTTGCTTCCTTTAAATATTTCCAAGAGGTAGAGATGAAATAAATATACAGAGTTATTGTTTTGAATATATTATGAATGCACTGGGGAAGAGCATATATCAATGTCTCTGTGCCCTATTTGTTCCTGTAGCCTGTTATAGTAATAAAAGTAGAATTCTAGTCTATGTGATCTTGTTTCCAGTTTTGTTTTTGAAGGTTGAACTCTCTTCTAAGTTCCAAAAACCTCAGACTGTGCAAGCAAAATTTTATTCACCAGTTCTACCTTTTGACATAGTACTTGTTTGTTTCTGTATATTTGCCTTTCTATAGTAAAATTTCTAATGTCTTTACAGTCCCCTGTAGATTTATCAGTGAAAGGTCCATAAGTTGCCAAACTCCCTATCACTTGAATAGTTTAATTGCTCTTCTTTGCCAACTTCACTTCCATTAATAAATAACAACATTTTCATACGGTTTGGGGCAAAACCAAGCATACATACAGAAAATCAAAACAAAACAAAAGCAAGCAAACAAACACAGCCCCCCATAAAATTCATTCAGTTAACCTTCTTCATGGATCAGAGATAGCTGACCCAAGTTTCTGGGAACATATGTACTCTGGACCAAAAGTTAGGGAACCTGCATGGGACAGACCTAGGTCCTCTGCAGGTGTGTGTGCTTTATCACAGCAATAGAAATAAAACTAAGAAAAGTATGTGTTATATATGTAACAATGAGAACTAGGACATATTTATTTGAGTCCTATTTCAGGCAGCATTTTTCAGAGAAACAATTAGCATCTTCATATTGTTCATACAAAGTTGATCAAATAAATACTTTCACAACAAACATTTATTGTTGAGCTCATTTTTTTGGTTTGTATTTTGTTCTGCACTTTTTTTTAAAGCTTATCAACAAGTTTCTGCTGCATACTCATTTTTATTCATTATTAACTCATATTTCAGGGCTTATTGGGTACATCATGTATTCTTTCACTTTGAAAGTATATAGTCACTCAACGAACATATATTGAACAACTGACACACAGCTTGAGTATAGAAGAGTTCATCCCTGCCAGGTTAATGTCAACTGATGATAGAAAAAGAGATGTTTCTATCCTAACTTCTTAAGTTTATCGACCTAATATTGACTAAAGCTGAGATGTGTCAGCTCTTTCTATGATTGTTTTTTAAATCACAAGAACATCTACGGCATTATGGACCAATTGATATTAAGCAGATTTTTATGGGAAAAGGAAAAAAGAGATATTACTCATTACAAACACACATTTAGGCTAGGCATTTTCATTTGCTATACATGTGTAAAGAAATGAATATCTGACAGTATAATAACCTCTGAACTTAGGAACCACAGCATCAAAACTTACTGAGGTAATTCTTTCTCCCTGGTCCTAAGGAACTCATAAACATGCTTACACTAAAAAGCCAAACAAACAAACAACAAACAGAAAACCCTTTCTCTCCTTGGTGAATAATTGCATGAGTCTGTTCAGGCACGTGATTTATGCAGGAGTTCTCAAGGTTTATATACTGTCATCTGGGCTACCATGTGGTTTCCGCTTGTTGGTTGAATCTGAATACAGGAGCTTATTATTGAGGAAACTAGGGATGCTGACATGATGACCTGTCTTGGTATGATGCAGGGCTTTAGAAAGTGCTGCTACTGTAGTCCTTTCAGTTCATTGAGCACCTTGTAGATGTGTGCTCTGTTACACCTTTTAAAATGTAAGCTGAACTCTTTAAACCCTATTCAAGGGTGTTTCTATGGTTCCTCTTTGCCAATGAGATAGTTGTAATTCTGAAAGTCTATACCATTAGTTTAAGTTCACACCATCAGAATATTCACCTTGGCTATAATTTCAGCCCTTTTATTGTTTCTTTTGTTCTCTGCCTCTCTCAATAGATCCTATTGAAATGTGCTCCGTCCTGCTCTGTGAGCATAAGACATTCACACCTGGCCTTGTCTAGTTAAGGCACTGCAAAGTGTCACTCACCATCAATTATATGTGTAGCTTGCATGCGTTCAGTTATGGATTCAACCAGGCTGTATTTAGCCATACGGTGACACTAAGATTGAAGCAATCATCAAGCCATGCCATTTTGTTGAGAGCTTGGATTAGAGCCTATCAGGAATAGCTATTGCCCCCTCCTTTACTTTGTCAAGGATAGGATTGCCGTTTCTTTGTGTTTTGCTGTAACAGTCACTGAGGATAAACTCACCTTGAAAATATTTTTAGGAAGACGTCATGTTGAAAAGTGACAGATCTCTAAGGATTTCTTAGGCAGCCAAGTTTTCCTTCAGCACACACACCAAAAAAGAAATCGCTTTTTATCTTGCTGAGCACATGATAACCTCATGGGGTTGCTTACTTCATTGTGTGAAAAATACTATGTTTAGCCTCACATCTGCAAGATGCTCCTAGCATGAGGTTGTCTGGGCCAGAGATGAACTAATTCAGATCTTTGTCTCATGTTTCCTGTAGATAGATATGTTTTTTTCCAAAATGACCTAACTTATCTACTTACTCCTTTTGTTCTAAAAATGTTCTGTTTCCCTCTCCAACTTAATTTCTCTTTTTCTTTTTTGTATTTTTCCTCAGTTGATCAAAGCTTAACTAGATAGTTTATACCTGTGTTATAGAATTTTTTCTTTTATAGTGTTTTATTATTCAAAGAAGTAAACAAATATCTACTTGTTCTTATATTTTTAGATTATTCAGTTTTCAGTATTGCTGTCAGTTTTACTTTTAAATTTGGTGTTTATAATTATTTGCATCTCTAGATATAGAATTTTATGGATGTTGGAAATAAAACTACTTTTATGTTTAGAGATTAAAAAATAAGACATTATTACCAAGTAGAAGCACTAGTGAGAGACAGGGTAAATATTTCTAGAGTAAATTAATGTAAAAGATCACATATTCAGTAAAATAACAGCAAAATTGGAAAGGTATTTTTATTAGACTATACTGGTATCATCTACATGTGTGTATGTGCATGTATCATAACACTATCGGACCCTATACATCTAATAGCTATACACAAATATACACAAATACACACAGAGAGAGAGAGAGACAGAGACAGAAAGAGAGACATCGAGAGAAACGGAGAAAGAGAGAGAATTTTTACCATTCCTAGCATCTATCAGAAGGAGAAAAAATAAAAAGGGAAATCATTTTACTTAAGTAATATAAAAATAAGCAAATGTGTATGAACATGTTTTCATATTATTTACAGTCTAAAGGACTGTCTATACTCTCCTTTTAGGAGATCATGGAATTTGAATCATAAAAGAACTAAAGGAAAACAAATAGCTCAAACACACACACACACACACACAAGGGGTAGGGGGAGGCAGTGGGTAAGACAGAGAAAGGCACAGGGGGAGAGATTAGATTAGTCAAGAATTGAAGTCCATGATTAATGAGGATGCTTTCTCAACCAAAGTTGAATGAAGCAGATGAAAACTCAGCAGGCCTAGGCAGCCTCTGTGAGCATACAAATAAGTCTGGTCAGCAACAACCGCCTCCCTACTTGATGCCAACCAGCTCTTCAAAAACCCAAGTAAGAATGTCAGTGATTCAGCACAGAATCTGCTCTCGATTGTCATGAGTGTTCACAGTGGTGAGAAGTTTGCACTTGTTGGGACCCATGTTATGTTGTTTGCATGGCATGAATAGGTTTTGAGGGGTTGTCCAACCAAGACTTAAAATTTGAACAGCAGAAGTGGGACTCAACTGTGTGAAACATTGAATGTATGGCATCCTTATCACTTGAGTAATAAAAATGTATTGAATATTACATTTTTTAACTAACTTCCGCCTTAGATAGGGAATAGGTGGATCAGAGAGCCTCACTCAATTTGTGCAAGTCCTGTGTTTTCTTTCATTCCCACTGAAAGATTTTTGTAACCCTTTGGATACTGTACAGCACAGAATGGGTTTAGTCTGTGTATTTCTCTAGTTAGGTAAAAATCTTCAGTTTGCCTCCAGAAACCAATGAACCTCAGTGTGCTGGAGTGGTGTGTACCACTCACCCACTGGATGGAAGCCACGATAAAGTGCTGTTTTGTGCATTGTTTTTGCCCATAAGCAATTCTATTTGTTGTAATCAAATGAAAAAGAATGGCCTCAGAAACAGGACTAATGAGATTGAAAGGACGTTACAAAACAAAAGTGTAAAGGGCACAGTCTGCACAGTGTGTCACTTGGTCATTTGCACAGTAGTAGGGAGTTTCTTTTGCTTGCTACCATGGAATTTTTCTTTCCAGTTTACTGGTGTGAGGGTCTCTGGAGTCATCACAATCTGTTTAGAACTTCTTGGCAACAGCTTTTGGATCAAGGCCAAAGTGATTGCCTGTTAATGCTTAAAATAGAAGAAGGTTATTTGCATATATATCATATATATGTTATATATGTTAATATATTAAAAGTCTTTACTTTTCTTTAGTGCCAAAGAAGTTATAATCTCCTTAATTAGTAATTTCTGTTGGATTGTGTTAGGATTACCAGATGAGATTAAGCCCATATGAATGATGCTTATTAAATGCGAACAACGACATATAAAATCTCCTTGACTTTTGTTTACTGTTTGGTGCATGAAAGAAAAGCTAAGCCCATCAGAGATGTGTTCATGGGTCTGAATCAGAAAACAAGCTTATGGATACTCCCATAGAGTCTGAGTGCCAAGCTTCAGATGATCCAGGAATTAACAATTAAAAGGTTTTTGTATAATGATTGATATGCATACATCATTTCTTATGTTGATTTGTTAAAAGATAGGAGCTTGGCATGAACCCCTGTACATGGGAAATGGCCTCTTGAATTGAAGGCCATGTTGACTCTGTAATTGATGGAGGTCTGCTTTTGGAGTGATTTTTAATAGAAATCGCCTTGTTTTAGTGGTATCATTTTATTTTGATACATTAGTCATCACATCAAAGCAAAGCAAGTGGCTATTACGCAGAACAGTTTGTGGAGGACTGCCAGGGATGAACTCTGACAAATTGTGGTCTGTTCCAAAATACCTGAATCTGTGAGAGCAGACACATCAATAAAGCTTCTTCTGTGAAGTGCAATTACATGAATGTTTCTGCATGTCTACCCTTTTGACTTCTGATGTTCTGAGATAGAAATGTCCAGCATTCTGAGCAACAGAGTAATGCTACCAGATATTTACACATTGGTTTGTTTTTGACACCAAGTGGAAGAAGATAAATTAATACATGTTTGATAAAGATAAAAATTAATTTAAAAGTTTCTCCAGAGCTCTAAATCTACAACTTTTGGGTTATCCCTAGGTTATGAGAATGATCCTGTCGTGAAACCCCAGGTAGATTGTAGTGGAACTAAATTTACTGGTAAGAGTATTTGCCTTGATCAGTCTCTTTATGCATTTATACTATGTTTAATTATCACATTAAACAATGTACAAGTATAGCCAGGGAAAGTAACAAAAGATAAGAAACTATCATGAAAATTGAATATTTTCTAGTCTTAAGAGCATATATAAACTAGATGCATAATAGTGTGGATATATGTGTATGTGTTTATGTATGTATGTGTGTGTACATTTGTCAGTGTGTATATATGTGCATGCATGCCTGTATGTGTGGCTGTGCATACATGTATGTGTGAGTGTTATATTAAAATGCTTGTCTTATAATTTTTAAAAGGGAAAGTCTCTTCCCTTGAATTTATTTTTCTTGTTGGCTGACCTTTTGACATATTTGAAAATGACATCTTGACCACATTTCTCGAAATGCCATTTTTAATGGAAAAATGAATTTGGCTCCTGAGTTCTGTGAAGGTTAACTTCTTAGGAGGTTTGATGTTTACCTAGAAAAAAAAAAAACTTTTATTTTCTGGGGTCAAAGAGAGCTTGCCATTTTGTGGTCTGGAGGGAGTTTGAACTGTTCTTGGAATTTGGATTATTGTGAAATCTGACTTGATTCTTCAGTTGAATTCTGAAATCAAATTGTTGCAATTCTAGGATTCAGTCTCTAAGAATTTGTAAGTCAGCAAGTCTGTTTTGAAGGGCTAGACACTCACAGTGGTGTTCCTCCAAGGAAACTCTCTGAGTTTAAATCTATATTTCCTAATTCTTATTACTGGAAAAAGAGTTGTACTTACATGTATGTAAACCATATGGGATGCAATTACATTGTATATATAAATATGCATAAATGTTATAGAATGTACATATATATATATCATAAATCTGACTGTAATCATATGTATCAATGCTATGCCTGGTCTGTAGTATTGTGTTCCATTCAGAAAAAAAAAAGGTTAACAATTTGTGTCATTTTTGGTATTCAACACAATGCGATTTGAAAGATTCATTCTTAATAATATACAGTGCTTTCTCACACTTTAAGAACCCAGTTTTACAAATGACAGAATATTATACCTGAAAACTTCAAGTATTATTTGATATGTGCAAAACTTTTTCCTCTATAAATTATAAATGAGGATTAATAAATAGAACGTGAAGACAGACATGACACCTTGACTTGGAGTTACTGTTAACATTGTTTAGCTTCTGGTAACCTGTAGAAACCAGAAATGAAGTCAGGGCTGTTCCAGTAATAAACGTTTGAGGATGCTCTGTGTGTGCTTTGAGAATAGCTTGGCCTCTTTGTCTCTCAGTGCAGTGGTTTTGTCCTCTGTGTATTTGCGTCTTCTGTTTGGAACTTCTCTGAACAGATGCCTTAAGTCCAGTTAATCTGCATGACTATTAGATCATAAACCAAGTGTACTCTATTTTAATATTCTGAGGGAAGTCCTCTGGGAATTCGATCTTTTCATGATAGAATTCATAAGGGGTATTTTTTTCTATTAAACCCATTTTATGAGTTTACTCTAATAAGTTTCCAGTTTGTGAGAAACCTAGGTAAGTCTTCTCAGAAATTAAAGGATCAAATGTTATACCCATGGGATGGGGCACATAATCCAGTGCTAAAATACAGGCCCAGAATGTGCAGTGCCCTGGGTTCGGAAAAACAATAAATATCCCAGTAAAACAGTACAAACACCCAAATAAAAAATATCAACCAACCCAGTATATTAGCAAATAAACAGCAACAAAAAGGAAATGCCTCACTCTGCCATCGGAAGCCCAGTTGTCTTTGAGTCAGAATGGTATATACTTAATAACTTTACCTGTTGGTATCATGAAAATGAATATAAATCTGTAAATTACACTACTGCTCACTCATTACTGTCCACCCCTCCCTCTGTTTTGTTTAATTATATTTCTTTTTTTGTCTTCTTGATGATTGATCAAATCATTTATATTTCTATAAGGTCAGTTTCTTTTTGCAGTTTTCATTGTAATGTTTGAGAAATTATTTATTTTTGCTTCCAGAAAAGCTTTGTGGGATCATGGTCCTAGAATACACACACATACACACACACACACACACACACACATTAGCATGTACCCACACATTAGCATGTACACACACATGAGCATGTACACACACACATGAGCATGTACACACACACACACACAAAATTCTTAATTTTCTTTAGTTAATCCTTTGCATGAAGATTTCTCCCTTGATTCAGAACCTCTTCTAAAAGAATTTTTAAGAGTATAAAATAATCACCAGTACTCTGGTAGAAAACTATACTAATTTTGCTCTTACATTTTCAAAACCAAAATTTGTCTGAATTCACCAAGTACCATTTGATAAGAACTAGAATTTTTTTGAAATTGCACCTATGCCTATGAGATACATGCATGCTTATTCGTATATGTTATTCATTGCTATACCTGTGTATAATTTATCTAAAGCGTTATTGTCCAAGCATCATAGCAGGCAGGTTCAGTATATGAATGACAGAGAGGATGATTTTGTTGTGGAGTTCATAATAACACATGGAGCAGCAGGTAACCTTCAGGTTACACACCCAGACTGATGGATGGTGCTTATCTCTACCCTCTGTTCTTCCTACTGACTTATGGAGTTTGATGTGCTCTTTCATATCAAAGCCTCGGCTTTGTATCCTGGCAGTCCAAAAGAGAGATTAATGTTTTCATTTAATCTTAGTAAAGTGCTATTGTGTGAAAGAGGAAGGGAGGAAGGGGGAAATGGAGACTGGAAAGTCACTCATTATGGATCACTTTTTGGACTCCTGTGTGGAGAAGTTTTTGTATTGTTTCTCGGGATCCTGTAATTGCCTTGGCTAAGAGTTCCCAATTCCATTTCAACATGGGCTGTGATGTGTTTTAATGCTTTCTAATCCATCAGATCCTGAGAGTTCCAGCCAGCCAAGTAGGCCTGGCTTTGTTACTGGCATGGGCTCTAACTCATTCCCGTTAGAATTATTAGAAAATAAAAGTGTAAGTTCCTGTCCATGTATATTTTGCAAAGCCACATTCTGCTTTCAAGAAGTTCTGTTTGGAAGCCAAGTAAAATGGATCTCCTTAGAAAGAATTTTCCCTCTGTTGAATAATTAAATGTAGTTTTTCAGCATCTCTTGAGATGGGGGTATGCTGAGGCGATAGAAGATTCCATCAGTGCTAGAATGTTGTGCATAAATAATTAACGTGTCATATTTCATGTAAACAGTATCCTTTTCCTTTTCCAGTGATAGGAATGCATCAGAAGAACACATGCCCTTGTCACAGAATTAATCTTCTATCCATATTTGATGTTTACACCTCTTAAATATTTATGAGCTGTTATCTTGCTTTATTGTTATTTACTCTCTCCAGGGGCATGTGAGAAGCCTTGCATTTCTTCCTTAGCCAAGCATTCTGCTTCCTTCCTTCCTCTCTTGGCTGTTCCTTGGATTACCTCCAATTCGCATACATAATTCTGGTTTTGAGGTGCCAGAAATCCATTTGTTTCAACTGGAGTTGCATTGAAGTTGGTTTTACTCAAATTGTGTACACAAATAAATGTGATTTCCAAAGGCATGGAAATTCAGTAAGGGTTCTGAAGTGAAGCAGGCCAAGGTACACAAACACAGTGTTAAGACAGTACAGGTAGACTTTATGTTCCTAGGGACATGAAATCCCCAAATAGAAAGACCAGAGAGTGAGCACTATGTGAAGAATTAATTGCATTTAAAAATTTTACATACATGCTCATATTGAAAAGCTTTTTTGGTGGGGCACAATTGGGACTATAAATATCTCTATATATCTGACATGTAAATTTTAGTGTTGTTATACATGCAAATACCTGTGAGAACACGCAGAATCAAGGTAATGTATGCATCTATCATCTCCAGAGATTTCTTCTGTGCCCCTTTGTTTTTCTGGTTTTAGATTTTAATAGGCTTGGGTTCTTTCTTTGTAGACATATTCTTAGGTTTTATTGATTTTTCATTTTTTCCAAGTCCAGAGAGCAAAATCCATATCCAAAAGCAAAAATAGTTGCTATTATTATATTGCATAGAAAGAATGAATAATATGACCTTTAAAATATGAAACATTAAAAACACTAGAATACAGAAAAACTTGAGTGATTATTTTAATGAACTCTTTTGCTCTTATATTCATGTTTAAATGCATGGTTTAAAGAGCCAAGAGATGCATTGAATAAATAAAATACCCACGTAAAGACATAGTACCACTAAACAAATGACATAAAACAAAATCAAATGGAAGGAGAAAATTGTGTTTCCTTCACAAAACGCTGTTTCTTGCCCTTAGGCAATCATGTTGGAGAAAAAGACCATGTATAACAAAGACACAAATCATCGACATCATCCGCAAACAGTGGGTTTTATTGGATTGCACACAAGTGCGAATACTTGAGGCCTTGGGAAGGAAGCACACCAATAAATACATCATGACTATCACCACTGAACTAGGCAGGGTGGGAGCAGGGCCTCACTGAGCGTCCAGTGATGAAATAGGGCATTAAGAAGTAAATCAAAGTCTCTGATCAAAGACTAATTTAGCTCACCATAAATGATCCTGCAGTGAAAAGACGCCTCACGTGCAGAGATCAAAGATTAGGATCTGCACATATAACACTGCACCCCTGCCCTGTGGGGAGGGGGAAAGAGCAGAGAGAGAAGGAAAAAGAAGCCATACATCAAAGCTCTCGAAGAACCCAGTGCGATAAAATCTCCCTTTCTTCAGGACAGCATACAAAATTAGAGAAGTGTGAATAATTTGTGCAGTGCGGTTGACTCCCACATTTGAAACTGTGAGAAGCTGGCCCTGGTGGCAAGGTAACTTGTTTGTAGACACACATCAGGCAGAGCTTGCCACTTCACTGCCTCCCGGTTTGTAGTCCTTGCTTGGATATATTAGAAATCTCTTCACAATTGCAAGCAACAGGTAAATAATTTTCCATTCTAGAGACTATTAATTGACTTTCTATTGAGTCAGAGACTCAAGCCCATGCTAACACAATAATTGTTCACTCCTTTAAAACTGGCTATTTCAAACCTGCTATATTTTTTTGTCATTTTCTGCATAAACTGAGTGTAGGCCACTCTTAGCTGTGTCTAAATATTTGGCAAGAATGGAAAAATGCTTTGCCTGTACTCCTAATTTCTGTGTCCATGTTTGAAAATCAAACTAATAATCTGAGAATAACTTTGAAGAAGGGCATGTGCATTTTACTTTGTAGTAATGAGAATATAATAGAAACATGAAAATGCACAACAGTGGTTAGATACCAGCTGCATACACCATTAAAAAAAAGTTGATAAATTGAGCAGAAGTGATAGAACAAGGGCAATGGGTTTGCATGTAGTGTACATTGTGGGAAGGTACATAAGTGTGAGGTACTAGTTGAAGATAAAGATATTTTTACAGGTTTGTTTGTGCCACCCTATCTGTATGCCTGCCTTCTCTGTAGTGGTAATGATTTGCCTGGTACTGGGGAGAGGAGGGCTGCCCTTTGCAGAAAGGGAACTTTTTATGGCTTTGAGCCAGATGCAGGAAGTGCAAATGGCTCTCTGTGAGTTTACTATTTCACAACTGCTTTCTTCTTTTTAAAAAAATAATTCTTTCTAAAAGATACTTATTTATTTATTTTTCTACTGGGTGTCTCTGTCTCTCTTTGGGGGCATATGTGTATGAGTGCTAGTACCCATGGAGACCAGAAGTATTGGATCACCTGGAGCTGGAATTACAGGAGATTATAGGTTGTCTGATCAGGGTGCTGGGAGAAGGAATTCAGGTCTTGCACACGAGCAAAACCACCACTTAATTTCCAAGCCATCTCTGCAAAACCCTCTAAAATAAATCTTAGCTAAAGTGCTTTATTTTCCGGTGACATGTTTTTGCCTTTCCCAGTTGCTATGTGTTACATCCTAGTGCCATTGCACCTTATGGATGCCATACCAGATTGAACCTATACTATGGAAGTAGGGACGGTTTTCTCAGATTTCTTTCTTGTCTAAAATAGAGCATTTGATTAGTTCGTATGGATTAAACATTTTAGATGCATTTACTTATTCACTCATTAATTATTTTTGCTACGAAGTGCTTCTTAGCTAAGAACTCAGTCCTCAGGAAAAAATAGACACAACTCTTACCTTTAGGAAGACTTATTCTATTTTGGCAGGGATACATTACTTTTACTTCCATGAAGACAAGTTTAAAGTTACTGCTCCATTGAGTTCCAGAAGTGGGAGTTACATGGGCATTTGACTTGCTGTCCTCAGAGGAAGCTATCTCTGAATCATTGACACGAGGCTGGAAATAATATGGAGAGCAACAGGGGGTAGGAAAGGTTGCTCAGTCAATGAAGCGCTTGCTGTATAAACACAGAAACCTTGGTTCTGATTCCCATAACCCTAATAAAAAGCAGCATACAATGAGGAACCTCAGCTTGCCGTAATCCTAACCTTGAAGGATGGAGCAGAGACTGGTAGATCCCTCAAACGCACCGTTTTACGTGAACTGATTAGTTTCAGTCTCACGGAGAGACCTTTTTAACAATGTAAGATGTAGGGGAATGAAGGGGAATGACACCTTATGTCAACCTCTAAACTCAACAGGTATGCACACACGTGTACACATATCTACACTAACAAGTGCATATCCCCCACATATACAGTTTCTGTAAGTATTTGAGAATACATGGTAGAGAGAACATTAGGTGCAGCTGGAAAGGATTCTCTGTCCCACTGGACCAGTTTCTCCTCACCTACCACGTCCCCGCAACAGCTTATGAAATAATCACTCAGGGGCTAAATATCAGAATTGTTTTGCCAATGGCTTGGGCTTCTTACTGGCTAGCTTTAACTATAAATTGACCCATTTCTATTAGTTTATATTTTACCATGAGGCTCATGAATTGTTATCTTGCTGTCCTGGTCTCCTCAACTCTGCCTACTCTCTCTCTCTAACTCTGTTTGGATTTCCCGGCCTGGCTTTACTCTGCTAAACCATCGGCTGAAACAGCTTTATTCATCAACCAATAAAAACAACACATAATCAGAAGGACATCCCACATCAATTAGGAATCTTTTTATTTATTTATTAAAGATTTCTGTCTCTTCCCCACCGCCGCCTCCCCTTTCCCTCCCCCTCCCCCAATCAAGTCCCCCTCCCTCGTCAGCCCAAAGAGCAATCAGGGTTCCCTGCCCTGTGGGAAGTCCAAGGACCACCCACCTCCATCCAGGTCTAGTAAGGTGAGCATCCACGAAACTGCCTAGTCTCCCATGAAAACAATGGAGCATCAATTAGGAATCTTGATAAAGGGTTTTTGTCTTTGTTTGGCATAGAATTTTGGGTATTTGTCCATGGAAAATCAATCTAATTACTATATAGGGAACAATATTTTAGATAACTTATTAAGCGAATAGTCTTTAGAGGTAGAAAAAGAAGAGCTGTACCTCTAACTGGCAACTTACCACTGGGCTTTGAGCAAACCAGTGAATCTCTCTGACATGCAAGCTCCTGACCACTCATCAGGGAATTTTAGACCTCTGGATCTCAGACGGTTGGCTGACTGCATTCCCATGTCTGCATTCTCCTCCTCCTTTTCCTATTGACTTGCAGTGTGGTTTGGACAAATTTATTTAGTTCTTAGAACTTTGACTGCTTATTTCTACAAAACAGAGACATGGAATTAAATGATTTGAGAGCACTCCCTGTTTTAATTCTCAATTATTTTCCAAGCTGGCAGTTTTCGTATAGGAGCTGAGAATCATGAAGTTGGGAAAAGTATTGTGTTAGGAAAACAGAGTAGAACAGAGACTTATACTTTACGATGCCTCCACTTATATTTCCTCAACGAATATCTTAATAATTTTTGCTGTCTTAGATTGCATTTTAGAGCATGTATTTCTTCAACTGAAAAGCCATTAGAGAGCTGTAGTGGGATGTTTAATTTCCCATCGTGGTTTTTTAAATCATTCTCTTTGTAATTGCCACATTTTTTATGGTCCAGCTTAAAATGAATTCAGTTTTTCAGCTACATATTCCAAGATGAACTGAAAATGGGGTGCAATGACTGTACAGTCAAATGTTGAGAAATCAGCCTTTACAACAAGGTTTGCAACTGCCACAAACCATGAAGACCACTAAGAAAACAGCAGATTCTTTATGAAATATTTAATATGGGCTGGGGAGATAGCTTATTCAGTAATGTGATTTCTGTACAAGTGTGAGAACTTTAAGTCAATACATACCACCTATGGAAAAAAAAAACAAAAATAAAAACTTGGCACAGTGGTTCACACCTTTAAATCAACCAGGAGCAGGGGCAGAGAGTGGGGAATCCTAGGAATTTGCTGGCCAGCCTGTCTTGCATAATCAGTGAATGTTAGGTCTTTCTGAGAGATTCTGTCTCACAATACAAGGTAGACAGGACCTGAGAAATAACACCTGAGGTTGATCTCTGGCCTTTCCACTCCCCTCAATGGTACTGAGAAACATGAATATGTGTACCCATGTGCATGCTCACACACACACACACACACACACACACACACACATCGTGTAATAATATTTCTGCAAATGTTTCTGCATGCTTGAGATAAATTGTATATTATTTCTAGATTTAGCAAAGTGAAGAGCATTTCTCTTATTCCTTGTTATTTATTTAAATATATAAATATTTAGTTTCTCTGGAGCCTGTTTTTGACACTACACTTTACTCACACCACTATTTTTTTTTTTTTTTTTTTTTTTGCTTGACAAAGTCTACTTTTGACAATGGTAACATGTAATTTGTCCCTTCAATGACGCTTGTGGAACAAGGAACCCAGATACATGTTTTTCTTTTTTTTTTTTTTTGCATGTTATGCTTTATCTTCTGTATATTTGTAAGCCTCAGCTTTAAAGTTTACATGATAAGTATACTAAAACTTATGGCTTTGCAATTAAGATACACAAAGTCAACATAGTCAATAGGATGCCTTTGTGTTATTGTTCCTAAATTATGAATTAGATAAACAAGAGTTTCAGTTACTCCAGATCAGCTATACTTACAAAGTGACAATTAGATCTCAATCCATGTCAGGCTTTTCAGCACAATACGGATCCACACCTGAATTAAACATGCGGACCCTGACATAAATTAGCCCTGCTTAAACTAGTCCATTATTTTCTGACTATCTCATTCATTACAGCATTAAATGATATTTCATGTAGATTTACCCTTTCGTCTTTTTTCCCTTGTAAAATTTTCCATGTTGTCAACCTCTGTCTGGATGCGCTTTTCATTTGCATATGTCCAATTATCATGCCTTCCTGTTGGGTGGGAAACTGATTAGCATACATTAATTAAGGTAATGAAATAATCATGGTTACCATAATATAAATATATAGAAGCTAACATTAGTGGGGCCTAATTGTCTAGTGGCTACAAGCGTGTGCTTTGGAGAGATGTGATTACAGAAAGAGACATGATTACAGAGGGCTCAAGTTCGACCTTCAGAACTAACAAATGATGTGTGGATTTTGACAGTTACTTACGTCTTAGAGCTTCAGTATTCTCAGGAGTAAAGGGCAAATAGTAGCATAGACTTCTTTGAACAGGTGTATTCATATAACTATTACAGTCTACATTCCGTACTAGTAAAGGCTCAATAATCATCACATTATTTTGTTTGCCTGACCACCAAGGTGTGCAGACATCCTCTTATGACTTAATTGTACAAGATTGAGCATTGAGAGTTTTTTTTTTTTTCTTTCTGGGAATGCACTGAATTCACTTCACAATAACAGAACTAGACTCAAAGAATGACTACATGAAGCAAGCAAGACAGACAATCCGCAAGATGACTTTAGTTTAGTGTTCATGTTCCTAGAGCTAAGAGATTTTTTACGTCTTTGCCTTTTTCATAGGTTTGATTTGTGTTCCAATACAGTCTCTTTAATCTGTTTTTTTTTTTCTTACTAATTTTGGTGACCTGTTAATGTAATCCAGTAACACAGTATATTAGATACATGTAACCATCCTTCAGTTTAACACTTGTTACTTCAAATGCTTTATTCAATGTTTAATTATATGTTTCTTATTAAAGTGTATGCTCCATTTGTACCTGGCAATTCGCTGTCATTATCTACAAAAAAAAAAAATCTTTCCATTCAGTAGAAAATAAATTTGGGGTAAATAAATGGGTAAAGAAAGAAAGGAAGAAATACAGCCTTTATATATATGTACACACACACACACACACACACACACACACACACGAGGCTCAGTCTCTGTTCAGATGGTATCACTAAAAGACAGGGAGCATGAGATGTACCACCATCTTCTGCATCTTCTTCAGGTCTGTTTGAGCAGACCTGAATCTCCGGAACACCAGATGGCTTTGTGAGTCTGTTTCCTCCTTCATCCCTCCTCACCAGGCCACTGGTGAGAGAGAGCAAACACACACACACACACACACACACACACACACATGTATCTATACATATACATATGTGTGTATGTATGTATATATCCCAGGATAAAAGGAAGGATGGTTCAGACAGAAAAATGTTTCCTGGGAATGCATGAGGATGATCCCCCAAGACCCATATTAAAAACAAAACAAAACAAGAATAAATGAATATGAAGGAGTATCTGTCATCTTTGCTCTGGGGAGTCTGAGATGAAAGGATTCCTGGGGCATACTGGCCAGTCCTTGTAGCCGAGTAAAAGAGCTGCAGGTTCAGTGAGAAACTCTGTCCTCCAGGAAAAGATGGAGACAGACATGGTTGTGCAAGCCTTTAATCCTAGAACTTGGAAAATAAGGCTTGGTTGATCTTTGTGAATTGGAGGGCAGCCTGATCTACATAGAGAGTGCCAGGCTACATAGTGAGACTCTCTCAAAACAAAGAAAGCAACACTGAGGCAGAAAGCAAAGGAAGAAACTGAGACCAACAACTGGCCTACATGCTCATAACAATTCATGTGACTGTGCACCCACAAACTCACATGAGCACACACAAATGAACATACCCATATTTATGTATAAAATAGTAAAAATGCTTCCTAATTAAAACTATATCTGTGTATTTTTCTGCATATATTAGAAAGCAGAAATTGAATGTCTCTCGAGGTCTTACATCGTCAGCTACCATATGTGACATATACATAGCTTTTGCACTTTAAAATATTACCATTATTATAATAATATTTTTTAAAATTTATTTTGCATCCTATTCACAGTTTCCCCTCCCAATCCCTCCACCTCATTCCTCTTTGTTCTTACCCTCCAAAACACTCCTCCTCCATTTCTGCTCATGAAAGGGAAGATCTCCCATGGCTATCAACAAAACACGACAAGTTGCAGTAAAACTAAGCACCTCCACATGTATTAAGACTGGGCTAGGTGATCCCGTATTAGGAGTAGGGTCCCAAAAAACAAGAAAAAGAGTTGGAGATGGCCTCTGTTCCCATTGTTGCGAGCTTCATAAGAGGACCAAACTACACAACAGTAACATATATGCCGAGTGCCTAGGTCAGTTTTATGTAGGATCCCTGGTTGTTCCTTCAGTCTCTGTGAGCCCCTGTGAGCCCAGGTTAGTTAATTCTGTGGGTTTTCTTGTGGTGTCTTTGACCCCTCTGTCTTCTATAACCCTTCTCCCCCTTCTTTTCAGGATTCCCTGAGCTCCGCCTAATGTTTGGCTGTGGATCTGCTTCTGTTTCTATCCCTTACTGCAGGACGCCTCTCTGAGGACAATTATGCATCCCCTTTAAGGCCCTTATCTCATTCCTGTAGGGGGAGTCCTACCTTAATTACCTTTCCAAGACCACAGCACTTAACACTATCAGACTGTTCATTAGGTTTCAACACCTGGGGTTTGAAGAGGGGCCAATAAACATTAGACATACATGAGGAAATGGATTTTCCACTGTTGGTTCCCCTCTTAGTGTTCCTGCATCAGGACTATTTAATCCATCTTCAAGTACAATTGTTCTGTCATTTGGAGACCATTTTGGTCCTATGAAATTATTCTTGAATTAAGGCCTGGGAAATAGTAATTTTTCATTCTAAATCTTTTCTTTGGCTTCCTTCTAGAATTTTAATTTGGAAAAGAAGCAATTGTTTTTTAGGCAAAGATTGTTTTGATCAATGAGTGAACTGAATGTAGTTTAATAAAAAAATCCTCTTGACTTAAACACTGAAATGAGCAGAGTTCCAGCTTCTAGGATTAAAGGAAAAATGTTTCATAGAATTTTGTAAGACTCTAAACACTCTTCATATATTTTAAGCAATTATGATTTGTAGTCCATGTCCACTTATTATTAGCAACGTCATAGAGAGCAAAAGAAGGTCACTATTTTTATTTCATATCTGATATGTATTTGTATATCTGATATATTTGTATACACTCAAACACTAAATTACAATAACTTAATAATTAGGAAATGTCTAAATATTTGCACCAGTGACTTGCCTCAGAATGCCCTGTAAAAGTAAAAGGAGAAAACTAACTTCGCAAAGATGTCCACTGACTTCCCTCCTTTGTATCCTGGTGCAAGCACCTTGCACACTTGTCATATACATATGCATATACTCACACACATGATAATACAAATTATAAAGAAGAAAAATCTAAATACTAATGAATTTCATTTCATTCTTGCCAGTATGAATTTTGTTTCTTTGTTTTAGTCAGGGTCTCATGTGGTTCAAGTTGGGTTTGATATCACTGTGCAGTCAAAGACGACCTTGAACTTTTGATGTTTTTATCTCATCCTTCACCTCTGCAGTGATGATATTACAGCTGTATAATGATATCAGTCCCAGTGTTATGTGCTGCTGGTGATTGGACCTGAGGCTCTTCAGAGGCTAAGCCAGCACTTTACCTACTGAGCTATATCCTTATTCCCTACAGTGTTCTTTTCAAGAGAGAGCAGACATCCACACTAGAAACTCAACTGGCTAAGGGTTATATTTAAAGCATAAATGTTTTGCCTTTGGTGCCTATATTCTTGTCTGAGGTATGGCTGATTTTTTTTTAACTGTGGTAATTAGAGAATACGAGATTATCTAGGAAACCTCAATTTAAATCAAAATGTAACTCAATTAAAAATAAATCCAAGCAACACAAAGATCTTTAAAATAATCATGACTGTGCCATTTAAGCGGGTTGGGAACAATTTTATTACTTTGTTGTCTCATTTTTATGGGGATATAGGATGTGTCTGCCTCTTGGTTGACTGATTCCTAAAGTGCCAATATGTGGATGTGTCTCTGGAGGGTCGGTCCCATGGGTGATGACACTAAGTACTGGAGGACACAAGTCCTAACAAAAGAAAACCTGGGAAGTATAGAAAGGGTCATTTTATAGAACAGTGCCGTGAACTTGAAACCTTCACTTTTTCTCATTTGGAGTTCTGCCTTGGCCGTCCCCCACCATGTGGTATCTGGTAGGAGGGACTCGGATAGTAAGAGGAAGTATTGTTTCATGGTCATACCATTATGAATCACTAAATTATTAATCATAGTTGGTGAGGTCAGGGGCAGTCAATACAGCCACGCCTTTGGATTTTGAAGGTCTTTCTATTATCACCCACTTTGATGTGGTAGACTTTGTTACCACACACAGATCCATTTATAGAGGCTTGTATCCCAGTGGCACTGTTGGTTAGGATGCCTTCGGGTTTCAGGATGTCTGCTTTTGAAGGGAAAGGCATATGTCAGCAGTTGACTTTTCTACTTTTACTCCTGGATATGTGGTTAGTGACTTATCCTACCATCCACTTCTGTCCTGGTGTATTGCCTCACTCCAGTTGTCCAACACAGATGTACAACAATGGGACCAGCCTGTCATTGACTAAAGTTTCTACAGCTGGGAATCATAATATTTCCCTTTATAATTGACTTACCTCATGGACAGTCTTCACACTGGCTACTATTATGAACTCTCATAGGTTTAAAGAAAGGGTCTCCTTCTCCAGATTTCCAAGACTCTATTTGTGCCACACCAAGACTAGCGTTGGGTTTATAAAAGTTTTCAAATCTTTCATTCAGTGATTTTCCTTCATTTTTTGGTTAATTTTCCTTCATTTTCTCCGATTTGAGACCATTGAGAGTAAAATTTATTTCTTTTTTGTGAGTTCCAGATATTTGAAGACAGGTTTAATGGCTTATTTGACTCATGTCTTCTACTAAAAAATTTTCCAGCTACTAAAATTTTTCCTTCCACTAGTCTCTTTAGCAATTTTATCACTGTTTTTATGACACATGTTTATATTAAGCCATGATATCACATTTTCAATTAATATATATGTAATTTTGTGTGTGTGTATGTGTGTGTAATATTCATTCCTAAGTCCCTTTCTTGGGATAAATAATTAGAGTTTTCCCAAGCACCATTCTGATGGTATCTAAGCATTGTGAAGCTGAAGCAGGAGAATTCTCAAGTTCAGAGCCAGCCTCAGCTACATAATGAAAATAAAATGTCAATAGAGCTCAGGGCTCTGTTCTACCTACATACTAAATTGTTAATTTGAGTGATTTTGCATAAGTGAGTACAATGCTCTATTCAAGAAACAGTAAAATTAAGATAAAAATGTTGCTGTCTTCTTTGATGTACTTAAAAGTGTCTTTATGTTCTTATGCATGGAGGCATTGGCCCTGCCATATTTATCTCAAATGTTAAGCTACTTGCACATTAGTAGACAACTGCAGATAATTATTCCCTACTGCTTAGCATTTGTTGTAACACAGGTTTGTTGTTTTACAGCAGCCTCAGTCACGTCCTGTTTGGTCAATGCTACAAAGCTTGAAAATTTTCGCCCTTGTCCTAGCACATTCTCAGGCCACTGTGGCAGCAAGGACAAATACATTGTGGGTTCACGTGCAATGCTACAGCTTACCAGGCCAGACCCAAATAAATCATTAAACAATGTTATGTAATTGACATAGCTAGGAGTAATTGTATAAATGGGTCAAAAGGAAGACCTCAGTAGTAACAATGGAAAGAAAAGGTCTAACCAAAGTCTTTGCCTGGAAGGAAAAACTCTTATTTTCCTATGAACTTCATTACTAATAAAATAACTGGGAAGAGCAATAAGAAACAAATAAGATTAGAGAATTCAAAATGGTTTTTAAATGAAATTATTTTTTTCTGAGATCTTTCCAGAAGTCGCCAGCAGTTCTGTGGCCATCAGATGGTCATCAATTATCATGGCTTGAGATATTTGTTTTGATTTTGATAGTTTGAGAAACCCACTGTCTGTCCCACTTATTTATTAAATTTATTGTATTTTCCTCCAAAGAAAAGTAGAATTATTTAAATTATGAGTAAAGACATTCATCATAGTAATATTGTAGCCATTCACTCTGCTTGTAGTTATTCAGAAGGGACACATCTCATGTTTTGCCTTGATCATTACATAGAAAAAAGTTTCATTATTGCATAACATGAAACAAACTTACCCACTGCATCTATCTTCCAATCCATCCTGTTCTGTTTATTAATGTATTTATTTAACAAAGGTTATTGCCATGGAAGCTACAAGGTCAGATTATTAAAAGTAGTAAAGATAACGATAGAAGAAAGAAGGAAATAAGAAGACACAGAAAGGAAGAAAAGAAGAAAGAGGGGGAAGAGAAATACAAAAATGAAAGATGTCAAGGCAAGAGGAAGGGTGAGTGAGAAACACAGAAATCAGAGAGAGAAATTCAGAAAACAGTATCACTTCCACTCAAAGCATCATACAACACATCAGGTCAGCTGCTACCAAAATTAAGCCCCAAATTAAAATTTCTGCTTATAACCTGTGTGATTTCTAATGTAACAAATTTATTTAGTTAAGATGTTGTAAAAATGTATGAATCACAGAAGAATAACATTGAAAAACTTCTTACTATAAAATCCATAATGTTTTGCTATTTATACCAGGTATCTCAGATTTGAGGCACATAACAGAGCTTGTGAGTTTAAAAATACAAGCTATAATATTTAAAGGCAGCTACAGAGGAGCTAAACCAATATGTATCAGAATAAATGAACTATAAATAAAAAAGATATTGATTGTAGAGTAAGTTACGGCTGGGTCATAATTTAGTCTCAGCATTTTAATAGACATCAAATAATATATAATTGTTCTCATATAGAAATCTCTGCTCAGTTCTAGAAGATCACTACTCTGTACCATAATGAGAACAGACTAGTAATACTTTCTTCATTATTACATAAAGAAATAAGAACGTTTTTGCTGTAACACCTAATGTTTGAGAAACAGAAGTCAACTGAAGCCTCAAAGAAGTCATTGTGTAAACTGAACAAAACACGCATAAGGCAGCCATCCCCTTTAACTTTTCTGGAGATGTCTTTCTCTAAGTAACAAGTAAGATGGCTATTAATTGACCATCCTCGATGACATTCTAATGACCTTGTTTGCATAATGACTCTTTACCTGCAGAATTACCATTGACTTTGAAATCTGAAGAGTGATCTAAATGCTGTGCCAAGCAACCATACTCTGGAGAATGGATTGTTTTATAGGTCTTCCTGCTAAATGAGTTAGACCAAATCAATTGTGCTAGCAGAAAGCTCTAGAGCTGGTGAAGCTGCCAAATTGACCTCCTGTCCTCTCTTGTTCTCTGAGTCTGCTGGAGATTGGGATGTGAACTCTTGACTGTCTTGCAGATGTAATTCACTCTTAACCCTGGGGTTTTATTGTTGACTTTAAAAGGTTAAGGCACTTGGAATAGTTGAGGGAAACAAGTAAACCAAAGCCAGCTGGCTGGTCTAATACCACAGTGAAAATGCTTCATTTACAATATAATGACTCTGAATTTTCTATTTCTTTGTACTCCTATACCGTGCTTCTTGTTTGTCAGTTTTTATTTTATTTTTCATGATGTTAGAGACTGGAAAGGTTTACTTGCCACTGGAAACTTACCAGTGAAGGGATATTCTACACAGTGCTCCATATAAGCCCCTTTCTTCCCCTTGTATTTTTTACTCCACCACCTCATTAAAGCATCTGTATATCTGTATCTCTATCTGTGACTCGTTAACATAGTTGATTTATCAAGTCCCTTTTCTCAGTGTCACAAGTCATATTATTTCTTTGATTCATGCATGCATTTGCTTTTGTCTTTCTTATTACCAGCTTATTTGCAGCTTTATAAGACAAGAAATATATACTACATCTGTTTTGTCCTACTGCACATTAGAATTATTTTAATGATACCATGTATCATTGTACAAGTCTTAGCTACAAACATTTGCATGAGCAGTGTGATTTGACTGTATCCATCCTGAGATGGATAGTCCTGACAAAATGCACTATCCCTGGATGTGCAGAAATGTCCTAAAGTTTGAAGTCCTGAATTTTGTTTTCCAAGGGAAGATGTGTTCTGTCTGGATCATTTAGCCTTTACTGTAGGCATAACCAATTAGTAGTTAAATGACTTGAGTGAATCTTTTTATGTGCAGTATTCAAATGACACTAAACCCCTTGCCACAAGAATAGAAGAAATAAATTACTTCTTTATGTACAAATTTTAGAGCAAACCCACACAATAAAGGATATCTCTTCACAACTATGGTTTTTATTGCTCTCTTTACTATGCCAGAGTGTAATTTTAAGGAGGAACTTGTAAATCTCTTACTTTACATTGCATTAGAAGTCAGAATTCAGCAGTACAAAGGTCATATGGTTTTTCTAATAAAGATGTTAAACAAAGCGGTTCTGACAGCCATACTTTAAAGTAAAAACCATGGGAATACTTCTGAACTGTCTTCTTAATGAAGTAATCTGACTCTCAAACAAAATGTTCATGTTAAATCATTTATCCATGGCTTACAGCTATAATTAGGCCTACTGTGTTTCAAACATAGATTATAGAACCCAAGAACTGTCCCCACTCCCCATTTTGGTCATCTTCAGAATCTGGGGATGTTTAAAAAGCTAGCGTCCCATCTTTGCAATCTAAATCAGAATGGATGATCCTTGACCTTTAGCAAAGAACATTCTGATTAATAAGTAGTCTTCTTTGCATTGTTGGGGAAATGTGTCATTTTGGAAAACAAAGACCTTCTGTCTATTTTCACAATTGATGTTTTGCATAAAAGGCCAAAGTGCTTAGTGAATGAGACATCTACAACACTGTGTAAACATTCTTTTCCAGTCACTGCTTTCCGGTCAGCAATCATGGGAGCCTTGAAAACCCTTTGGTTTTAACCATTAAGAAGGAGTCACAGATAGCCATCTGCACAAAAAATTATTTTTTTGTAAATTTGCTAATAACCAGACACATTCTAAAACAGGGGCATTAGACTCATCATCTAATCTTTTTGTCTCAAGCATTATAAGTGTTACTAACATGACCACAGTTTACAAATCTGATCTCTGATGCACCAAGGACTGTGTCTATCAGTTATTTGAATAATGTAAATTATTTAATGAATAGCCAGTATTGCACAGGTTACAGTAAGACAGTAGGCACAGAAGACAAATTTCATACTGTACCTCCCATCACCTTCCCAGCTGCATGAACTTGGACCAAGTTCATAACATCTCTGTCTCAGTTAGCTAAACCATACCATAGAAATGCTTGCTCAATAGAGTGCTATGTGCTTAAGTCAAGTGATGACATTTGCCTGCTTAGAAAACATAGCAAGTGTTCAGTAAAGATTTCCTTTGGCTTTCAAAGATGTCTTTAAGTTAGCATGCATTATGAGGTATCATGTGATTTACTGATCATAATTAATATAAAAAAATCTTCCTTTAGATGAGTAGCTAGGGCTCACACCAATTTCATCATTAGAACATGACTGAAGTTCTCAGAAGAATTCCAAGTTCTGCTTTTTTGTGACCTTAAAGCCTTCTTATGTGAAGATACAAAGTTTGTAGCTGATATGCTTGTACAATTCTGCACACTGATGCAAAGTCTGTGATAGGGAGGATGGTAATCGGAAGTGTGGTCTATAGTGTTTTCACAGGGAAGCAGAGATAGCAATGAGATGGTACTTCTATAGTTTTAAACTTGATGAATTTTGGAAAAAGGCCACTTGGTTTTTGAAAATGATGGTGTTTGACTGCGTAACTTGTTCTCCCAGGTGGTTTTCATGTACACATCTTTCATAAGAGGCATGGAGGTCAACCTTGTTTACATTGTTCTCCATGGAGCATACAGTTATGCTGAAGGAAAAGATCCTTCTCTCTGGCACCATGAAGAGTCATGTGACTTAGCTTGGATTAGCTTCTATCGCCATGGTGGACTTACTTTAAATCTTCTTTTCTCAGGATCCATTGATAGCAGTGGCTTCGGCCTATAGGAGTCATTCTGGTGAATGTCAGGTGAAAACACATTTTTGTAACAATTCCCACAGAGTCAGAGAAGTTTAGTGACCATAGTTGGCTAATCACTTGGAACTCTATCTACTTAGTAGGTCTGCTATTATTACATAGATATAAATTTCTATGGAGTTGGGAGTTGCTGGAAACTATAAAGGCAGTGTATCCTTTTATAGTTTTCTCCAAGAGATGAGTTGGTATCAGAGATGTTCTTAAAATAATGTTTTGGCCTTGGTGCCAGCGACATCCAGATGATAGAGTCTTGGTACACAGCAACCTGAGTGTGATTGTGTATTGTTGACCCAGAAGGTTCAGGGTGAGATGAGAACTGAGCTTCTAACAGATAAAACAATATCAATGTGATAGAGCTTTTGAGCAATGATGCCACACTGTGGATGTAAATACCTCTCGGGAGTGAGGATGGATGTTCTCTGTCAGCAAGGCAAAACTTCCAACAACATCAGGATACTCCATGACATATTTATGCTACATATTGTAATAATAGGATGGTGTTCTGATTATCTGAGAACCCTACTGTCATCTTTACTTCATGATTCTGCAAATTCTACAATTATTGTCAGTGCCTATGTAGCTTGTCCTCATGGCTATTCAGACTGGTTTAACTGGCTACTTGCATTCATTTGTTATTTTCAGAATACATTTCATATTACACAGAGTGAAGGTAGGATTCTCTGCTACATTTATTATATATGCCTTCACACAACAAGCAGGTTTTAATAAATGCCTAATGAATAATTAAACAAATAGGTTATACCATTTTGGTTAAGGCAATATTACTGAGTAGCAAGACCTCTGTTCAGAATTATGCTAAAATGTGCTTCACTATTTTCCCCCAGTAACTCCCAGGCACAGAATTTAATGAGAATTCTTTTCTTGCCCTAGTAGTAACTTATTTTGCATAAGATCCCAATTAACCAATATGAGGTGGTTTAGGCCTTTGGGGGGCACTGGGATTATTAATTTCCCCCTATTCTATGTTCATATTTTTCTTATTCAGAGTTTCTTCACTGTCTCAGAAATTGTTGCTGTCAAGTTTCCAGTCACTGTTATCTTAAAACTATGAGAATTTTGTATTTATTCTAGTAGAAGTTGAAAATTAAAATTAAAACATAATTTTTTAACTTTCCTCTTTGTAATATGTAAAATCCCTTTGTACATTATGTCATCACTCATTTTAAGATAAGTACACAATTAAACCCTTGTGTGTATGTATCTCAGAGGCAAAGCTACTTTGCCATTAATTCACACAATTATATTGTTGTTAAAAATAAGAAAATACTAAGTATTTGACAGCAAACATTTTCCTTAAGGTATTTTCTGAAGAAAATGGTTTCATTATGTGAAGCATTTTCAATAAATAAGAAAAAAGTGTATGTTGCATTTGCCTTACTCTTTCTCTCTCTATATCCCCTTGTGTTTGTCTCTCTCTCTCTCTCTCTCTCTCTCTCTCTCTCTCTCTCTCTCTCTCTCTCTCTCTCTGTGCATATACATGTGCTTGGCACTTGTGTATGCAGGCGAGCATAAAGAAACCAGAATGCCTGTAATTTTTTAATCTTATTTATTTGAGGCTTGATCTCACACTGGACCTGGATCTAGGTCAGTAGCCCCAGCAAACCCTGTGATTCTCCTGTTTCTGTTTCCCCTATCTCTGAGATAACAGGCTCACAAGACATGCATGTCATGGAATTCTTTAGTCAGGTCATCATATTTATGAAACAAATGCTTTTTTGGTTGAGTCATCTCAACCAATACCTACATTTTATTTTCTTTTAATTTTTAAAAACTAATTTTAAGTTATGTATATGTGTGTATGTATGTGTACAGATGGTCTCTTTCTCTGTGTGTGCGGGTGTACATGGTATCTTCACAATTTTAGGGAGCTGGGGTATTCAATTCTTTTGGAACTAGAGTTATAGAGGTTACAAACCACCCAGCATGAGTTTTTGGAACTTAACTCAGGTCTTCCGAAGGAGCAACATGTGGTCTTAACTATTAAACAATCTCTCCAGCCCCTGCATTTTATTAAAGACATTATGAGACCCTATATGCATCAACTTTGCCATTTTAAACACTGGGATTGATCTGTCCGTCTGTAATTCTAACTGGTGTATGTTTCCTATAAAATGTGCCTTTGGTGTTACATCATTGTCAGCTGTTTGGGTGTCTATCCCAATTAATAGTTTATTGAATTCATAACTATTGTTATTCTGTGTATTCTTACTTTAAACATGTTGGAAGATGCAATTATTTTCATGAAAACAGTTATATATTTCTCATGTTCTTTATGGTTTATTACTTTACATTAAACTGTGAGTAAATAATTCAGAATAACATTTAGCTTTCTAGAACAATAAGCAATAGAAGAGAAAATTTAAGTCGATACTAGATTGTGTTGTCAGTATATATTTTGACTTAGATTTCATAATACCATTAATATAACTTTTCATTACTTAAATATTATTATACAGCTTTTAAATACGTCAAGTTTTATTAATAATACATTTTGAGGCAACTATGTATCTAATAATCCTATGAGTACAAGTAAAAGAATTAGAAATTTTTATAATTTTCAAGTTGGTCTTTAAAGTTCCTGCTACATATTAGGAGTTAGGTTTAAAAAGCTGGGGATGTAGCTCTAAATAAGCCCTTTACAAATTGCCTGGAAATGCAATACCGTAAGTAGTTACATTGTGGGGATCACGAATGTGCACACCTAGGGAAGAATTGGAAAACCCTCTCCTGATGTTATGTAAATGAGGCTGGTGATTGAATAAAGTTTCTAGGGACAGAGTTTTACACAGACGCACAAAGTGCTGGCTCTCAAACCGCCACAGTGGAAATAGAGATTCTGAGTCCCCAGAAAACTGGGTTAGATGTGGCACAGAGTAACTCTGGTAATGACAAAGGCAAGGCTTTGACTGAAACTGCTCTACATACTGCAAAGAGGAGGAAGATGCAGTATTTCTAAATTAACATACTATTTTACATAGCATATGAATTTCAATCTGTATGCAACTAAATTAATAAATCAGATGCTACAAATAGAAAAAAAATCAAGCATTTTTCTTCTTTTCCAGTATTCTAGAATAAAAAATATAAAGAATGAAAATTGATTCAGATGGTAGCCAAAGTGCACACTTTAGATTGCTTGAGAACTGGAAAGATATGGCAAAAGGGTTTTTGAAAGGGGTTTTGTACATTGTGGCTATTGTTTTTATTCTCCAATTACTACCTGGAGACTTGTGAATATTTACTACAAAGTGATTCATAGTTACTACACTGTAGAAAGAGACTGTTCTTTCATTTCCCAGCCGCTCAGACCCGAATAACCACGCAGAAACTGTATTAATTACAATACTGTTTGGCCAATAGCTCAGGCATATTTCTAGTTAGCTTGAATTAACCAATTTCTATTAATGTGTGTATAGCCATGAGACTGTGACTTAAAGGATAAGATTCTGGCTGGTGTCTTTCCTTCAGCAGCTACATGTTGGTGTCTCTTTGACTCTGCCTACTCTTTCTCTCTATCTCTGTTCTGATTTCCCACCTGGATTTACTCTGCTAATCCATTTTCTAAAACAGCTTCTTTATTAACCAGTGGTAATAAAAACGTATTTATAGCATACAGAAGGTAATCCCATATCACTAAACAACAGCAAAAAAAAAAAAGTAAGACCAAAATCTATCTTTAGTGACTTCTTAAGAATTGAAAAATTTTTAACTTCAGAAAACATGGCTATAGTTGCTCATCTTGTGAATGACAAGATAAGAAGGTAAAATTGGAGTAGGTGGTTACTTGAAATGGTTTACCTGTTAGATTGTGAGTTATTCATAATGAGAGAATTCCCTATATAGTGCTTTCCTATGCATCTGACATCTCAAAGTGACGTGATGTGGGGAGAACTTATTAGATTTACAGACAACCATTGCAAATGAGAGCTGTGTGAGCACTTTTATGTTACCTAAATTAATCATGACTTTATCTACTTATTTTCTGCACCAGTGTTGACTAGATAAGAAAATACTGCAAAATAAGAGGTAAAATTGCCTGTGGGATGTTAAGATTCACTGCTTTATTTAGAGTTCTCACAGATACAACCATGTTCTTTAGATCACACACATTTCATACTTAAGTATCTGAGCTAGAACTGGCTGGCTGGATATTTGACCCAAGGAGGCCAAAATGGGATGTGTATCAGTAGCAAGTAACTGTAGGAGCTGCAGGAGGTATGGGGGTGGTGCTGGAGTTTATCCAATGTTATGCTGGAAGAAATTTTGTTGATTCTAAATTCTCCCTGGAAGAAATAAAAGAAAATAGGGTCTTTTTCTCACTTCATTTCTTTCCAGGCCTGGCTAAAAATGAGGAAGGCATGCATTTTAAATTAGACTGAGCTTTACTCTTAAACTATGGCATCAGGCTTTTGGAATAATAAGATAACAATGGAGGGACTGGGAATGAGAATTTTACAAAATAGTGTGGAAAGGAATACATGTATATCCAAAAGGAAACAGTTGTAAGTTCAGGTGTGACTAGTAACATTTGGACTAGGTAATTCTAAATTCTTCCTGTTTTATTGTGGTAGTATTACACCCCCATGTTCATTTTGTTTTCCAGATAATTATAGGCTGAGGGGTTGGAATGAAGACTCCAGAGGCCAGAATACTGTACAGTACCTTCAAGTTAAGAATGAAAGCACTTATGAGAAGGCACTTTTGTTGTCCTCACAGTTGAGATAGTGAATAGAGTACAATTCCCAAATGTTCTTCTAGGGTATATGTTCAAAGTCTCTATGCTGTGGCTGGTAATTGATGCTTGTTCTTAGCTTGGTGGTCATCTGGGCCCATTAACCACAGCATCTTGCTGTTATCTCTACCTAGTAAAACTTATGGTAGTTAAATTTCAGGTTTCACTTGTTGGTCTCTTTTAGAGCAAGAACCTTACTAGAATTAGGAGGAGCTGGTATTCCTTCAAACTTCCTTTTTCTTAATATACCTTTACTTTAATCAAAATATAATTTCATCATTTTCTTCCTTCTGTTTCCTTCTTCCAACTTCTCCCATACCCTTTTTACTCTATTTCAAATTGCTGGCCTATTTTCTGTGACTTATTATTATTATCAATTATTGTGATCACTAAAACCAAATTGGATGGTAGAAGAGAAACATAGACCTCATCTTTTTAGGGGAAGATTTAAAGTCTGTGGACATGTTTTAAATACACCACACTATAAATAGCCATGACAACCTCTCTAATCTATTCAAAATAACTCATATTTTGGCGTAAGTATAATTTTTTTAAGGATCGGAGATATAGGTGGACTTTTCTGTCCCAACTGCCTTCTTCCAAATTATCAACATGGAGATTCAATATTAATTATAAATGCTTGGCCAGTAGCTCAGGCTTATTACTAGCTAACTCTTAACAATATAATCAAACTATATTTCTTATCTATGTTTTGCCACATGGATCATGGCTTGTTATCTCATTTTCTATACATCCCGCTTCCTCTACATCTGGTGTGGGAGTTCCTTTTGTCTATGTGTTGCTTTTATTGATTAGTGAATAAAGAAACTTGCTTGGCCTGATAGGGTAAAACAGAGCTAGGTAGGGGAAACTAAACGAATGCTGGGAGAAAGGAGACAAAATCAGAAAGAAGCCATGTAGCCCCACTGGAGCCTGACAGAACTTTACCCAGTAATCTACAGCCATGTGGTGATACACAGATTAATGGAAATTGGTTAAATTAAGATGTAAGGGTTAGCCAATAAGAAGCTAGAACTAATGAGCCAAACAGTGATTTACTTAATATAGTTTTGTGTGATTATTTTAGGGCTAAGTGGTCAGGAACTAACTTGCAACCTCCTTACTACAAATTGGCATGCCAACATGGAGGACTAAATACATGTAAAAACTGAGAGAGCTTGAAAAGGAACTCTAGACACTAAAAAACAGTTTAGCTGCATTTTTTTTTCTTTTCCAGGTGGGTTTTGCTTGCTGGTAGCATACGTAGTTTCTTTAAGAGGGGTTTTACTAATTGAGCCAGGAAATGCTGGCTTTCTGGGCTGTGCTGCCAGCACAACCTCTGGCTCTTTCAGGAGACTGAGCATTTAAATGGGGTTTGTGAGAAACATGCTATGGCTTGTTTGGTGGCAACATGGAGCAGCTGTGTGCCTACAGATGGGCATTGTGCACGGCTCTCAGAGGTGGCAAGCAGCTCTGACATGCTGGGCTGGTTAAGGCAAGCAGAGAGTGCCATATTCCCCCTAGCAATGGCACAGTTTAAGTTTTTAAGAAGCACTTAGCATTTTAAGAAGCACCCTTGGAATGTTAAGAATTACAGATACACAAAAGGACAGACTCAGACATAAAAAACCTCTAAATGAGTCACAGTGTTGGATAAATGTACATAGGCTTGGGAGAGAGAAGAAAAAATATAAACAGACTCACCAAGGCCAGCTGTCCTGGGTCTGAAAAAACATGGGATAAAACCAGACTTGCTGAACATAGCAGACAATGAGGACTACTGAGAACTCAAGAACAATGGCAATGGGTTTTTGATCCTACTGCGTGTACTGGCTTTGTGGGAGCCTGGGCAGTTTGGATGCTCACCTTACTAGACCTGGAGGGAGGTGGGTGGTCTTTGGCCTTCCCACAGGGCAGGGAACCCTGATTGCTCTTTGGGCTGACTAGGAAGGGGGACTTGATCGGGGGAGGGGGAGGGAAATGGGAGGCGGTGGCAGCGAGGAGGCAGAAATCTTTAATAAATAAATAAAAATAAATAAATAAAACATTTAAAGTGCAAAAAAGAAGTAAATGGTTTTTAAAAAGGTAAAGTCTTTAAAAAGACACAGTATAGACAGATATAGATTAAAAGGAGTAAGAAAAATAAGGCATATAGTGATAGAAAATTCAGAGAGAATCTATATTATGTATATTATTGTGTTTTCTTTGAATGTTTTGACTGTGAAAGAGCTAAGTACATAGAGACATTTCATTGTATGGGCTGCTAAACTAAACCAGAATATAAGTTCTAAAGGTATCATGACTTCCAAATTTGGGTCTAAGGATATGATGCTTTGGAAGAGAGGTTCTTCTTTTGTTTACACAGAGGATGAGAACCTGTGAATACATTCTTAACTAATATGGTTTGATGGACCAAGATCCCCTGACAGGTCACCTAGAACATTCCTCAAAAAATTACTTCACCCAATAAATAGCAGGGAGCAGTTTGAAGAAAACTATGTCCAATTTCCCAAATATTGCTTATAAATGTTTGTTTACATTTAAAGGGGGCATTAAATAGAGATTTGCATTGGTATGGTTTATTGATAAAAATTTAAGGTCAATTTTGTTATATTGTGTATATATTCTGCTCTTGATTAAGGCAGTGTGTTTGTACAGCTCATCTAAAAATGTAATGTATAATTAAGAAACTTAGGTTAATGGATAATCATCTATGATAGTCAAGCTTGTAGTCATGTTAGTTAGATTTTCTAGATGTACAAAGATAAATTTCAAATAAGTAGGTATTTTTCAAACTTTTCAATGACTACAGAATATGACATTTAAAATGTTTTAGGAAGTTATGACTTTTCATGACAGAGACAGGCCTGCTCCTGGCAGTACCAATTCCTTCAAGAGGAAGATGGGCATCAAAGAGGCTCCCTATGGAGTTGGTTAGCCATTTGGGCAAGCAACTGCTCTTGCCTGGATTGCTTGATGAACTGGACATGCAGGACTCACAGTAATTATTTCTAAGCTTGCTTAAAGGTAAGACGATCCTTCGGGGTTCTTGCTTCCTAAAAGAGTCTGCTAGACATTCTGCAGGATACAGAAGAAAGGGACTGACAAACTGCCAATATAGGTAGACCTAGCTTTGAAATTTCCTGCTTCATGAAAAGTTTGCTGGATACTATGGGCATATAGGCTGAAGATAGATGCCCCAATGGTACAGAAGAACTTTGGGTGAAGGTCCAGGCAGCATGATATCTCTGTCAATTCTAAAGTTTTGGGAGCTGCTTACAATGTACTTTCAGTTTCTTTATATTATATCCTTATATTATATCCTTCTGGAGTCTTTGATGGAGTTGAAAAATAGTAATAATACCTCAGACTGGAGAGGGAAGGTGAGAGGAGTGGGGGGAGGGGGAGAGGAGAGGGAGGAGGGGGGGAAAGGGAGACAGGGAGGGAAATGGGAGGCGGGGAGGAGGTGGAAATTTTTTTTTCAATAAAAAATTATATTAAAAAATAGTAATAATATAGCTTTCCTGAGTTTAATAAAAGATAGATATAAATATTGTAACTGTAATTCTTGCATGATGTCTGTTTTGTTCTATGTAATTTTACTATGTTAAATTTAAAGACTTCCTTTTGTTTAAACAGAAAATGGTGGAAATGGTGTGAGAGGTCCTTTTGTCTATGTGTTGCTTTTATTGGTTAATGAATAAACTTGCTTGGTCTGATAGGGTGAAACAGAGCTAGGAGGAAAAAACCAAACTGAATGCTTGGAGAAAGGAGGCAGAGTCAGAGAAAAGCCATGTAGCTCCGCTGGAGCTGGACAGAACATTACACGGTAAGCCACAATCACACGGCGATACACAGATTAATAGAAATGGGCTAAATTAAGATGTAAAAGTTAGCCAATAAGAAGCTAGAACTAATGGACCAAGCAGCGATTTAATTGATATAGTTTTTGTGTGATTATTTTGGGGCTAAGTGGCTGGGAACTGACTAGCAGCCTCCTTACTACATACATCTGTTGGCATCTCCCCTTACTCTGACCTTCTTCATCCCAGCATCCTTAGTTTGGTTGTCCCGATTATGCCCGCTTGGCTAACAGCAAATCAGCTTTTTAACACAGAGAGCAACACATTTTCACAGTGTACAGGATTATCCCATAGTACTATGAAGGAATGGGAAAAAATAAAGGATTTTCCCAACATTTCTAAAATTCCACCTCTGAATTTGGGCAAGTTATTTTACCTTGATTTCCATTTGCTCTGTAAAATAACAGCACATGTATGTGCTTTGTTATATGATTGAGGTTTAAATACTATGGGCAGTAAAGAGTGTAGTAACTCCTAAATGTTATCACTAATAATTAACCACAGAAATTATATATTGTAATCTTATGTGGAAAACTAGTTACCTTTGGTAAGGACTACTCTTAGGATTAACTCAGCCTACATACAGAGTTTCTCATGAGGGAAAATGAAGGGTTTGTGTGGTGAGAGTTTCCATTTGTAAGACTATAGGAAAAACTGCCAACAATTTGTAAATGCGTATGGACACCAGCATGAATAGAAAGCTGATAATGCTGATACTTTCATGCTAAGCTGTGGAAATCAGGAAATGTGTGATATGATTATCTCAAAAATAGCTTCAGAGAGGCTGCAAAGAGAGGAACAGGAAATCAAAGTGAACATTGATAGATGTGGGCAGGAGGACTGTGTGCTGGGGAAGCATTGCCATTTTTCCATTTAATATGTATGCTGTGTCTGGAGCACTCTTATGAAAAGTCACCTTTCATGTTGAGAGGAGATCATGTTTTTGTGACATTCCTACTTGGTAGTCATATTGCTGTCTATTAAAAGCCACAGTGTGATAAAACTATTTTGGTATATGCTGTCTGTGAAGTCCTGTGGATAGATGTTTCCCTGAACTTACTAGAGTTTCAATACTTGAGATTCTTCTTTTCCTGAAGAGCACATATAAATAGTGCTACTAATGTTACAAATACAGACTATTTAATTATTTACATTATTAACCATTTACATGGTCACCATTTACTGTCACATTGCTGTTGTGATTTAAAAAAACATGGCATTTATACAAACTCATGTAGATAGCTATCTACATGATATCATGTAGATAGATAGAAAATAGTGGGATAGTTTTTATTTAAAAACTTCTCAGGGTTTATCTTCATTGGTATTGTGGCTTAACTTTTATTGTGGTCTTGGTCTTTGACATTGGTCTGGACCCTGTTGTTTTCTTCAAATCAAATAGTGGCAAACATATTTATATTTTTTTGTTTACACTTATCTGTATTATTATGCAATTCCATGCTGTATTTGCATGGACCATAGAGCTTTCTTCCAAGTTCAAGGTATATATATATATATATATGTATATATATATATATATATATATATATATTCTCTTAAACCTGTCTGTCTGTCTACGTTTGTGAGGTGAGTGGGATTTGTTAAATGCCATGGAATGTTTAGAGCTCAGGGCACAAGTTTGTGACAAATGATTTTCTCCTTCTAGTATGTGGGTTCCAGAGACCAAACTCAGGTCATCAGATAGACAGTAAACACTTTTCCACAATGAGCCATCTTGCTGGCCTTTACACACACACACACACACACACACACACACACACACACACACACATATAAATGTATGTATAAACATACTAGGTAAATTTCTAGCTAATAAATTTCATGCCTTATTTTATTAAACATTTATCTTTACATCTTAGACTTTGTTCAAGAATGAAAACTTTATCATTTACAAGAAAATGTATTTTGACTCTGTGAAAATCAAAAGAGAGTTAGACTTAACATCTGCTCTTAAGTATTTATGCAGTAAGTTAATATATTAAGTTACTATATTAGGTAAGACCCTTTCATTGGGATGAAGCCTAAAGCAAAGGAAATTTGATGTCTTATCATTAGTAATGTTATTAAGCTATTAGATCATAGCAAAGATGTTTTATGATCAGGGAAGTTTCTATGTACATATTTCAAACCAGTGGTCCACACATGTTATAATAATAATAAAAAAAAGATCCATCTGCATCCCTAAAAATGAGAGAGAAGGAACAAATACAAAGACCTAGCAAAACCTGGGAATGTGAGGACTTCACAAGGTTTCAGGAACAGTGGGAAATGGGAAATGGGAGGTAGGAAAATTCTTTATGAAAGCAGTCTCATTTTCATTGCTAAGCCAGTGTGTCATAATTAGAATTTCTCAGGATAGGTTTCATGACCAGAATAATTTTGCCCATCCATGACCACTATACCACATCCTCTCAAAGTACATTTGCCTATCCCAGGCCAAGAGAAGTTTCCTCTTCCAAATACCTGGATCAATATGGCTTAGCTTAGCTCTTCTTTTTTCCCCTCATAAATACTTAAGCTCTTTAATTCTGTAGCCATAATTGTCACTCCCAGGTGTAATCATTTTCCTCTTAGCCTCTGCATTATCTCCTTTAATCTTATTCATTACCTAGTTCCTAAAGACTTTTATTGCTTTGCGATTAAGTCTCATCAATATTTGCTTGAAGCTGAATTTAACATAGGTACATTTTTCTTTCTCTGTCCCCCCCTTTCTTGCGTTAGGACGAAAGTAAAAATGTCATGAAATCATAAACACCGTGAGTGTTAGGATCATGTTTTTTGATGAGTTCTTTCACAGACGAGTAATACAGATAGGCATTAGTTGCTTTTTCTTATCGCTCTGGATAAATGCCTGCCAGAAACAGCTTAAGGTAAGATGGATTTAGTTTGTCTCATAGTTTCAGGGAATTTCCCTTCACTTAGGAGAGGCATGGTGGCATAAGCATGTCAGGCTGTGTTGACCAGGGTTTGAAGAATCTGAGCCCATCGATGTGGCTAACTAGGAAGCAGAGAATTCAGCTAGACAGTGAATTAAATATAACGTTCCAGATCTTCCTTCCGTGTCCCACTTCTACTACTTCAGCACCAGTCCCGGGTTCTCCAAAACTTCCCAGTCCAGAATCACCACCTGAGGTGCAGGTCTTCATTATCCTGTGGGAGAGAATTCACATCGAAGTCAGAGAAATATCTAATATAAATGCTTCTTATTTTCTAGTTAGAATATTCCTGGCTTTTTATTTAAGTCAAAGGCAGTGGATGGGCACATTAACAAAGTTAGTTGCTGGACTGATGTAGTGGAATTTCATTTGTACTTTTGTAAAGCTTGGTGAGGATCAGAAAAGTAAAGCAGCCACACTAGCCAGCCTTACTTACCTGGCATTTGTAACATACACCTTTAACCCCAGTAGCCATACTAGTTTGCTATAGAAACCAGTCAGTGCATGCCTTTAATCCCAGAACTAGAGAGGAATATAAAATAGAAGGAGACATCTCTCAGAGTCAGTCTCATTCTGAGATTCCTGGAGGCAGGATCACCATTTTAGATTGAGATAGAGGTAAGAGCCAGTAGTTGGCTGTTTTGCTTTTCTGACCTTCAGGTTGAACCCTGATAGTATCATTTGTATTTTAATAACTAAAGCTTTCTCGAGGATCCGAAAAGTAAAGCACTGATATGTTCCTTTTCTACTCCAGTCTTGTAATTTTCCACCCTGAGCCTAGAGAGTACTTTCTGAAATACAAATCTAACCCAGTATCATTCTGCTTAAAATGCAATCATCTTTAATTTCTCTTTGGGTAGAGGTTAGTTCCACACTCATCACCAAAACAATTAAATAATTGTTTCCAATAACTTATTGTCTCTAATATGGACAAATTTCTTTCTACTCCCCATTTATAGGTTTTATTCTTCCTGGTCTTCTGAAGATACACCTTCTGACTGTGCCTAGCCATGGATTAATTTCCCTTTTTCCTCTTATTTAACTGGTCCTTACACCCTCCCGTATCTCAATTCACTGAATACTTCCTGAGACTCCCCATCTCTGGGTAGATTGTTAAAAATAGATCAACACCCCCCCCAATGTGTGTGTGTGCGTGTGTGTATTGTTTGTCTCTCTGTCTCTCTTTCTCTAAGTGATATTTGAAATCTTACTATTTCAATTTAAATCCTATTTGGCTAAGAGAAGTCATGCTAAAATTAAGCTGACTAAAGCTATCTTTGGATAAGCAAGATAAATATGCCTAATATTCAGATTAGTAAAATGAGGAAAGAATTGTTTTTCAAGGTCATTAACCTACAGCATTCTGGTTCAGATATTGCAGTTGTCTGATGTGTTCATTGTTGAGTTCATTGTTTTTAGTCTAGTGAGCTGAAAGGTGAAAATTGGAACCCTATCACTTATTTCCATTGCAATCTGAACATAGCTTTTGAGAATTTTAAATTAATGTACAAGTTTTAAGTGGATATTTTGACTATTTCCAATACCATGCCAGTCATATACAACTGGAACATCTCCTACCATAACTTACAGAGTAGAGGATTATCTGTTGAAAACAAATAAATCTCTCTGACTTATTTGCAGTTATTTACCCAACTTGTGGTATACAAGAGATGTGATTGACACTTATCTTCTCCTTTCTTCATATTCTGCTCTGATCCTAGTGATATCCTCCTTTATCATTCTAGTGGCATTTAGGACATGTCCTCAACAGTTTTATAATGGAAGAAGCAATGCTTCCTTTTTTGTAACAGAGCAATTTAGGCAAGTCATTCTTTTAGTATGGATCACTGTTATTCTCAGCATTGTATCTTCCATTCCCATTGTGGCACATAATTCTTATAATAGCCTGCAGGCTAATATTAGTCTACCTATTTACTAATGATGAAACTTCCCCTCTTAGGGAGTGCATGATGGCTGTTTAAATTCACACAGCTGCTTAATGGTGAGCTCTTCATCATTCTGACTGTCATTATTAGTATCATGCTAACATTTTATTAAAGATTTTCTAAGTTAAAATTATTTATTTAAGACTCTTAATTCTTGATGAGAATCCCATTGTCAGGTTGAGAAAACGAAACAGTAATTTGCAGAACAGAAGCAAATATTCTACTTGTTTTTTTCTGTTATACATGAATGCTTTTTATCATTCATAATACATTTTTTTCCTGTTATTAATTGGTATCACTGAAAAGATTTTGTTGAAGTTTTTCTCCTCTCTATCCCTGCATTGTTACAGTTGTTATATAAAATGCACATTTGTAACAAAATATCACTACTTTGGTACAAAGCACGGTAGCAGATGATTTTAAAAATATCACTCTCAAGGATGAATCGACTCATAGAGACCAAGTGTTGACTTTTCTTGATCGTCAGCCTCATCATGTATTCATTAGCATGTGAAACAGAGAATTTAATACACTTAATATTCTACAGCGAGAAATATTTATTTCGTGAGATTAAATAAAAGTTATTACTATAAGTCAAAACATAGTCCTTTGAATTATAAAATAATTTTCCCGTAGCAGGCCAGTAGATGGGTCAGTGGATAAAGGAAATTGTTACAAACTGTGTTGGATTCCTGGAACCCACATGATGGAAAAAGAGAACTAGATCTTAAAGAATTGTTCTCTGACTTCCATACATGTATCATGGCATTAAAGAACCCACACATACATATACATTCATACATACATTAATTTAAAAAATTTAAAAATAGACTAGAAGGTATTTGGAAGAACATAAAGGGAAGCTCAACAATATATAAATATAGTACACTGGTAAGCAGACTAGTTATCTAATAACTTTTTAAAAATCCTTAAATGAAAGGAAATGCTAATAAAACTTAAGACTCTTGTATGCATACTATTACTTGAGTGTGTATTATATGCTAAACATTTCATATTTTATCCAATTTAATTCCTAAAATCCATTTAACAGGTGGGAACTCTGAATCTGAGTACTTTCTTAAAATATCCATATTTAAGAAATAAATTATGGACTGGGAGGTAGTGGCACATGCTTTTAATCCCAGCACTCGAGAGTAGAGACAGGCAAGCCAAGGTCAATGTCAGCCTCCTCTACAGAGCAAGCTCTAGGAGAGCCAGGGCAACACAGAGTCCTGCCTTGAAAAACCAAAACCAAAATGATAGTAATAAGTTATAATAATAATAATAATAATAATAATAATAATAATAATAATAACAACAGGAGGATTCAGGTTAAAGATCTTTTGGATTCTACGTCTTAATCATCTTCTAAAATTATTTAAAAATAAACGTATTCTGTCATTAACGGTTTTATTCTTCTATTACATTTTGAAATGCTCTGACAACAGCAATCATCTTAACTTATTTAACTTTCCATTATGTTTAATGAAATAATATAGATGCTATATACATCCTCGAGAAAGTCAACAAAATATACTGGCTTCTCTCCATGCGCCACAGCATTAAAGTGCCTACACATACACACATGTGTGAATGCATACATAAATGTAAAAAATTATAAAATGTACAGACTAAGAGGTCTTGGCTTAATCTTGGTTTCTAATGGCTCAGGTATGTAAAATGCAAAGTTATAACATCCCTCATTCTCAGCAAGTGTGTGGAGCAAGGGATTGGGAAGAGCTACAAAGTCAGCATCACCTCTGTAGCTCCATTGCTTTGTATGTGAGGCTTCTATAAGAAACAATAACAAGAATTGAAATCCCAGGATACACCTCATGACTGAAGGGCTTTCGCATTCTGACCTGGAAGAGAACCTTATGGTATTTGGGCATGGAGGCTAAGAGCATGGTCTGTGCGCTGGATTGTCAGGGCTCACTTCAAGAATATTCCTTTATCAGTCGGTTGAAATGACTTTTCTGAGCCCATGTGGTCACGTATGAAAATTTCAGATATTCATAGTACCCTCCTCACTGAATAATTATTAGTAAAATTAAGTTAATTACTTATGAGACTCTTGTAATGATATCTCACTCGTAATATATGCCATAAATTCTTTGTTGTAAGATCTAAAACATAGCTTATAAAGACTAACTGATCTTAATATTTGAACATCTTCTTGGGAACTGAAGGATGTTATTAGATAGCATATTAAATTAGTCTCTGTCACATAATTGAACAGTGTCCATATAAGTGAATATATCTTGATATCATAATGAATTTTGACACACAATATAAATGCCAAAATTTATAATTTAAAGAAAAAATAAAGACTCATGAGTGAGAAAGTAGGCCTCCTCAATGGAGCTACAGTCCATTCTGCTGTGTCTGTCTGCAGATACACATAAGATATGGAGCATGTAATTTTGTTCTTGGCAGAAGAACACAGCATCGTGTGTGGTGTATTTTCTTATTCTCAGCCCAGTTGTGTCTGTTTTATTGTGTTACTTTTATCTTTTTTTACCACTCTAAATTGTTCTTACTTTCAAATTATCATATTGCATTTAGAACATTTCATTTTTCTTATGCTGGGAAATAGGCTTCAAAGGTAGCATTTAGAACTTATTTTACATTAGAAATTCAAAGGTCAAAATTACTTGTTTTATTTAACTTTTCTCCTACAGCTTCACTTATTTTGCCTTTTCCATGTATTCCCAATTCCTTCTGCCATCTTTGACGTGACACTGGACTTGAGGTCATAGAGAATAAGCTGAGAAATAGCGTTTAAAGTTTGTGTGACCTTTATTTATCACGTGATGTAAATAATTTGCTCTCCTCTGCAAACATCTTCCTTTCTTCAATGAGTAGTGTGATGATCACAGTTTATAGAGTGTACATCAGGCATGCAATGTAAATATAAAGCTTAGAGCTTGAGCATGTATGTCTCTCACTGTGCTCGCCAGAGGCATGAACTGTGTGGGAGTGCGGTGTGTGTTGGGAGGAAGTGGGGAATCCTAACTGCTTCCTCAGCTGCTGACTGAAACTCTTGTTCCAATTCAAGAAGAAATAAAGCTTTCTTCAACATATCATGCTGAATAATACTTTGTTCATCAGCTCTGTGGAAACTAGGCTAGGAAACAAATTAAAATTACAAGCTCCCGCACCCACTCAAAAAAAAAAAAAAAAAAAAGAATGTCTTTGCTTAGTGTCTGTGTTTTCAGCTATGGCCTTCTCTGATTTTAACCATTTAGATATTCTGTTTAGACACAATTCTCCTCAGGACTCATTGCCTTGAATTTACTTATTACATGTCCTGATTCTTGTCCCCAACCCCCACTGCGTTAAGTGGCAATGGATCTGGGAGTAGTCATGTATGGAAAATGTCACGATGCCATGAGTTAATTCTGTACCTGTCAGGAGATACTGTGTGAGATCCCAGGGGGGCTTTCACTGTGTCACAGTCCCTCAAATGTCCTTTAGATGCTTTCAAAGCAATGACCCATGGCTAGGAGATCTTGTTGTAACATATGGCGACACCTGTCAGCAGGTTTCATGATTGACACAAAGTTAACCTGTTTTTTGTCTTTGATTTGCATTAGCCATGAAATGAATAAGAATAAATTATATTTGGAAGTTATGACATTTAAAGTATCCTGGTAGATTTGGTGTACTGGACTTATGAATAGGCATTCTTTAGGACACACACTGATATTCACTAAGGGTGGTAGTTTGTGAGCATCTTAATGGGTATGTAAAAATCTTACATAGGAGGTAATGCTTTCATATCTGAATATGAATCTTGATATGGCAAGACTAGAACAAAGCAAGAAAAATGTACATTTTTTTCTGAGACACATTCTCTATAACCCAGGCTGTCCTTGAAATTATTCCATATCCAAGGCTGGCCTTGGTCTTCTGATTCTCATGCCCATACCTTCATAGTGCTGATATAACATTTGTGCTATGCTATGCAAAGCTTTAAAAATGCATTCTTTTCAGTCTTACAGAACAAAGATCCAGGAGGTTTGGGATTCACATATTGATTTTCCTGAGCTTTCAGTGGTTTCCAAAAGCAGAGAATAACTTCTGACTTCTCTTTTTCACGCTTACATGTTAGTACCATTATAGGAGAAATTAAAGGATGATTTATAAGAAGACAACATTCATAATAATTTTAAAAACAAGAAACATGAGTTACAAAATGTTTAAATCTTAGATCCTTTTAATGATAAAACAGAGAGTATTCTTGTATTTTCAGTTTTCTTCCTCAATGTAATAATTTTTAGAGAAATGATTTATCAATGTGGAGAGAAACTAGGTCTTTATATTCCTGTATTGATTTTAGATCTTTTTGCTTATTCTTACCTATCTATAGCATTCTAAATATTTATTTGAATTGAAGAAGGATTATTTTCCACAGCTAGTCTCTTCTCAAATTATATGTCTCTTAGCTTTTGGGGATTCTTATATTCAGGAACAATGCAGAGTAAGATAAATGGAGTTGTCTTTTCTGCTTTTTCTTTCACCAGCTCTGTGACTAAGTGGGTGTTGTTCTTCTCCAATCTGAGCGGGTTGTTCCGACTCGTGGAATAATCAATTTCTCCTGGCGTTTCTTAAATGGTCTTTATTATTCAGGAATTCCCTGGGGAAGTCTGAACATTTGTCTTTGTCCCAAGGCTTTAGAAATTGATGGCCACTGCTCTCAAAGGATGGTGGAGTTTTGATGATTGAAGGAGTAGGGTGGAAAGAAAGCTAAGTCAAAACAATGGAGGCCAGGGAAGATAGCACCACGGACAGCGAGGGAGGTGGACGGCCATTGTTAGAAAATCCGAAGTAGGAACTGAGGACTTAAAGCCTGCTCAGCTTTGATTAATAGAAGCTATAAAAATGAAATGCTGAGCCAGGGGAAAATAAAATTACACTTGAGAAGTTACTTGAACATGTGTTAATGCCTTTAACTTGCCAAACTTCTTCTCTCCCTTGCAGTCTGAATGTAAAATCGCTGCAAGAAAATTCAGATTTTTTTAAAAATGCAATCTTTCTTTTTAACTACTGATTATGTTTATCTCTGGGGCAAAACCTGATTTTTTTAAACCAGCCAAAATGTAAAAGAAAGAAAACCAAATAAAAACAGGTCAGTGAGAATGCTATATTGTGTCTGTATTTCAGAAGAAGACCCTTTAATATACTTGCTAATATAAAACACATCTTGAAATGTACTTGGCACACTGAAGACATTTACTTGAACACCAGAAATAGTGATGACAACTATGTGAATGACTTTGGTTGGAAAGATATAATATAGAAATGAAATTCAGTACACACCAAAGTAATGATTGCATGAAGCCCAACATGGTGAACTAATAGGTTTTATTAGGGGCTACTTGTTGGAGTGTAGGTGGCAGTTTACCACAGGAGCAGAGCTGATACAAATGCAGCTGCAATCTGAAAGCCCACCCCAGCACAGTGAGGACTTGTGGAGACTAATTTTCTGGAACCCTCTGCATGCCCTACAGACATCTAGACGTTGCCCCTTAGCATTTGGGCTGCTTAGTCTCCTCGCAGCAGTTGCTTAGGGCTTCTGTGAAGCTGGGATGAGTCCTTGAGAATCTTCCAAGCTTCCTCCTTTTCAGCCACATTATATTTTCATTATATCTGAGTCTCAGGAGCCTCCGTCTTCCGTCTGGTAGGAATATTACAATTTAGAGGAAAGAGTCATACCTCAAGAATTTTGTGTTTAAACAATAGAAGTGGGGTTTGGAGGCTTTTTTTAGGAGACTGGTGCCAACATGGGTAGTATTAGTTATGTTTGGATTTGTGTTTCCCAAAAGCCAATGCATAAAAGGCTTAGCTCCCAGTGTGGACTATAAGAGGTGATAGAATCTCTAAGAGGTGGAGCCTAGTGGGAGGGTTCAGCTCTTGGAATAGACTGCTTTCTCAGTCTCTTTTCCTGGCTCAAGATGTAAGCAGTTCATTTTACCATATGCTACTAGATATTGCCATCTGATACGTTCACCAGAGGCCCCCCTACTAAACCACCCAATTTTGGTCATGAGTTTCAATTTCTGTGTGCAAAATAAACATTTTTGTTTTACAAATGACTTACATCACTTATTTGATTATAATTATGCAATTATTCAAAGTATCTAAACTTTTAAATTAAGAAATTATGTAAAAAGCAATCTTTATTTTTAATTCTTTGGGAATTTAATACCACGGTTTTTGTTCATATTTACCTTCCTTTTCCAATGCTTCCCAGAGCCTTATTCTCCCAATTCCTTAATCATCCAACTTAGTGTCCTGCTTTTATTCTCAAACCCATCGATTCCAATGTGTACTGTTCATATATGATTGAATGCATGTCCTGGATCATGCTGAAGTAACAAAGACCATAACACTTAAAGAAAACTGACTCTCATTCTCCAACAACTATCATTTTTCAATACCTTCTTGCCTAAGGGTGGGACTTCATGTACAACTCCCCTTCTATGTTGGGGTTTTGTATGGCTTGAGCTTTCCCAGGTACTATGCATGTTGTTACAGTCACTGTGAGTTCACGTAAGTGCTCTACTGTTTCCCCAGAACACTGTTTTCTTGTTGTCATCCATCATCCCTGGCTTTTATAATCTTTTTATCTCTCTTCCATAATGATTCTTGCAAAGAGGGTGTGTTATTTATTTCCATTTAATCCTGAAAATTCTTCAGTCTCTTATTTTCTGTACCTTTACTAATTGTGGGTCTCTGTGTTAATCACCATCTATTGCAAACAGAAACCTCTCTGATGAGGGTTGGGAAATGCACAATGTATGGATATAGTAATAAGCCATTAGGACTCTGGTTAATACTCTTTTCACACAGCAGAATAATAGTTGTAAATTCCACTCAGGACTTCTGACAAGTGTAGGCAAAGGTTTTTGGCCATCATAATGGATCCATGTACATGTTTAATGTAGATTCGGCCTTAAATACAAGCAGAGAGTGGTTGCTTCCTTCCAGAAAGTCATGATAGTATTGCACCAGTAGATATGTCTAGCAGACCATTACTGTAGGGCTGTTACCGCTGGGTAAAATAGAGGATAACATTTTCCTCCTTTTGGTAATATACATAGCAACTTCCAGAACTATGAAACCTAGACAAAAAAGATACTTTTAGGTGAGGTCCAGCTGAATACCTCCATGTTTTATGACTCGAGTATGCAGTGTTTCATCTATGGGGTTTTACTGTAAAGTTATGAAGTGTAACCTAGAGCAACAGCAATTACCTATAATGTTTGAGGGTTTTGATATTCTACTGGCCACCAGCTCCAAAGCTCTTACTCCTTTCTTAACACCAGGATTTCTCTTTGTTAGCTTGTGGTATCTTCTAGATGGTTGCTGCTCTGTTACAGGGTAATTCCATCTTAACAAATTTAAATGTGCTTATATCTATATTTTAGGAAGATTCTGTCAGAGTTAATACTAAAATAATTTGCCACAAAGTTTCTTAACAGAAAAAGTAGGACCCAGGGTATTTGTGCTGTAAGAATTACTGGTGAGTGTGCAATTCCTCAGTGATCAGGGCCAGAACCCTTGCAGCTGAGTTAGACTACTCAGTTTTCTTGGTAGTAGTATTGTATTTTAGAATTATTTCTCCTTTGCCTGCTGACCCTCTCCAAATGACTGAGGAGGTTGGGAGTTTACATGGCTCCAAGAATATAGTAGAAAAGGGACCTCGTGTGCACATTGGGTCTTACCTCTAGCTTCCTGCATCCCTTCTCCATTGTGCTCTGCCTTTAGCATTTAATGTTAATGTTGAACTGTCACTCACAGCATGCTTGTGACTTCTTGTAAATGATGAAGCAAAATTGTAGCTTGATTCTCCTGTAGTACCAGGGCACAGCAAGCCCCTCCAGCAGAAGAAGGCAGGCTGGCACTGCTGGTCCATGATGAGTTCCAGCCATGACCTTTTAAACCTGGCAAAATGAATAGAGATGATAGTCTCTCTACGTTAGTTTAGCTGCCCTGCAGTATCCAGATACTAGGTCAGAACTATTTTGTTATTTTTTTTATGTGAAGATGTTATTACTGTTGTGTTTATGTTGCTAGACAAAATATGGGTAAGTCTCTCACACTCAACCAAAAGGCTTTACAGAACAGGTTTCCTCTGAACAAGAAAATTTTACCAAAGATTTGGGACTCAAATTGGAGCAGCTGCCAAATCTTCAGTCTCTTTGGCTACCTTATAGAATTTAGGCTAATACAATCTCCACAATCAGATTCTTATTTTCATTCTTTGTCTGTCTACCTTCCTCTCTCTCTCTCTCTCTCTCTCTCTCTCTCTCTCTCTCTCTCTCTCTCTCTCTCTCTCTCTCTCTCTCTCTCTACCTCTCTCTCTCTTTTCTACTATCTTTCTCTCTTTTCCCCTCTTCCCCTCTCTTTCTCCCTCCTGCCCTTCCCCCTCTCTCCACCCTTCTCTCTTCTTTGTATGGTTTCTGTGAAGATTGATATATGACACTCCCACATCATTGTCCTGAATGTGAGTATGTGTTTTTTTTTTTTTTT
>NW_026067947.1:7462246-7534380 GCF_014885135.2 Alexandromys fortis
TTCTAGGCTAATTCTCACATATTAATTTAGCCCATTTCTAATAATGTGTGTAAGCACCCCAAGGTGCGCTTACCGGGAAGATTCTAGCCTAGGTCCATCCTGGATCTGAGCTTCATGTGTCTGCCTCAAAGCACAGAGCTATTGCGTCTACCCGGGAGAGCTGAGCATGGTGTCTCTGCTCCAGAGAGCAGAGCTGTCAGGTCTCTCCAGGAGCAGAGCAGAGTCTGAGCTCACTTCCTCTTCCTCCCAGCATCCTATTCCGTTTACTCCTACCATCTATGTTTTAACCTATCAGGGCCAAGGAGTTTCTTTATTGCTTAACCAGTGAAATCAACCCTACCTCTCTCTCTCTTTTCTACTATCTTTCTCTCTTTTCCTCTCTTCCCCTCTCTTTCTCCCTCCTGCCCTTCCCCCTCTCTCCACCCTTCTCTCTTCTTTGTATGGTTTCTGTGAAGATTGATATATGACACTCCCACATCATTGTCCTGAATGTGAGTATGTGTTTTTTTTTTTTTTTCTATTTTGCCATTACATTTTGGGGAGGAGGGTTCAATAGATATTTTCCATCATATCATCTTATTTCTTGTATTGTTTCTACTGTTGACCACATTTTTTTCAGAGTAGTCCTAAGCATATCTTCCCTGAATTCAGCCATTGGGATAAGACCATTCTTTTCCCTCTTGCCCCCATACTATGGTAGCTCAGATATATGTTTAACCACAATTTATGGCTATATTTTTAGACATTTGTGTTCTTGCATTTTAACTTCTTTGGTCCTTACATTCCGTAAGCATTTCTGATCATTTGTGATTGCAGTAACTGTTTTCTACATAGTGGGGAAATACTGGAGAAACATTTAGGCCTCCATGAAGTTTGTGGACTCTCAATGACACTGAAAAGAAAGTGATCAAGTAATTAATAAAAGTTTTCAGTGTTTTGTTCATAATTACATAGAATTGAGAGGGAAAGGTGGGAAGGTGTCTTTTTATTAGATAAGGTAGGACTTTCTATGATGGTATTATCCTGTTAGCTGAATGTGAGGAGAAGCAAAGATGGGAATGAATTATTCACTCATATTGACTTATTTTTTATGGAATGCAAACAACTCAAGTGTACAGAGAGGAGGGTCTTACAGTATATTAACCTACTATGTACTTAAGCTTGTGAAGAAACACCACAGTATTGTGTGGGCAACACCTGCTCATTAAGAATCCCATCTAACCTTTTTAGTGAGGCTGTATGGTCCTAACAGAATGTAGGTCCCCGGGGCCAGGGACAAAAGCTGTAAGCCATCTAAAATCAAATATGAAATGTGCATGCCTTAATGAATCCTCTGTGACAAGGACAAGGAGCTGTTCAGAGGACAAGGTAAGTATGACTTCAGTTTTCATGGCCATTTGTGTCATTTGCGGAAATGACAGCAGCTGGAGAAAACAATTCACAGGACAACTCTAGTTTGATTTATTGGGAAGAAATCAGGAGCATAGTGCTTAATATTTTCTTTTTTTTTCCAATCTTAGTAGATCTAGGGACATTTCTCAGGCATCCTCAGTTTTTCCATAAATTTACTTTGGACCAAGGTGATCTTTCAAAATATCTAGGCTGAGTGAACTAGATTATATTTTAGATGATTACATGCTGTGGAAAATTAAAATCTAAGTACTGAGCTCATGTAGACAGAGGCTGCCCAGACCTGAAATAAGCACACAGAAACTGTATTAATTAACACACTGCTTGGTCAATGACTTTAGTGTATTCCTAGCTAGTCCTTATATCTTAAATTAACCCATTTCTATTAATCTGTGTATCTCCACGTGTTTGTGGTCTACCAGTAAAATTCCGTCCATCATTTGGCATCTGTCTCCTGTGGTAACTCCATGGCTTCTCTTTGATGTTCATTTATAATTCCATTTGAAGAAGTTAAGAACATTAAGTGCACAACACCACAGAATCTGTTCTATACTTTGATTAAGCAAATAAAATATGGTAGATTTTTTTTATGCCTGGCAATATTTCCAGTGTAAATAAAAGTGCCTTGTGTGTGGCTGCCTTCTAAACATAGTTTTACCTTTTGGAAGTTAGAGGCTGTTTGCAAGCATGATTGAAATATTAACTAGAGTAATGGGCTTATCACAACTGCATCTTTTATGTTAGACAATGGAGCAAATCAAAACTGGAATTTCAAATCAACAATCTCGATGAGGAGATGGGTTTAAAAAATGACATAGTTCGTTTTTAGGGAAGGCTGCTTTATAGCAGAGTTACTAGGGTGTTTTAATTAATCTGGAGAAACCCTTCCATCATTTCTCAGAAAATACTATTGGCATTTAAAAGTAGGATCACCAGGGAGAAGCCAATGTATATTTTTAGAGTGCAATTGAATGAGTACAAAATCCAGTTCAATGAATTCAAGAGCTGATCGAAGGGATAAAGGGGGCTAGAGTACGTAATAGCTTCTGTTTTTTTTTTATTTTTCTTTAATAATGTCTTAGAGGAATTTTAAAAGTGAAGATTCACAAGTCTCAATGTATTCTGGAGGGAAAACAGATGGCTTGGTAGCTGTGTACTTCACATAAATTATTTGCATACTACCTCTGCTTACTCATCTATAAAACGGGGATAATAATATGTTTTAAAACATGAGCTTGGCAAGGCCAGTACTCAATTAATAACATCTTTATTCAAGAACTATTATTTACCCCAGAAGTGATTAAGCATAAGAAATCCAGGATTTTCTTGTTTGTTTTGTCACTACTAGTTCTGAGACTGCTGGATATGTATGTAGGTACTTGAAATAGAAAAAGAGAAAAAGAAAAAAAGAAAAGAGAAAAAGAGAGCTATTTCTAGCTTTATGCTGATTTCTTTGCTTTTTGGCATTTTGTTTCTCTCTGGCCAACTTCTCTCACTATTGTAAATTATATTAACAAAGAATAAAGTGCTGTCATCAATAATAAAAATAATCTGTTGTTAATAAAAATTAATATCCATAATTTTGACATTGCGCTTATCTTCTGCTCCTTACATATCTCTGGTGGGTCCCCTGGCTGTGATGAACCTGTGAACTCTGCTCTAGACAATAGGACACAATTTGTTCTGCTTGGCATTTTTCACAACCATTGCTTGTTTGTTTTTTGTTTTGTTTTGTTTTGTTTTGTTTTTTACATATTTTCTTACCATCAGCACAATGGAAAATTCTGGTGGGTCAGTGCTGGTGTCTGTCTAGTTCATCACCCTGTATACAGATACCAGTCCAGGTAGGTCCCAGCCTCATCTTGTGATGGACTTCTTGCTGTCAATACTCCTCTTGCCCATTTATGTGTCTTTCAGTATCATTCATCTCATAAAGCACCAGTGTTCATCAATGGGGCTTCAACCCAGAGGATATTTTCTAATCCTTATTATTCCTCTAACATATCGCTTCTAAACTCGACAGCTGGGCTAAATATTCATTTGCTACTTTTATTAAAATTTTTATTTGTGTGACTTAATTATACAAAATTATGAGATGTGTTAAGGGATAATTATGAATGTATATGACAAATTGATGACATGCCATTTTCCCTTTTGCCACTCTTTCCTCCTCTCCCTGGTCCATTTTTTCCTAAAGATCTTCCTTCCACCTTTCTATTTATCAAACCTATATTTTACATGTGAGAGAAAACATGGGGTGTTTCTTTCTGAACTCTTTCTATGATGCCTGGGCATCGCTTTCCCCATGAGTTTACACAGCTACAGATGGCACTGGAGTCAGAGCACCACTAAAGAGCTTCACTCTTCCAAACCACACCTACCTTGGGCTATGATAAAAGATCCAGTTGTTTTCCCACATTCTTATATGTGCCAGCATCCAAGGAACATAAGATTCTGTGGTCATTTTCCCAGAATGTTGCTTTGGGAAAGACATTGAGGTACCTCCATGTAAATGGAAATATAAAATAAAATTTCTCCTACATAGAATAGAAATGCAGATCTTCAGTTTGGGGTACATTTCATTTACAATTGAGGTACCTCCATGTAAATGGAAAATATAAAATAAAATTTCTCCTACATAGAATAGAAATGCAGATCTTCAGTTTGGGGTACAAATTCATTTACTAGATTTTAAAAGAAAGTACTTAGTTAATTGCATCCTCCTTACCAATATGTATTTCAGGTTCTCTTTAAAGAGAAAGGTTATGAGTTGTCTGGTAGTGCTGGCATGCAACATTGACCTTACACTACTCAACAATCTATGTTTTATGTGGATCCTGATTTAAATAACTCTGAATGCATGGCATAAAATGATAAAATCCAGTTGAAGGGTACACTATGAATAGTGTACTTTAAGATTTTTGTCTTTATTTTCTATTAGAGTTATTGGTTATGCGTTCTAAACTCTACCTTTCAGAACTCTCATTATTGTGCTCAACTTTGCAAATTTCAGGTGGCAAATACCTAAGGAATTTGCATGCACACATGCACAATTTACATACACACATGCAATTTACAGTGTTGCCATAAGGTAATTAGCAATTGGTTACAGTTTGCTGCTAATGAGGTCAAGGTTACAGATTTACTGTTCCACTGAGTCTGTCTTTTGGCTCAGAGCCATTGCTTCTGTTTCTCCCTGGACCCTGAACTGCTATTTCGCAAATGCTGTTTGTCACAAAAATGGGCCCTATAGCAAGACACAAGTGCTTTGTTGCCAAACTGCAGTCTACCAGTCAAGGCTCAGCATTTTCCTTACAAGTGGCACATGTGGCGTGCCAGATTTTGTCCACACAGGTTCATAGTAAAGGATGTAAACCCGCGGAACCAAAGCACCTATGGTTACCTAGAGAAGCAGCGCTCTGCTACAGTTGGCCACAAAACTCATGGGAAACCAAAAGATAAAAACTATGTTAAAGAACTTGAATATGTTTAATTTAGCCTTCTTCAACACATACTGTCTCATTTGAAAGAAAATCAAATACTGACTTTGTAAATTAATTTTTCTATCCATTTAACTAGTTCATTCTTTCATATAGCATTAATTGTTATCTCTTGCATTAGAAAATAAGTCAAATGGCACAGACAATGTGTTTTGGATATATGGAAAACAGATTCCTAGAATCCCTATGAAAAACTATAATATTCTCTTCTTTCATTTGCTTCAGTCCTTGAACATTTTGTTTTTAAATGAACTTATTAAGACAGACTTGTGAAACAAGTGTTAATCTAACACTTTAGGGACAAAGATATGCTTACTAGGGTTGTGGTTGGTTCTAAGTGCAGTAACACTTGTGTTTCCAAGAAGTCCATAGGCTCCATCCCCAGTATGGATAGAGACAACAATGGCAACAATGATAATCAAGTACTAACTACAACTCAGGCATATTTTCATTTATTTCATGGATAGAAGCTTAACATCTTTCAGTTTGTAATTACTTTGAAATAGCATGCTTCAGATACTCATTCCTCATTATTTTTTGTAGATTATGATAAATGATTTTATTCTAAAACTAATTCTCTAGTAAGGGGAAATATGCAATATTAATCAAAACAAAAGCATAGAACTTTCATCATGTTTCATCGCTTACACTAGCCATGTTCCCTAATCTCAGTAGCAAAGACTGAATTTGGGAACACAGAAGTTGCTTCTTAGGTGACTCAGAGATGCTGCTTCCTACTGACCCCGGATCTTAGTTTAATCATGTGATCAGTACATACAAGAATTATTTTTACGTGTTTCTATTTAATGACACATTTTAAAAAGTAGATTGTCTTTTCAGCCCGATACTCATATGCACAGTAATTTCACTATCTTGGGTCAGCTTGTGTAAAGCACAACGCACATCGTGACCTTCTTGTTCTCAGGAGTACTAGTTAACACCCATTAGATTTCAGGTATTTTAAACAGTACAGTCACCAAAAGAAAGCATAAAAATTTAGAAAAACTAAAGAGACTGCTCCAGGGCAATTGTTTACAGTGCAGAGCTGGAATGAGAGGACGTCATAACTTCCTTCATCTTCTGGGAATGTTTGTTGCACCAGGTAAAGGTTTTGGTTCTGTGTTCTGGAATTGATTGTAAAATTTTGTTTTAGAAAATGTGTTAATAACTAAGACAGACTCTCTATTCTTAGATTAGGAAAGGAAAGGTTTTTCTGATGTCACTTGGGAAGCCAATGGATGACCTTGGTTTTGTATTTCCTTTCATATCATGGCTTTTTTCTTGCTTAATTGAGTGACAAATTCTAATTAGTCATGCCTGACTAGTATAATTTAGGAAAGAGTCATATCTTCATCTTTCCCTGCTTCTTCCCCTTTGACCTGTTCCTACATTAGACATTAGGTTAAAGACTTTCTCAAGGAAATAAGAGAACTTTTCTCTCATTTGCAGATTTAGGGAATTATAATGAACATGTGATGCTGTGAAAGTGATAAAGGCTGTAAAACCATGTAAAATATTCTGACGACGCTCTCAATTATTGTCAGTAATACAATTGACATTATGAATGACATCATATGGCTTAATGTATTAGTATAGAGTTTATTGTTACAAAATGAGTGTGTGTATTCATATGTGTGTATCTATGGAGGTATGTATATGAAAATAAATGTATATATGTGTTCATGTGTCTGTGTAGTTAAATATAAATAGTAAATTAGCAATTCTTTTAATTCAAGAAGAGCACGAGGAAGAGTTTGATGAACACAAGATGTTATTAATTTTATAATTATTGAATTAAAAGAATTTTATATTTATCCTCAGGCAATAAATCTTGTATACACAAGATGATGTGACACACATCAGATATGTGTACTTTTATTACTATTACAAGTATGTTTTACCTATGTCTTATCCAATAACAAAAAATTGCATAAATAAATTGCAAACATTCTGTATGTGGATTTTAAATTTAATTTTATCATTTTTCCTTAGAGTAGATCAAGTAGTTAGAAGTAGAAATAAAATCCATCCCCATAATTTTTTCCTTTTTTTTAACTTATATTTTTATTAAAAAAAAACAAACTTTTTTCATTATATATACCAATCTAAGTTCCCATTCCCTCCCCTATTCTCATTCTCTCCATATACCCTCCCACCCCATCCCCATCCAATTTTCAGAGAGGGTAAGGTCCATTGCTTTGGAAAGGTTCAAAGCCCTCTCTACTATTTCTAGGCTGAGCAAGATATCAACCAAAGAGAAAAGATTCCCAAAAAGCCAGTACAAGCAGTAGGGATAAATCCTGGTGCCACTGCCAGTGGCCCCTCAGTCTGCCCCAGCCATGCAGCTGTCAACCACATTCAGAGGGAGTAGTTTGGTCCTATGCTTGTTCATTCTCAGTCTGGCTAGAGTTGGTGAGCTCCCATAACTCATGTAGATTGTTTCAGTGGGTGAACCCATCATGGTCTTGACCGCTTTGCTCATATTCTCACTCCTCCCACTCCTCAACTGGACTTTGGGAGCTCAGTTCAGTGGTTCAATGCGGGTCTCTGCCTCTGTTTCCATCAGTTGCTGGATAAAGGTTCTATGGTGATATTTAAGATATTCATCAGTCTGACTACTGGACAAGTCAAGATAGGGCCCCCTCTCCTATATTGCTTCATCCCTGTATATTTGTCTTTAGCTTCATGCTGAAAATATTTATGGAACCATTGACTTAAACTTCAAATCAAATAATTAGTTTACTATGGGCAAACAAGTAATAAAATTCCTGAGTATTATTATTTTCAGTTAGAGCCACAGTGTTAACTCTACAAATACAACACCATAGAGGTCACATTTTCTCTCCCTCTTTAAGTAAAAATCTTAGCTGACCCGTACTTGTAGTACCCCATGGAGAAATGTTTGGGCTGTAGCTTTTCAAACCAATTGTTATAGATGTAATGAGGCTGAGGCTTGCAAGAGTCTGACATTTTTTGGAGCATGTTTTTCTGCATTAGTTTTTTTTTTTTTCTTTCCATCCTGCTGACTTGGCTGATCCAGCAGTGTCACAGCTGGGAAACTGTCTCTTGCAGCTCATCCTTTAAATGTAACCTTTGCCAGTTTAGAAATGGCCTTTCCGAGACAGGACTAAGTTCATCCTTGAATCCAAATGATCGTTTTGGCCCCAGTGCTGAGCACGAAAAAAGATAAGACAGAAATGATTCATCTAGCACTTTTCTAAGAGTTAGAAAATGTCTATTATTTCTGGCTCATGCTTTATTACATTTTCTGCCTGTGCACGTGCTCTGGATATCTTAAAAGTGCTACTGATAAATTGACACTTTAGAAATGCTGACTCTGAGCTTTAAATCCTTTAAAAAATATCCAAGTGGCAGATACATCATTTCCATTAAAGACAGTTCTGAGTCAGGACTGGCATCCACTATGTTGTTACCGCAAAGCAGGGACTGTTGCTTGGATGCGGCTTTATTTTGTAGGCACTTGGGGGGGGGGAGGGGCGGTCTGGGTTGTCTGATTGTATTTAATCAAAAAGTTCTGCTTGGCTTTGCCATATATTTGTTTGGATGCTTTTTATTTATGAAAAGTGAGAGTTGGTTGCTGCAGGCATTCTTTAAATCTCTTTAAAAATAAATAATTCTTTTTTAACAAAGATTATTTTATCAGAAATCGTGATTATAAGGCGACAGTGGAAATTAGCATGTTATACGTTGTTGGAAAATTTGACTCACTACACTTACCCTGGGAGGTAAATGCTATTTTGGAGAGAGAATTGGTGTTCTCCACAAGTTAAGTTTCAATAGTTAATGTCAATAATTTTTAATCAACTTGACACATTGGTTTGCAGTAAAATCCAATAAAATTCTATTGATTTGTTGTTTGATATATGCATAGATGTATTGGTATTTATGGTTAGTTAATACCATAAATATTGTTTTATAAAATAATGAATGCTTTTATGCACATATATAAAGTTTCAAGATGTTGTTACATACTAATAAAGAAAATAGACTTTGTGGGAAGATGAATAGCTTAATTCAAGGCTATATGAATCTTTTCTGTTTTTCTGAAAACAATAGCAGGCAAAAAAGAAACAAAAGTACATTGGAGTTTGTACTCAAAAATCAAAGAGCCAGCTGTATAAATGCTAGTTTGTTTAGATTCTGTCTAGTCCCTCTTACGTTTATGTCTCTTTCCCTGTTAGACAATCCACATGTGGATTCTGAGACACTAGGACTTAAAGATACACATGTGTCCTTTTTGGTGCTCAATGTTGTAAGTAATTTCCTTGTGATAGTATTTCTACATTGGTTTGATTTAACAGTGTCTAGGAGATAGGAGATTTTGTACAGGTCTGTGAAAATGTTTCCAGAGAGGATGTGGTTTTCACTATCCCATAGGGGAGAAAGAGGGAATGTAATAAAATATGAAAAGGGAGAAATCCAGATGGTGTAAGCATTCTCTTTTTCTCTTGTCTTTGCTTCCATTGCATCCTCTTTGTGATGGAGGATTGATATTGCTGTTATTCTGAATAAAAATAACTCTACCCTGCTTTAAGTTGGTTTCTAAGGTATTATTCCATAGATGTGAAAAATCTGGTATAAACTATTTTACATTATTTCTTAGAGAGAATTGACTACAACGAGTATCTGTATAATATTTACATTGTGTTGGGGTGTATAACTAATTTAGAGAGACCTTGAGATAGAGGAAATAAAGAAGTTATATGCATATATTATTTAGACAGAGGAAACACAAAGGCTATATGAATGTATTATGTAAATTTACATAGGAAATGCACTAAGGTCTTAGAACCAATTACAATAGATATATGAGGAATGGCTGTGTTTAATTGTATGTGCTTTAAAAACTATTCTAATTACATTGTGACTATGATTCTAAAGTTACTCACAATAAGATTTCTCAATTTTCTTTCTTTTTTGTTATTCACTTTTTTTTTTTTACTGGTTGTGGAAGGTAGACATACACTACATCATCTTTAAAATATAGTCATCCTTTCACTATCCTTACAAGATTCACTTCAGGAGTTTTTGGATACATAAAACTCTTATTAAATGGCATAGCTTTTACATGTAATCTATGCACATCATCTATAATTTTGGCATTCTCAAGTTCCTTATAATATCTAAAACAATGAACATTCTATGCAAGTAATGGCTATCCTGCATTTTAAGAATAATCCAGATGCAAACTTTATATTGTTAGTACATGGTCAATTTTATTTCCCCTCCAATATGTTTCATTTTTGTTGAATTTTACACAAGTTTGGTTCTTATTGCTGTGCTAAGCAATAAGACCAAAAACAACCTGAAGAGGAAAGGGTTTATTTTATTTTACATTTTTTAGTCTTTCAAGAAGGGAAACCAGGACAGGACCTCAAAGTAGGGAATTTGACATAGGAATAGAAGCAGAGGACATGGAAGAGTGCTGGTTACTGGCTTGATTCACAGTTTATTTTTTTTTTTCTCAACACAGTCCAGCACAATCTTCCCAGAAGTAGCACCACTGATAGTGGCCTGTTCCCTTCTACATCAATAATTAATCAAACACACGCACATAATTGCGTACAGACCAGTCTGAGGGAGAAATTTTCACAATGGACTTTCCTTCTTAGATGACCCGAATTTGTATCAAGTGTCATTTTTAGTTTCTTTTCTTATGTGTGGTGTTTTCCTGTGTACATATTCTTGTATATGAATGTGTGTGTGTGTGTGTGTGTGTGTGTGTGTGTGTGTGCATAGATGTTGTCATAAAGTGTTTTCTCTTGTTGTTCTCTACCTTATTTTCTGGAGATAGAATCTCACTGAATCTGTAACACCAGTTAAGCTAGACTGGCTGTCCCACAAGCCCAGAGATTCTCCTTATGTCTGTCTCCCCAGAGCTGGACTATCAATATGCATCTTTGCACCTGGCATTTGCATGGTGCTGAGGATCAGAAGGCTCATGCTTGCATGGTAAGCACTTTATTCTCTGAACCATCTCCCCAGTCATAGCGTTCTCTGTCTAAATAACAACAACAAAAAAATCAACGTGTTGGCAACAGTATTGTGTGGACAAAAATGAAACAGAAGTAGAAAACATAACTGGTGACTTTGATGCCTTTTAATCACAGAATGGTGTATGATTTTGACATGCAGAACTGGTCTACCATAATACAGCTTCCATGTCATTCATCATGCAAAAAACTTTATGCCTACATAGCATAGAATTACATGCCACTTTTTATTCTATTTTACTGATAAATGAATATTTATTTGATACCTATGCTTTCAATATCTTGATTTCTTAGGTTCATTTAGATTATTCTTTAAAAATGTTTACTAAAATGATGATATTTTGTAGAGATTAACCATTGATTATTATTCGCTCTTTCCCCCCTCCCCATCCCTCTTCTTCCCTTTCCCTTTTCTTGTTGTGGCTATAAATATGTTTCTACCATTCATGTCTGTTTAATCCCCTGCCTCCCCCCCCCCCCGCCCCATTTCAACACACATTCCTCAAATCTGGCAAGGTTTGGGAAGGGAACTGATCTGGAAGTTCTTAAAAAAGAAATGATGAAGGGGTGAAGGTCTATACAGAACTGTGTTTCTTACATGAAAAATCACAATGCCACAAAAGCTAAGCATGGAGTTAGAGACAACATAGTTTGTAACTATGAGAGTTTCTAGTGCCTCAAAAGGCATAGAAGGAGCAGCTGCTTAAACATTGCTTGCCCTTTGACTAATGGGTTTGACTAGGAAGACAAACAGTGATTAAAGTGTATTACTTAAACAAAAGCAAAATCACTACCAGAGAAACTACCACACAAAGCAGATTAGAAAGTTGCAAGCTGTGTTGAGAAAGAACTGGTGGAGTCAAAAAAGATAAGGTTTTATTCTTTGCAAGTAATTCAAACAAATGTTTTAACTGAGTTCCCCTAATGAATATATATATATATATATATATATATATATATATATATATATATTTGATATTTCCTCTGATCTTAGAGCTGAATAGGTTTATGTGTACTTAAGTAAATATAGTCAGAATATTATATTTTATAAATTTAGGACAATGATTGTAAGTAAAAACAACTTGGTCAATTTACTTAATAAAACTGGGACTTATCATTTCATATATTACAGTTGTGCCAACTGTGGGTGTTCCTAGTTTTAGAGATGCAGTTAGAATATGATGCTTCTATCCTCTTACTCTCCCTTCCCGTCCCTTCCCTCCCCCACCCCATGCTTCTTTGCTTCTCTCTGTGTGTGCAGCAGCTGACTTTTCACTGACTGCTCCATGGGGTTAGAGTCATGTGACTGGGAATTTCTGACTCAGGATTTCATAATTTCCTGACCACAGAGGAAAACAGGCTTTGGAAATTCTCAAAGATCAACTGTGATTACCCACGTGGTTAACAGGCTTGTCTACTGAACCCATACCAGTTTCTGAAAGAGGTTAGACACAATGAATGCTCAGTTTGGCTTATAAGCCCACATCTGGAATAAAGTAGGTGGGAAAAAGGAGGGGGAAGTTAGAGAGAGAAGAGAGAAAGGGAATGAAAGAAAAAGTACATAAAGTATTTATGTATGTACCTATGTATATAAATGAAACAATAAAGGGGAAGTATGTATTCTAATTGGAGAATAGATAACTTGTAATCATGTTTTTAAATGTATGATCATACTTATGGAAATAGGATGATATGTATAGTATGCTATGTGTAAGAGGATATGTATAAGAACAGTGAGCAAGAAATGTGAGGGGCAGAGATGATATGGTGGATTCCTGTTATCCTGTGAAGATAACACAGATAAAAATCTAGCATAGATCCCTGGTCAGGGAATAGTGAGTCATATATGAAAGGGAGAGAAGTGGACTGGCGATGCAGCTCAGAGGAGAGTGCTGGCCTAGCATGCCCACATCCCCATGTTCTATCTCCAACTGTGTGAGCACGTTCACACACACACACACACACATGCAAGCACACGGAGAGACACAAACAGTAAGAGAAAAGATAAGAGGCAAAACAGATAAAAAATATAAGGGAAAATAAGGGGTTAGGAAATGTGACATTTAGCATGAGAGAAAATGGAAGTGCCACTATTGTTGTTATCTTTGCATTCTCTCTTTCCAGGCAGTTAAAATAGATTAGAATTATTAGGAGCCATCAGGTAAAATGAGAATCATGGGTAAAATGGTTGCTTGGCTTAAAATGGCTTCCAGTATGATCTGAGCAAACAAAATAACAATTCTCAAAGAACAGTGCTATTTTAATCAATGGGAGAAAGAACATATTATGTTTTCTAATCATACAGTGCTTCAAACACAGTGGACAGAACAAAGCCCTGTCGAATAATAAATGAACACTATGTACGACAGAAGTGATTCTCGCTCAAACACTTCAAATACTATTTAGCTGCTACTTCTGCCTGGGTTTGCTTTGTATCCCATGGAGATGATCTGACCTTAAGCTTTTGTTAACTTCAAAGTGAGCTCAGTTTTTTTGCCTCATCTCTGCGGGACTGAAGAAACAGACTCTTGGTTAACAACAGGAAGCCAAATTGATTTTAATATTGTGAATTCTTTACTCTGATACAGGAATGCTATCTGGGCCATCTCAGGGGGCTAGTGATTACAGAACCGGATTAGACTGCAAATTGCTGACCAACTGCTTGGGTCTGGTGTAGCTGGCAGGTGGAGGGCTAGAGTGAAGAGACTATGTTTGGTGTCAATTCTGACTATGCTGATGTACTCCCAAGTGGAGCCCTATTTCCACCTGAATCTTCACAGTTAATATTCACTGTTCTCAGTGCTATTCTCAGTAAAGTGATAGTATGTCAGCATATGGATGCTTGTGTGTTAGTTTTCCATTACTACAACAAAATGCCAGAGATGATTAATGGATAAAATAACAGGCTTATGTTGACTTGTGGTTTGAGGGATTTCAGCACAATACCGTAGGGAGCATACCTTCTTTTTTGGTCCTTTAATGGGCACTGAAATGTTGCTCTGAGGTCACTAGGGTTGATAATGAGTGAGGCTATGGACTTAGAAGTCAACACAGGAAGACAAATTAACATAGCTTTGGTTCTTCTGAGTTGAAAGAACTTGACTGTTGAAGTTTTTTGTTTTTGTTCTTTTTTCTGATTAGTGTACCAGGCAGGCAGATAAGAATTCATTTGATTTAATAGAAGGATTGAATAAAAGACATGGGTTTGGGATTAGTTAAGTTTATGAGTCTGTGTAGGAAGCTGTATTAAATAACAAGGACACAGGGCATGATGCTGTTCAAGATTCATTGTTACTCTAATTTTTTTTCACTTGGATACTGTGTATGTGCAGGGAAGCAGCATTCCAGACTTTAAATCTTCTTGATTTTGAAATATCACGTACACCGTGACATATACTCATTCTCAATACAAAATTCATGTGCCTATCATTTACTCATAGTTTGTAGGTAATTTTCTTGCTATTTTAATGTACTTACAGTTTACAAAACTTCAGTTGAGGTAAGGTATGGAATTTTCCACGTGTGATATTATGTCAGAGTTGAAAGTCATTGAATTCTACAATATGTATGACTTTTCTGTAAGGGATAATCACCCTCTATTTAGTTCATCTACTCATTAGGTGGCAAGTATATTGTGATGGGCAGACACGTACAAGTTCTTGCTCTCATGAGTGCATGATGCAAGATGCAAGATGGGTGGTTATTAAGGCACTTACAATGTCAGTTACTGGCAATTGCTCTCACAAGGCAAGTCTTCCTTGTATACAGAAAGTGCCATGAAGTTGACAGACAGTTTAAGAGACCTGAAGGATAAGGAGTTGTTATCCAGGCAAAAGGTCACAAGGCATATGACAATGCATTGCTTGGAATAGTTGAGAAATAAATGATGTGCAATTGGAGCTCCAAAATATGGAATAGGGGAGCTGTAGACATGTCCTCTAATCTTCCCTAACACAGTAAATATTCTGATCCATGTTCTTATGAGAAATGAGATGCTGTTGTCCGTTCTTATTTTAAAACGATTATTTAACCAGATCTTTATCTAGATGGTAATAGCCAAGAAATGGAGTGCTAAAGGATCAGAGAAAAATAGGATCCACCCTCTTCATGGAGGTCTGCAATGCAATTGACCTGAGCTTCACCAAGCCCTCTCCTTAGCAGTTTTGTCAGGCGTTGTTGTAGATTGCAGATCCCATTTTTGGGACACTTAGTGCTGCAATGGGTAGATAACACATCTGTGGAAAAAGAACTAGATAGCTCTGGGCCCAATGAAGAAAAAAATCAATGAAATGGAAAAGAACAAAAACAAAAGCCTACCATTCTTTGTTGCTTAATGCAATTCACTGCCAAAGCCCAGCCACCCAAGTTCAATATGGATTTGACTGAGTCAGCAGTTCCCATTTGGACAACATTAAGCCTCGTTGAATAAATGAACCTTCAGTGAAAGTGAAGTCTTCTTTACAACTATGTACACCTTTGCTGAAATTCAACACAGTCTTGTTGGAAGTGAGGACAAATACAGAATTCTTGTTGTGAGAATCAGTCTTCTTCAACAAAAAGGTGCTCTATTGTGCTGCAATTGCTACTGTTGTGCAATATCTGTATGGAAAATACCTTCTAGTCTATAACTCTCCATTCACACAGAAGTTGCTCTTTAAGTGACTGAGAGTCTTTCTCTTGTCAATTACATCTTAATAAATTATACTTTCGTCCAACCTGGCTATGTATAAAGTTTATTGCCTTTTTTTTTTTTTTTTTTGGCTGTGTTAGCTTCATTGACTTTAAATTACATGACACACCATAATGCTCAATGGAAACATCAGTTCTCTAGTAGTATAATTTATTAGTGCTAATGGCATGTTAGTAGTAAAGAATGATAACTTGAATTCTTCCATTCAAGGGGAAGATCCCAATTTCAGGGCTTCAATTATCTGGGTAAATGTTGTTATAATTTACTGCAGGCCTCATCAAGAGATTTCTGGAACACTGTCTAATCTCTGAGGATATTCAGTGGCCCTGGTATTCTCTTCCTAATCACAAATATAAAAGGGACAACCTCCAACAGTAAGGTTGAACACTTTTTGTTTTAGAAATGAATTAATTATTGTTGGTGAATGTAGATAAACTTGAGAGACATCACAATACTTCAGTGACCTCTGCCTTAGAAATTACACCCATGAAGCTAATCTACTTGACAGGTTTTCTCAATTATTATTTTCCTAAATAATTAGAGCAAGAAATAACTAAATTCCCTAAGAAAAGCTCCTCAATCATTATCTGCTAGTTCTGTATCTACCACAGCTGGATTTTCTCACTTAATAAAAGGCCACGGATATATGTCATTTACTATAAGATACACTATACATTACATATAGTATGTATACTATTTAAACAAATATTAGTGGGTTTTTACTTCTTACACATGTCTTGTTAGAAATGGAAAGGACAAATATGTGTAATCTTTCACATTCTTGTTTCATAACTTTCTATGACATTATTTTATTTTTGTAATATTGTTTTTAATGTGAAATAAACCAGATTAAAATGGCATATGATAAAAAGCAATAGTGTTACTATTAGAATCAAAGGCCAGTGATTACTTGCCATACAGAATTATGTAAACTGTATAGTTCTATCCCAGAATGTTGTATGTGTTATCATTAAAATAAAAAGAGGGGATGAGTTTAAAGTGGTACATGAGCTAATATTGCTTTCCTGTTTTTATTTCTTATTCATGGGAAGAGAGCATAAGATATAGAGTATTTGGGGATGCAGGTCATTCGCCCAGGATTCTGTATTAATACTTCTCAGACAAAAGCTAGGATCATCGATCACGTTTTGCAGCTTTAATGTCATCAACTGAGCAAAAGAAGAGCCAACGGAAGTGATAAGATCTTTATAAATTTCTCCTAACTCCCTTAAATTATACTCTGTTCCAGATGACTTAAATAGGACAGACTGCCTCTTACTTTTCATAGGATGACACACCCAAAATTACTAAAAACCATATCTTAGCATTTAGACACAAAAGAGAGTATTTGAAACAAAAATTTATACCTTCTGTATGGATTTCCATAAATAAATCTGATTTAAACCCCTCTGACATGTAGTTATGCATGGCTATTATTTATTTAATATGCCTTAAATCGATTTGATCAGAGTTGATTTACTTACCAGGATTCTCCTGAAGGTTTTGAATTGACAAGAGGGATATAGTTATAGATTATGACTTTTAAATTTTAATTAACTTATGCTTATGGAGTATTTTGTGATAGATAGGTTGGTAAATGATTATGTGGCACAATCATCAACTGATTTAAGCCAGGCATCATCTCAACCCTGTCTCATTTATTATCTCATTGCAAAGCAAACATTCAGAATCTTCCTCTCTGGTTATTTTTATGGATATAATACAAGACTGTTGGTTGTAATCATCCTTTAATATAACAATACACTAGAATTCATTCCATTCAAGCTGTTTCATTGTGCTACACATAAAAGCACTTATCCATACTCCTCTCACTTCTCTTTTCTTTGATTAGCACCAGCTTGGTTTTACTTCAACAAGAGTACAATTGTAACAGGTCTGACAAAGTTGAAGATATTCTGAAGAAGCATTTATCTCTCTCAATCAGCTATTAGATGGATGAAACAATTGAACCCAGAGAAATGGGAATTTTCCCAGGAAACTCATTCTGGAAGAAGGAAAAAACACCAGCCAAAGGGGGAACTTACCTCTTCTGGAAAGAGACTTGACACAGTTTTACCAATTTATCAGGTCACCTTAAAGGATGAGATGAAAGCTCAGACAATGAGGGGTCAATAGCGAGCAAGATATTCTGGGACTGCTTAGATGTACATGTCCTTGGTCCTCTATTTAAACTTTGATTTCCCTTCAGGCACCAGAGTTGGGGGATTTACTGGAATTTTGTCCGTCTTTCCAATGCAACCACACTGAGTAAACCCCCTTGTTCTGTTTTCTGCATTTACTTTGGCTCTTTTAATTGGCTTTATGAGGATGGGTGGCCAAATATGACTTGGGGAACAGATTTTGATCCATAAGTTTTAAAATAAACCCATGCAATTTTTTTCTGTGCCTGCTTTATGATGGCATTTTTGAAAATTGTTTGCTGCTGAGTAGTGCCCCATTGTGAAAGCATACCACATTTTCTTTACTCATTTGTCTGATGGTGATTTAGGTTGGTTCCACATCTTGTCTCTTGTGAAGAATACTATCGTGAGATCGACAGTACACATATATTTTCTTTTTCTTCATTTCTTTTTTTGGTCTCATGTAACTCCAGCTGACCTTTACCTTGTAGTCGGTACCTCTGGGTGGTCTTGCATTTCTGATCCTCCTGTGTCCACATGTTGAATACTTGTATGTGACACCACATCTGGTTTGTGAGGTTCTGCTATCCCAAACCCAAGCTTTGTCCAGTCTACCAACGGAGCTGCATTCTGCTTCTGCAGGCATCATTTCCACCTATTGATTTCAACAGCCTTTGAAAATTACTGGGGAGGCAAATTTCTTTGTTACTGGTTATAGCTGTATTTTTAATTTCTTGATACAAGTCCATACTGTTTCCTTTAGCAATTGTACTAATTTATGATCCTAAAACAACATTTAAGAGTTTCTTTTCTCTAAATCCTTAACCCAGTTTTTTGTTTGTTTGTTTGTTTGTTTGCATAACAGCTATTCTTACTGGTATAAGAAAATATTTCATACATACTTCATGTGGCTCTTATTTCATTTTCCTGGTTTCAACATTTAACTTTTTTCTCCATATACTTTGTAGCCATTTACCAAGTGACTTCTTGGTTATCTTTGCTACTTTTTAAATTTAATTTTGATTGTTGAATTGATAAGCTAAAATTTATAGTGGGAGATAAGTTTAACGCGAGGGGTGCACCCACCCACTGAGACAGTGGAGCTGATCTATTGGGAGCTCACCAAGGCCACCTGGACTGGGACTGAAAAAGCATGGGATAAAACCGGACTCTCTGAACATGGCGGACAATGAGGTCTGATGAGAAGCCAAGGACAATGGCACTGGGTTTTGATCCTACTTCATGTTCTGACTTTGTGGGAACCTAGCCAGTTTGGATGCTCACCTTCCTAGACCTGGATGGAGGGGGGAGGACCTTGGTCTTTCCACGGGGCAGGGAACCCTGACTGCTCTTTGGACTGGAGAGGGAGGGGAAGAGGAGTGGGGGGAGGGGAGAGGAGTGGGAGGAGGGGGAGGGAAATGGGAGGCTGGGAGGAGGTGGAATTTTTTTTTTTCAAAAAAAAAGTTTTCCTTTTGGTTTGTAGCCTTCAGAGTTTTAAAACAATAGATTGCTCTGGATAATTTTGCTTTGAAAGGGATAAAAGTGTGAATTCAAAACAAAGATTAAAGCAACAACATACTGGTTATAAAACAGCGTATATCTGGGAAGACAGAAGTTTGAAATGTCCAGCCATGTAATATTATTATAATGCTGATCCAAATCAACTAATATTACACTGTGTTAATTAATGTTCTCTGAAAATTGATAATTGTTGTGACACTCTTGGGTCATGCTCTAGTACCTAGTTTGGAATTCTTGTGTTACAAATCTGTGAATAGACTTAGGTTAAGATTAATGACTATGATGGTTTGAATAAAAATGATTCCCATAGGCTCATATATTTGAATGTTTGGTCTGCAGTTGGTGAAATTATTTGGGAAGGTTTGAGAGGGATTAGTAAATATGGGCTGTGTTGGGGGAGGTGCATCCTTTTGATGTTTCAAAAGTCCATATCATTTCTCCATTCCCAATTAAAGATCTCTTTCTCTCTCTCTCTTTACCCTCACACACATGCACATGTACACGCATGCACACACACTTATTTCTGATACTGTAGATCAGACTAAGCTCTCTGCTACTGCTCTAGTTCCATGCCTGCCTGCCTACTGAATGCTCTATGCCATCATAGTCGTTCACTCACTCTCTTAAATTCTAAACCTTAGTAAATTTTTTCATCTATAAGTTGCATTTCTCGTGGTGCCTTCACTGCAATGAAGTAACTAGGGCAATGGAATATAGCTTATACAGATTTGTAAGTTTTGTTTTTGATTCTGCTTCTCTCACACAGATAGTTCACAGCCCATGATGTTTTTTTCGTGTGTGCATACTGACTTACTATGATTTATTTATTTTTCAAGTTAAGTTCTTTTTTTTTTTCAGGAATTATCCCTTTCTATGTCTTAGAGGAAAAGAACACTGGTAATCTATCTTATCAACTGTCCACCCAGTTTTGTGTGTGAAGTCTTAAAGTTTTCCATGCAATGAAACTTCTATTAAATACCATATATGCATATATGCCTATATGTCTGTATGCACATCTTTATTTTGTGAGACACGTGCCTATCCCACTACATCCTGTAGTGCAGTGACCACCAGCTGTTAAATATTGGAGGCATTGAGATAGAGCCTTGCAAACCACTTCCTTAGAGGTAGACTAGAGAATGGCTGGAATCAAATACTTTCCAATAAGAGTCAGAAGGCAAAAATTCACTGAAGGACTAAGTACCACCAGAAGTATAACTAAATTGTCTTCAGTCTGTATAGTCTTTTTCATGGTACTACATATATTAAGCAATTTATTCCACTTTGAAACCCCCTTCTACGCTCATGATAACTAACACGCCTCCCAATACTTTTGAAAATAAATTAACTATCTAAACAAAATACGATCGCTGATTGTCCCATATTGATTAGAGATAAATCAAAGTTTTAACTTCTTTCACATTTCACACCATCCCACTTATGAAGTAGATTAAAATGCAATACCATCCATCTAAGTATTACAACTATGATCCAGTATTCAGAAGCAAATCTAAGAAAACTTAATACTTCGAATTTCTTGGCACTTGTCAAAACCACTAAATTCTATGAATATAGTTGACCTTAACTAGATACTGATAAAAATGAATGAGATTCATTGAAAATTCTATTTCTGCCAGTCTTAATAAAACTATTTCTCCAAACCTAGCAGTACGCAGCTCAATGTTTTAAACATTTAAAACCATATTTACTTTTACAGGTATTTTAGAATTTAATTTTGTTATCTTTGTGTGAATGCAGAAAAATGTTTAAAATTTAATTGATGTTCTATATGTGGATTGTATTTTTGTGTGATATATATTAAATTTATTCATTTTTTCCTGAAAGATCTATAGAATGTCACACTATAGCAGTCACAATTATGATGACTAGAATATGGCACCAGCTTCAGAAAATATTTGTTTTTTGTTATCTTTTATAAATGTGTGAAATAATTATATGTAAATATATCATTAATATCTTATTTAGTTAAATCATTTTTATCATTTTGTAGTGTTGGGAATGGATTCAAGAACTTACATATAGGCCAGAATTCTCTGAGTTACATTTTCATGCAAATTTATGCTTTATGAATACAATGTAAACACTACAAATATTTGATTAATAGAGAAAAATGGAAAAACATTAAAACTGTTCATCATGTGAGTGTATTTTTCTAATCACTTTGCTATTACTATATTTAGTTACACCAATCATTGTACATAATTTATCATCTTTTTTTCAATTTTCTTGTTGTGGCTGGCTTTCTATCATTTTTCAGGACAACTTTCATTTCATGTCACACTATTATTTTTAATTCCTTTGCAAGATACTGAGCAAAGTTAAAAATAAGGGGATAAGGAAAAATAAAATAGGGAAGAAGTAGAGAGGCTAGATAATGAGAAGATTAAAAAGTTATTAGAGATGAACAGTTTTTGAATTGCCAGATGGGAATCAAGAGCTATGTGTTAAAAAGTGATGTAGTCTTCTGTGGGTTTGTATTTTTTTTTTTTTTTAGTTTGGCATGATCCTGGATATAGAAGCCTGCGGGGGAGGTTATAAGGATCCTTTCTTTAATTTAAGAATCTCCTGAAGTTGACTTACATGTGATGTGTTAGAAATCTGGTGTAATTGTTGCGATTATTTTTTCCTATACATTGCAGAGGTTTTAAAATAAATTTCCCTTTAGAAAATCTTAAATTCACAACAAAATTGAGCAAGAGGTGTAAGGATTTCTTGGGCCACGCACACATTCAGCATCCCCTTTATTAATAACCCTGCTAGTGATGCACGTGCTGCAAATGAAGAACCCACACCACATCATAGTTTCCCATATACAGACACATGGGGATGTGCGCTTGGTGACCCTGCCTAATTGTATATTCACACAGATTATTTCCTCTGCCCCTGTCTTTTTTCCTTCTTAGCTCCTAGTCTCTGGGAGTCAGTGATGTCTTAACCGTCTTCCAGGGTACCACAACCACACAATTTTAAATGTGTAGTACATTGACATCTCCCACTGGTGTCTTTCACTTAACAAAGTGTAATCTAGGTTTTTTTTTCATATTTTGATTTTTTTTTCATAGCTTGATCACTTGTTTCTTTTTAGCATTGGTATTCTAAACACTGTGTTACCACAGTGTGTTTGTGTTTACCTGTTATTTAATAAAACTGGTTATATTTTTATTAATGTCACAGAAGCTGGAGTCATCTAGAAAGAGGAAACTTAAACTGGGGAAAAAACTGCTTCAATCGGATTGGTCTGTAGGCAGTTCTGTGGACACTTTCTCGGTTGATTATTGATATGGGACATTCTATTGTGGATGATGCCAAGTTTGGGCTGGTAGTCTGGGGTGATATGGAAAAGTGGCTTTTGTCTAGTTTCTGCCATTGTTCCTGCCCTGATTTGCCTTAGTGAACAACTGTGATTAGGACTTGTAAGCTAAATAATCACTTTCCTCAACAAGTTCTTCTTGTTGTGGAATTCGTGACAGTAACATAAAAGAACCCAGAACACCTACTGACTGACTGTCATGCCAGTTGCTTCCAAGCCTTGACAGGTTTTATGCATAAAGCTGCTGTAAACATGTCCATGCAGGGCTTTGTGTGGGTTGATGTTTTCAAACTCCTTTTGTGAATCTAAGTCTAGATTGTGTAGTCAGATTTGAGTTTTACTGGAATCCCCCAATGTCTTCCAAAATGCTGATTCCTCAGTAGAGTAACACAGCATCATTATTTACTACACAGCTCTTTAACTGAGAAAATTAGAGCACCAGGGGGGTCTCACACGCATGTGATCACTCTGCAGGTGCTACACACTATAAACTTCTCAAAATCCTTGCTGCCTGTCAGCTAAATAAAAGTAGGACTCTGTAGTCATAATTGGCAGTAAAATGGTCCGTGCATAAAGCAAATATCACCTGGAGGAGAGATGTTGACTTGATTGTGATGCAGTAGGACAGGACAGGACTGGAGAACACCAGGAGAGTTATACTTTTGTAAAGTGTACTCTGCTATGGGATGAAATCTATCCGGAATCTGATAGAGGTGAAGCTAACAAAATGTTTTAGCTAGGACATATGAGAATTTACCTAGATTTAAACATGAAAACATTTGCTACAGGTCCACTTAAGTTCTCTACAGTTTTGTATACCTATTAAAATACTCTGTAGATGATTATTAATGCTGCATGAAATATTTTCTAAAAAACACTCAGGATAAAACTTTCACATTGGAAAGTAAAATAATTTTCCCCATCACTGCATGACTTGGGTTTGGGGTATTTTGTTTCTGATACCCCGTCAAATTTAATGCAATTAGGCAGATTTACAGGATATTATTTGTTGTAATGTATAGACTAACAAACAGGGAAACTAGTATTTATTTGTATATATTATATTTAGAGGTATGCTTATCAATGCCCAACCACAGTATTTTGCTACTTAAAGAAAAGCTATCAATAGATCTCACATAATTATTAACCAAAACTAATATTTTTTTCAATAAGATCAATTGGTTTGTTGTAGAACCTACATTTTTTTGATCCACTGTGTGAAAATATGCCACCTCCGGAGGAAGGATGAATTAACACTTCAAGCAATTCCTTTGTCTTGTCACTTTAGTGACATGAAACACAGTCTAAATGGAGATGGCTATAATGTACAGTATTTCCTTTGTTTTCAGAGTGAAAAACCATTAGCAGTTATTTCAGGATTACTCTGTTTATGGCATGTGTAAATTGATTCATGATCTGAGCTAAGTAGGTGATTGAACGAAAGGCTTTTAATTTTCCGTGTGTTTATCCTTCCTCACTTTCAAGGTGTTGAACAATTCCAGTCACACGCCAGGCTTATGGAAATTGCTGAACCTCCTACCCCAACTATGACCTGATTTCAAATCAGGGGAATCTTTTACTGCAGACTGACAATTGCATAAAAAGGAATTTCATAAAGGCGCATTTGAGGTCAGAGGGGAGTGAAGGTGACTTCCCCTCCATCATGAAAGTGTCAAATGGTTTTGTCTAAGGCACCTTGCTGGATTTCAGTTCAGTGATTTTCAAGCCTTCTTCATGTGCAGGGAGGAATATAATTCCAAGTTATAACAGTGGCTCATTCTAGTGTACAAACCCATTGTGTTCTTTATTTGGACACCAGTGTCATATTATGCCTGCTCCTGCTGGCTTTCTTAAAAAAATATGCTGTTGCATTTCCAGCATCCTGAATAGAAAAATATTTAATGATTTAGAATATACAAAGTTATTTTCAGTCTCTGGAATTCATGGTGGCTGTGACAGCTTGGTGCTGTTCTTGGTGGAAAGGAATGTCACATTTATTTATTTATTTTTTTGGTTGTGTATATTCCACTTCTGTGAAAGGACAAATAGAGTGTCATTGACGTTTACTCTTTTTGCTCTAGCCCTTTTAGCAGTAGCTACACATCTCCTTTTCAAAGAGTGATCATAATAGTTGCTTTTCTCCCTCCCGCTTTGGATATGCCTTATTCCTCTTTCTCTTTAGAAATGTGACCTGAATAGGTCTGTGAATAATTGCGAATAGAAGACTCCAGGGATGCAAATAAAGGATCACTGAGGAAAATGTGCTTAGCTGCCTTTCTAAGGTTGCTGCTTATTCTTTTCCACGTTCAGACTCCTCTCCTCTTCAGGGTGAAGAAGAACTTCTTGTCCTTTAAATTCCAGCATACAAATTTCAATAGGCTTTATTTTCTAAGTGGAAAAGGAGTGTATTTACAATTCATGAGGAACATTAGAGAACCCTCAGGTCAAGGGTTCTTAGTAAACATGACACCATTATTGTTAAGTGAAGAAAAACAATAATTATTAGGGAATGGCGGTTATTCAGAGTACATCAACTGCAGTCAGAGGCTTTGAACTAATTAAGAAATACTTTTTTAATGTTCTGTTTATAAGGATAAAATGCTTGTGCATTTATGCTAAGTGAGAATTCTTTACTCTTTTATTCATCTTTGCCTGTTTATATTTTGTTATATAATTTAAAACAGTCTCCAATAAAAAAAAAACATTGGTGAATTAATGAGCAAAATACAGAATGAAGATGAAAATGTATCCAGAGTGTATTCATAAAACTTTCAGGATTTAACTAGTTAATATGAATTGGACTATGATTTTCATTTACTTTTGACTTTCCAACATCTTAAACAGATAAAAAGTGCATTGACTCCGAGTATTTACTAGTTGCATAGAAGATACTGAATGTGTACCTTGATGTCCAAACAAATAAAAAAAGAGGTGGATTGCATTCCAGCTACAACAAGACTGTCTTTCTGGTTTGGGGGTTTTGTTTGCTTTGTTTTGCTTTAAATAAGTGCCCCTGGGCCTTCAGAAGTGCACATTTGTCTGCCTTATATCTAAGACTATTGAACTACTATTTACTGTTACATCTTACTATTACTATTACAGCTGAAATATTTTATGCTGATTTTGGATATGTGAGAAATAAATGAATCTCAGGAAATGACTATTATTATCTAAACTCAGAAGCAGGAAAAATGACTTTGTTACAGAAGCATTAATACATATCTTAAAATAAACAAAGTAATATACACTTCACGGCTTTAGAACTTATCAATATTGCACCAAGTCTTCTGACCTTTCCATCTGGATAACATATAATAGCTATTGCTATATAGTAACTCAGCCTAAAACCAATTGGTCTGTCTGCAAGAATAGTATGCTATTATTCCACAGCCTTTTGATTTTTGGGGGGTGGGGGAGTTCTACTGTCCTCTGCTAGTCATAACTGATATTGTCAGGGCTGTTTCTCAACTATCTGTTCAGTTGTCCTGTGATTTGACCTGGCATTTCATGGATGGCTTTCCTTTTTCAGGTTGTCTGGGTGTTGGCTAGGATTACAACAGGGATATGGAGCATCTGCAGTCTTTAAGCTGGGTAGCCCAGGCTTGTTCCCATGATACATGCAGAAGGCTGTCAGAGGGAAGCTCTGCAAGGCTTCGAGAGGCTTAGACTCAGATGTCATCCAGTGAGCCAGAGGCCTGAAATGTCCCTACAGTAAGAAAGGGACATACCAGGATACCACGATATACTGAAGGTGTATGAGCACAACAATATATAATGGAGGTGCTTGCAATTTATCACTTTCTTTACTTTTTTTTTTCTAGAATATTGTAATTCCTTGATGTCATTATGCCACTAACATTTTGGAAAACATATTTTCATGTTTGAAGGTGGGATATAAACGACTCTGTAAATCTAAGAAAAGCCTATAAACTAGCCATAATCTTAAATCAAGAGTAGTATTCTTAGAAATTAATAGAGACTAATCCTATCCCCACTAGGAGCACAGTGGCCACCACTACCAGCACTGTTAGGGTTGATTCTGTACTAGTTATACCTTGTCCCACCTGACTGACCCTTCAGAACCTCCCTGATATCATCTAGAAACTATGAAACTTACTGGCATGAAGTGTATAAGAGAGAGGCCAAATGTGTTTTCCTGAGCAGCATATTGAAAGATAGCATATGCACAGTGATCACTTTATTTATTTATTTATTTATTTATTTATTTATTTACATTTTATTTATTAAAAATTTCCACCTCCTCCCATTTCCCTTATACTCCCCCACCCCCACCCTTCCCTTTCCAGTCCTAAGAGAAGTCAGGGTACCCTGCCCTGTGGGAAGTCCAAGGACCTCCCCTCTCCAAACAGACTAGGTTCCGAAAAAGCCAGTACATGCAGTAGAATCAAAACCCAGTGCCATTATCATTGGCTTCTCAGTCAGCCCCCATTGTCAGCCACATTTAGAGAGTCAGGTTTGATCACATGCTCCTTCAGTCGTAGTCCAGTTGGCCTTGGTGAGCTTCCATTAGATCAGTCCCACCATTTCTGTGCGTGGACATACCCCTCTCGGTCCTGACTTCCTTGCTCATGTTCTCCCTTCTTCTATTCTTCATCTGGACCTTTGAGGCTCAGTCCAGTGCTCCAATGTGGGTCTCTGTCTCTATCTCCATCCATCGTCAGATGAAGGTTCTATGGTGATATGCAAGATATTCATCAATGTGGCTATGGGACAAGGCCAGTTCAGGCTCCCTCTCCTCTGCTGCCCAAGGACCTAGCTGGGGACATCCTCTTGGACACCTGGGAACCCCTCTAGAGCCAAGTCTCTTGCCAACCCTAAAATGGCTCCCTTAATTATCTTCTTCCCTGCTCCCATATCTGCCTTTCCTCTATCTCAATCATCCCACTCCCCCAAGCTCTCCCCAATCCTCCCCTTCTCCCTTCTCTCTAGCCATCTCCCCTTCCCCTCTCCCCACCCCCACCCCTGTGCTCCAAACTTGCCTGGCGATCAACGAATGGATAAAGAAGGTGTGGCACATATACACATTAGAGTTCTACTCAGTGGTAAAAAAAAACAAAGACATCTTGAATTTTGCATGCAAATGGATGGAAATAGAAAACACTTTACTGAGTGAGATAACCTAGACCTAAAAAGATGAATATGGTATGTACTCACCCATTAGTCAATTCTAGCCATAAACAAAGGACATTGAGCCTATAGTTCGTGATCCTAGAGAAGCTTAATAATAAGGTGAACCCAAAGAAAAACATATATTTATCCTCCTGGAAATTGAAAGTAGACAAGATCACCAGTGATCACTGTTCTATGATCTGGTTTGTTATCCAGGCTGCTCACCAACTCTCAGTAGTCTGGCATTTTCTTAGGAGACAAAATGGAATCAGCAAAGGCTGATTTTCTTTTCTTTTCTAAAGGCATAAGATCAATTCAAGTTAAGAGAGCAAATTGTTGCTAGATGTGTTGCCTTGGAATTTCTGAATGTGTCAGAGGGAACTGTGGGTATAGGTCAGTTGTAGTGCACTGGTCTGGCATGTAAGAGACACTAGGTTTGGTCTGTAGCACTACACACAAAGCAAAATGACCAGATGCATCTATGATGTCTCCTTGTCATTGATACATTGAAAGTAACATTTTGGCAAGTCTGCTTGTCATTCTCTAAGATAATCCCTTGATACTAACCTGTGTTTAATTCCTATACAACTAGTTCCTCCAGACAAGCTTAGTCAATTGTAAGGATCAAATGTTTGATGTGACATATATGTGTCTGTTTTCTTATATTTTGTCTTGTAAAAATTCAGAAATGAAATTTTCTATTTCCAGTAATGTGCTAAACTAATACCAGAGTTTTATGCAATTTTGAGATTCATGAAAGTGAGTTGATTTGTCTTGCATTATAGTTAATGTCATAAAACTAAGTTATTAGAAATTGTCTTTTTGTAACTGTATCTCAAAATACCTCTGTATATCTTACATTTGTCTTATGTGTCAGATCTACCCTGTGCTCCAACAATTGGTTTTATCTTTGAGCTCTGGCATGAGTCATTAAATTCAAATTCTTTTTAAAAAGATAAATAGGATTATAATTCTATTGCTGTTTTCTGATTAAAAATAGAATTACTTAATGATGTGCCCTTTGTGTTTCTGACAATGAAATAAGGCTGACTTTCTTCCTCAGTCTGGGAGCTATTTGGGACTTCTGACTTTAGAATTTAAATCTTGCTTAAAAGGTTCTCAGATTCTACAAACCCAGTTTGTAGTGTGTAAGTCAGTCTAATAAATTGCCTTTGTAACTGTAAAAAAATGGCCTCCCATTTTACCTTTTATGATTTTAATGTCATACCTGATGAGTATGCAGATTGCAGATATCTGGAGGATAATTCCTATAGAAGATGAGAACAATCTATATTTTGAAATTTGACTTATATCTAAGCATGTAGTTTTATTATGTGTCATTTCTGTTTGTTTTGTGATACAGTCTATATAGCCTTGACTTGCCTGGTCCTTACTATGTATTTCAAGTTGACCTATGATTCTCCAACCTCTGCCTTCAAAGTACAGAAATTGCTACTGTAACTCTCCCATGCCCTTTTATGGAATAGAATGTCTTGGTTGATCCTGAAGGCAAAGACCATTAAACTTCCAAGTCCAATGATTGCTCCTGAGCAACACACTTTTATGAGCTACTCTACTACAGCAATTAGAGACCATTTAATTCATTAGTCTAGATCAGGAGAATCAATAAATGAGCCAGTTCTGATTTACTTGACTGTCCTTAGTTCTGGTTATGATGATACATTAGATACTAACCTGGAATTGTGGCCTTTTATCATCATCATGGTTTTGAAAGCTTTACTCCTTACAAATAGATATCAATTCATTAAACACACATGTGAGATACCATTGAAGCTATAAGTATTAAACATTAATGTGATAAAATGTTAAATAATATAAGAGTCACTATAGGTAGTAAATTCAAATGATTATTGTCTATTGTTTAGGAGGGAGGAAAAAGGAAAATTCAAAGGGAAGATGTTAATATTTTATTTGCACATTCAATTTTTGAAGTAGATGGAACGTCTTGCAGCTTTATGCTAATGTGTAGAACTCAGATGTTTTTCTGATTAAAGGCAATGGTTTTATTCATTTTTCTTTGTTGATTAGAATAAGTTATTTCAGAAAGAAAATGAGCTGTCAGTCATCACAGTGATAGATCTGAAAATAGATTCAATTATTTATATAAGTTGTCATAATTGTAAATATTTTTAAGCAAGCAAAGATAACTTTGGCTTTTAAATTCCCATTTTGGTGACAGACAATTAAGATCAGATAAAGTAAAATAATGCATGAAATAAAAAATAAAATGTTTTCCCAATTAGTATATTCTGAGGGGTCTGTAGGAGAAGGGAACCTTATCCTTCATTATCATTGTAGAATTTCTCAAAGTCAAAATACAAAAGGAATTGTTGTTAGTGAATATTCCCCAAATCATAAAAAAATAGCATTTGTTTTTTTGTTTGTTTTGTTTTTTAAATGTGACCCACTAATATATGTATAGGAAAGACACCTGTGACGTCTAGTGTTAATTGTCAGTTTGACAGAACCTAGAATGCTCTAGGAGATAGGCCTATAGTACACTTCTTGGGCACTATCTTGATTGTGTTAAATTGAGGTGAGAAAGCCCATCTATTGTGAATGGCACCAATCCTTGGCTAGGATTTTAAACTATGTATGTAACAAAAGGGAACAGAACAGTGATAAGCATGCATCCCTGTCACTTTCTAGGTTTAAAAGCCATGTGACCGGGCTCTTTCTTCATTTGCTTGCTGCCTTGATTTCTCTATTTTGCTAGACTATACCATGAAATCTGAGTTAAAATAAACCTTTCATCCCTTAGGTTGTCAGAGTATTTTTCTCTTAGCAGTAGACAAAGAAAGTCAGACCACATTCTTTACTGTCTCTTTCTTTCTTTTGGTTTTGCAGAGCTGGCGATTGAGTTCCAGGACCTATCACTGAGCTAACTAACTAAGCTCCTATAATCTCTTGAGTTGCAATTAGAAGTGAAACTTAAAAGCTAACATATTTGGAAGTAATTTAAATGTACTGATGTATCTGATTCTGTAATGAACAAGTAAAGTAATTGATTTTTTTTTAGGAATAAGAAAATTGTTTTCATGAAAAAAAATCACATTCTGGAACAAAGTATTGTGCTACTGTCAGAGAAATATATTATGAATAATATAAAGGTGCTACCCTAATATTTCAGGGAGAAAAAATGAAGCAATAGTAGGAAGGAAAGTCAAAATTTTAATCATTATTTTGTTTTCAAGTGGGAATCAACTGATGAATTTTCTTCTGCTTGAAACAATGGCATATTTGTAAATTTTACTTAAAATATATTTTCTTTCTCTCTCTCTCTCTCTCTCTCTCTCTCTCTCTCTCTCTCTCTCTGTGTGTGTGTGTGTGTGTGTACACAGGTGCACAAGTGTATGTGCATAAGTGGATGTGGATATTTGGGCATGTCTATGAGTGACTGTGTATGTGCTCATATGGAGGTCAAGGGTCAACACTGGATGTCTTCCAAACACTCTCTTTTTTTTAATGCTTTGAGAGCTTCCTACATCTCATAGTATAATGAGTTTCCATGTCTTCACACCACTTCGGCATACCCAGTCTTGCTAATGTTATTTTGGGGGCCCGGATTCTCATAGAACCTATAGCTAACTAATCTCTTTGACTAGTTTGTCATTGAGCCCCAGGAACCTATGGTCTCTGTCTTCCTGGCGCTGGTTTTATAGCTGGTCCCAACCACACCCGTCTTTTTGCTTTGCTTCTTGAGATTCGAACTCAAGCCCTTATGTTTGAATGATTAGTGTCTTACATGCCCCTCCATTATTTCCTTACATTTCTCATTTGTCTTACTAGAAATACCATCTTACGTTGCAAAATTTTGAATAGGAAAATGTATCTGGGCCATGATAGGCCTTTAACCCCAGCGCTTAGGAGGAGGCAAAGGCAAGTGGATCTCAGTGAGTTCAAGGACAGCCTGGTCTATAAAGTGAGTTCCAGGATAGCCAAGGAAGTTATACAGAGAAACCCTTTCTCAAAAAGTCAAAGTAAGAAAAAGGAAAAAAAAGAAAGAAAGAAAGAAAGAAAGAAAGAAAGAAAGAAAGAAAGAAAGAAAAGCAAAAAAGAAAATGTACTTTACCAGGAGAGACCAAGATTTGTCTTTATGATCTTTAATATTAATATGAAGAATTGAGTATGAATTTACTACTTTTTGAGTAAGATTAATGAAATTATTCTCATAGCTACCAATCATTACAGCATGGGAAACAGCTTTCATTATAAATCTTACTCTGATTTACAAATAGTACTCACTGGAATGGCTCATGGCTTACAACATATCATACATTGCATAAATAGCTCTTGTTTTAAATATAAAGAATAGCTCATGTTGCAGTACTGTTAGATAATAAGTTCATTGGCTTGTTAATTTGTTAATTAGGTAATGTGTTTGTTTTTGCTGTGTTCACATTTTAAAGTGGATTAACTGATATCCTGACTTTTCCAGGTTTTGCACGTTTTCCTTGCTCGGGATTGGGAAGTACAAGAACATTAAGTTTTTCAGTCTTTGTGTGTTGCCTCCTTTCTGAAGAGTGATGGAGATGCTGTTACAGGGAAGAGGACTGATCCTGAGTCTAATTTTCCTCCTGTTAAAGTTGTCAAGAGCTGAAATACCACTCTCAGGTAAAAGCACAGTGTCCAATTCCTGCTATGATTTTTTTTAAATTGAATATATGTTCAATTTTAATTTTTTTAATTTTCTATTTAATTTCTTAACTGTTTTTAATAGTCACAGCTATAATTTTCAGGTTTGGGTTATGATCTTTAGTTGCTCTCATAACTTTTCACCTTAGTTGTTTTGCTTTTTGTGTAACCTTGGTCTGTTATAAAAAGTACAACTGACAGAAAAGTGATGGTTTGTCCTCTGTCTAGAATGACCTGGAATATTACAAAAAGCCTTTTCTTTTACATACTTAGTTTATATCTTATTCTAAGGAGAATTTTGATTTAGAAATTACTAACATTATCAATGCTATAACAAAAAAGAATTGAATAAGCCTCATTTTTTAAAAAAAAAGTTTTATTTGTTTTTAATTATTTATTTGTGTGTTCAGCTGTGGTTATGTGCGTGTAAGTGAGTGTGTCTTTGGAGGCCAGAGGAGGGCATCAGATCCTCCTAAAGCTGGGGAACTTGTCTGATACTGGAGCTAGGAAATGAACTTGGGTCCTTTGCAAGAGCACTGCAGGCTCTTAATTGCTAAAACGTTTCTCCAGCCCAGAAGCCTCATAATCTTCCCCAAAACTATTTTGACTTAAAATGGAAATAATGATTTATGAAAATAACAAAAGGTCAAATTAGAGTTCAAAATTGTATTACCTAATACTGCCTTCCAATTTAGTGTATTCTAGAGTGTGAATTATTTTAAGTCATCTGTCAGTGAGCTTATGAATATATATTTATAATATCTTGGTAATTGCATGCAAAAGGTTAGTAGTCATCATCCATCATTTTCAACAAATTATATTATTAATAGTTTGAAATTAATGCAACTGTAAGCACACTTCATGTAATGGTTTATAAAGGATGAGATGTGGACAATCAAGGACTGTTTTTGCTGTGAAAGGGCCTTGAAATGTGATTCAGATATGTTTATCATGTGTTTCTACCAGAGTCCCTTCTGTGCCTGCTGTATGTACTGTAGAAGGGTATGAGTCCTTTGTTTATTAAAATCTCAACATGGGAAAATAGCGTTACGGATCATGCGAATTCTAAAGAAATCATCTTTTTCTCAGATAATTTAATGAATTTTTTAAGAGTACTAGTAGTGAGGTAAAATATTCTATTGAAGTACTTAGACTCAGTGTAACTAGAGAGCAAGAAAACCTTTTGGGATGTGTTGTAAAATCTCCTCTGATGGTCACTCTGAATTGCTTTAAAGAAGCTGTTATACATCACACAATGTACTGGTAGTCCAATGCTGTCTTGATTCCTCAGGAGAGAATCTACTCTCTCCTATTCTTAACAGGTGGTTAAGCCTCTGTTTCTGTATTCTCAACTGTTAAGGAAGTTTAATTCCCTGTTCTGCATGTATGTTTATATACATGTGTACATTTCTTCTAATAAGCTAAAATCTTGCAGCTTGTACAAGTTCATCAAAATTCATCAGTGACCAACTGAGAATTTAAACACCATCATAATTAGTAGATTCTCTCATTAAAAGAAATTATGTGGGTTTTCTGTTTTATTTTGTTGCTGTTGTTTTTGTTTTGGCCTGCAGGTGCATGCCAGGTGTCAAAACAGGTCTGAAGATGACAATGAATTCCCTGGGGCTAGAATTAGATGATGCTACAACACCTTATGTGTTCTTTGTACCAAACCTAGGTCCCTTGGACAGGTAGCAAGTGCTCTTACTGCTAAGCCATCTCTCCAGCCTCATTAAATTTTCACAGTTAAAAACAGCAAGGGTGCATGTGGTATTCCAGATTCAAATGTCTGACCTTACTCTCTAACGAACATATACATGCTCCCTGTTTTTCACTTGTTCTTCCATGATGAAGAATGAAAAATTTTGTATTAGCTCACGTCACTTGTTATTAGTTTGATAGTCTCTGTTACTTATCATTCATGCTGTAATGTCCTCAGACAATTGTTATAAAATATTAATATCATGTTTCCAGAGCAATTGAATATTGCCCATTTATTTTGGCACTCTAGAGTACTCACTAGCAAATGCAACCAAGGCAGGTATCCAATTTGAATGTCAACGAGTCTGGTGTCTCTGTAATTGGTCTAATTATAGAGGAAAGGATTTGCAATGTGGAATATATATTCATACAAACACCCAAAGGTTATTAGCTCCATTCCCTGAATAATTAGTTATTGCAAAGCCTTTACAACGTTAGCAAATTTAAGAAAGAATAATGTTGTAATAAACAAGTTGTTCTCAAGTTCTTAGCTGGTATCTTTGGGACTGCTGCTGTGCCTCTCTCTACCATTGGTAATTGCAATAAAATTTACACAGGATGAATTTACAAGGAGCCCAATACCCACTCTGCCTAAAGGGCATTAATCAGAAATGAGACAACTGTCCATGTGGAAGCGTTTAGCAAATACTAAAGTGGTGATCAGTATCCACTGGATGAAGCCTGAATTTGAGCTGGCGACAGTGCAATTTACCATTTTTGTTAGGCAAAAAGAAAATAAATGCAATCTTAAAATTGGGAAGAGCTTTCGGTTATTAAGTCTAAACTGGCTGTTGATGCTTAAATGATGGTTTGTGGATGCTTCAGGATCTCAGAGATACATTTAGATTACCTGGGAGATCCAAGTGTTTGGAAAATAACATCCCAGTGCCATTTCCTACCCCCTTTCACCTTCATTGTCATCTGTACTGATTCTTAGAAATCTATAGTAGAAAAACTTCTCTTTCCCTATCACCAATAATGGCATGAGTTCTGAGCTGTCCAACATGCAATGTGTATCTCATGGTCATACACTCATATTCATATACCCCTAAACCAGCACAATTTTTCTTAAGATTAAAATTGTTAAATCCATAAAACAATATTAACTTTGTTAACTCTCTACCTCTAAAGAATACTGGGACACACTGTGAAATGGATATAAAATAATTCTGCTGCATTAAAGTGAAAGGATTTCCTTGGTTTTTTTCATTTATATCATTGCTTCAATACACACTATTTTTACTTGAAAGTATGACTGACAGACTAATTATGGCTGGTCAGATGTTTGGAGGCAGATATTTTTCCCTCAGAGGCAGGAAATCATCCTGACACTTCAAGATACACTGATAATATAAGTATGATACCTGTCAATGACCAAATCTGAATGTTCAAGTAAAAATTAGACTTGTGGAAGCCTGAGGCCAAAAACTTCCTAACATCAGTGACTTTACTGATTAGATCAGTGGCAATGCTGAGTAGAGTGACATTATTTGACTGCCTGTTAGAAAAAAAATCAAATATTTGTCAGATCTCCATCACTCAGAAAACCCGTACTTTTTTTTTTTAAGACTACTGTGTGCTGGTCCAAAAATCATGCATTGGTCAAAAAGTCACTAAAATTGTACAATATAATAGAATAAGAAGAAGCATATTGTTTAGGTTTTAGATTCACATTATAATAGTTGTTTAAGAATAAAATAATAACAAAATCATCTGACTGGAATTTATAATTTCCCATTCCTTTTATTTGCATGTTCATAGGAAGGTTGAATTTGTACATGTTTAATCACATTGGCCTATTGCTACATAAAGAGTGCAGAAGTAAACATGAGAGTCCTGCCATCTCTTTAGAAATGACAGAAGTGCAATCATGTAAAATAATGAACCCCTTCTCCTGGTATCTAGTGATTTCCATATGACATTATTTATTGTAACTTATTATGGGATTTATTTTAAAAATTAAGTAAACACATGCAGTTTTAACTTTCTATGTAGTTAAAATTGTTACTCATAATCTGGTTAAACAGGGACCATTTGGTACCTTGTAATTTTAAAGATGGTGAAGAAGTCAAAGCTTGGCCCAGTGTCCTGTGGTTGAAGGTCCTATCTGTACCTTTCCTTTTGATTACCCCGTAATTGGTTGCTTGTCTGCAAATTATCTTTCTCAAAAACACACATACCAGGCAGTTTGAATCGCGGTCCGACGGAGGAGTGGGCGCCGGGATCTCTCTGCGCGTCCGCCTGGCCTCGACTCTTTCTCGCTTGTCCGATCTTCAGCACGGTCCGAGATGGCTGGCGGTAAGGCTGGAAAAGACTCCGGAAAGGCCAAGACGGCCATATTCATCGACACCTGAAATCTAGGACAACCAGCCACGGACGTGTGGGCGCGACCGCCGCTGTGTACAGCGCAGCCATCCTGGAGTACCTCACCGCAGAGGTACTAGAATTGGCAGGAAATGCATCAAAAGATTTGAAGGCAAAGCGCATTACCCCACGTCACTTGCAGCTCGCTATTCGTGGAGATGAAGAATTGGACTCTCTGATCAAGGCTACAATTGCTGGTGGTGGTGTCATCCCGCACATCCACAAGTCTCTGATTGGGAAGAAGGGACAACAGAAGACCATTTAAGGATGCCTGGATTCCTACTATCTCAGGACTCTTGTTCTTAACAGCTGTCCAGTGTTGGTGATTCCAGTGGACTGATCTCTGTGAAAAACACAATTTTGCCTTTTGTAATTCTATTTGAGCAAGTTGGAGGCTTAGTTAGCCTTCCAAACCAACCAAATTTCTGCATTCGAGTCTTAACCATATTTAAGTGTTACTGTGGCTTCAAAGAAGCTATCGATTCTGAAGTAGTGGGTTTTGATTGAGTTGACTGTTTTTAAAAAACTGTTTGGATTTTAATTGTGATGCAGAAGTTATAGTAACAAACATTTGGTTTTGTACAGACATTATTTCCACTCTGGTGGATAAGCTCAATAAAGGTCATATCCCAAACAAACAAAAAAAAAAAAAACCACACACACATGCCAAAGTCAGTTTTTTGCTACCTATTGCTTTGTGATTCCTTATGAATTAATAATATAAATTAACAGCTGTCAGAATTAAACTAAAGAATGTCTCAATTTGAAAATGACTGAGTGCTTACTTAATGTATAGCATTATGTACATAATTATCTCTGCTTTATTTCAAAACTTAATCCAAGTGCTTGTCTTCAGCATCCATGAATTTTGTGTACTCTTATTTTAAATTGATTTTAGAATGGGGAATGACAATTCAAGTGAGGAAGAGAAATAAAGATAAATTCATGAATGGGTAATGTCAAATCTCAAGGAAGATTGTAGAAAAGTATTTATCAACAAAAATAATAAATAAAATTTAAAGACAGAAGAAAATCCTTTTGCAATAAATATGGACTTTTGGCAGATCTTAATTAGCTATTAATCAATGATTTCAGACTATCAGTACCACACTAACCACACATTGCTTGTAAAATGATTTTGGCATTTATTCCCAGAGTCAGTTTCATTATATCTATATCTGAAAATTTATCATATATTGATACTTCAATAATGGAAAACCCTATAATGCCCTATATATACCTATTGAAATACATATTAACTGGAAAGAGAGATGGAAAATAAACATGCCCTATACTAGAAGTAATATCAAAAAAGACACAGGATAACAATAGGGTAAAAGATGCTAAATTAGTTAATTATAATATCTATATAGAAGCAGTAATATATAGAAGCAGTGAACATTACAGAAAAACTTTCCAAATGATAGCAATTTACAAAAATCAGTGCACATGTCTACATAAATGGGATGCCAATAATTTTAAAAATAGATATTAAAGTTATAACATGATGTTTTTATTGTGTTTTAAAAATTGTCCCATATTTCTGGTATTAATTGAAAGTTATATATGATGCAATATAAAATGATGGCAGGGGAATATTTTTCTTAGACATAAATATATGTTAAAAAGAAGTAAAATTGGGGAGCCGCCGATTACTGTCCAGCCATGGCCAAGTCCAAGAACCACACCACACACAATCAGTCCCGGAAATGGCACAGAAATGGCATCAAGAAACCTCGGTCACAAAGATACGAATCTCTCTAGGGGGTTGACCCCAAGTTCCTGAGGAACATGCGCTTTGCCAAGAAGCACAACAAGAAAGGCCTGAAGAAGATGCAGGCAAATAATGCAAAGGCCATGAGTGCACGTGCGGAGGCCATCAAGGCCCTGCTGAAGCCCCAGGTGGTGAAGCCCAAGGTGCCAAAGGGTCCCACCCGCAAACTCACTCGTCTGGCTTTAATTGCTCATCCCAAGCTTGGGAAGCGGATTAGAAGCTACATGGCCAGGGGTCGTAGGCTCCAAAAAACAAAGCCCAAGGTTCAAGCCAAGGCAGAGGCCTCAGCTGCAGCTCAGGCTCCTAAAGGTGCCCAGGCCCCTGTGAAGGCCCCATAAAAAAGGTCTCAGTCTGCCAATGTGAAGACAGATGGACTGGTGTGAACACCTACACAGTATTTGCAGATGTTCAGGACCTTATGCTGTTTTTACAAATAAACTTGAGGCAAGTTCTGTTAAAAAAAAAAAAAGAAGTAAAATTGTTGGGATAGCCTTTTGCTTATTACTGTGGTAGAGTATTTGTGGAAGTAAATAAAAAAAAAAACACCTATGAGAGGACAGATTTGTTCTGGTTCATGGTTTGATGGGATGGACTCCATCGTGTCAGGGAAGGTGGTGAGAGGCAGAGGTAGCTGGTCAGTTTATACTCATAGTCAAGAAGAAAAGAGGGGTGAATGATGTTCAGGTGATTACCCCATTTTCTAATATCCATATCTCCAGCCCATTGCTGTTCATGTTTCTTAATCAGGATGGCTCTCTCCTTCTCCTTTAAACCTTTTTGGAAACACCCAGATAGCTGCACTCCATCATGTTTCTTGAGCAGTTCTAAATACAGCCAAGTTGACACTGAAGATTATCCATCATACTGATGATGTAGAAAGCACATGTTATTCTGTTACTTAATCTTGTCCTGTTTTCTAAAACCTCATTCTTCAAGTATATTGTTTTGATATTCAGTTCAACAGGTACCAACAATCATAAAGCAGTCTTATGTGCAAGTTGCCTTTCCCTTTGATGAGTATTTTCAAATTGAATGTGAAGCTAAAGGAAACCCAGAACCAAAGTAAGTATAATAGAAAATAATATAATAAAATGTTATATAAATAAAACAATACAATAAAATTAAAATAAAATGCTTTCATGTATCTATGGTGTCATGAATCACATAGATAGGTGCAAACATTTTATTTTAATATATTATTTTGTTTATATAATATGTCATGTATATGTGAAAGTATTTTATTTTATTTTGGTTTAATGTGACTATGAAAGTTAGAATACAAATCTACATATGGTTGAAACACCAGATTTCTAAGTAAATGGTGGTTAAGTCAACTGTTGTGTGATATTTTGATTGAATTTGGCAATAAAGTTTGTTTTTGAATCAGAGGGCAGAGCTAGCCACTAGCCTATCAACCACTGATGTTTTGGAGGACTGAAGAAGTAGTAAGATGGGGCTTAGAGAGATCCTATTCCTTTAAATGAAAGAATGGAGAGGTAGGAAGGAAGTCACTAATGATGGCTCTGTGGCTTCGCTGATCTTTCAGGTTCTTACTCTGGTATCTGACTCCTTATTTTCTTATCATTATGAATAATTAGGTAAATGCATAAGTTATAAATTCAAATATGTTTATGTATGTCTCACAGGCATGTTTACTTATTATTCATGCAACTATTCATGTGTGATTAGAATGTAACTGTGTATTTTTCTCAAATTCTATTCTGGAATATTTTTCTAAAACTATAATGACATTTCCCCTACAAATCTACTGTCATTATTTATAAAGAATTTCCCTATAGAAATAATAAGAAATAAATATATCAAAGGATCTATCTATAGAGTTTCTTACCACTGTAGTACTTATAAGAGGAAAAGCATTGAAATGTGTTAAAAATTAAACAATAACCCATGACAAAAATATGATATATCATCATAAAATTACTTTTAATATTATTTTAAAATTAACAGTTTTTAACTGGAAAAATTATATATTTAAGACAGATTCAAATGTTTCACACACTTAAAAATGCCAGATAAAGGCGATTAATGGAATTTGTATGGGAGTTAGTTTGTGTGTTTCTTCACATAAACATATATTCAGAGAAGGACATTCCATACGTGTCTTTACTTCATGTGCTATAATATAGCAGTGATCCAGAATTATATGTAGATAGATAGATAGATAGATAGATAGATAGATAGGTAGATAGATAGATAGAGGGAGAGAGAGAAATATTTTTAAATGTCTTCATTTTAAAAGAGAATAAAACTACCTTCACTCTCCTTTCTTGCTTTTCACTGTATTTTCCTTACTTATAAGATTTATTGGATTTGTCTTTATATACTGTTAAGATTTATTATATATATTTGAAACTCATAAATTCTCTTGGTTTTATCATTTGTACATTTATTTATTAAAACTTTTTAGAAATAAGAAATATCACCAGTACTTAGGGTAAATTTTCTTTATCTTCTAGATTTTCATGGACTAAGGATGACAAGCCTTTTGATCTTTCTGACCCTCGGATAATTGTATCTAACAATTCAGGCACATTCAAGATCCCAAATGAGGGACACATCTCTCACTTTCAAGGGAAATACCGCTGTTTTGCATCTAATAGACTAGGAACTGCAGTATCAGAAGAAATAGAATTCATAGTTCCAGGTAAGTGTTCATGTAGAGATTTCATTGACTAGTCTAGTAAATTATTGATGGAAGTCATGCCATCTACAGAAATAAGTCAGTATAATTAATCCAGCATATTTTTCATTTACTAGAAAAACTATCTTCACAGTATAATATTTACAGTCAGATATTGTCAGAATTGTGCTGCACTTCAGTAACCGTCTATCTAACCTTGGAAAAATGAGTTATTTTCCATATATGATGATGATGATGATTAGCTAATATATGTTAGCTCAGTATTCAGTATCAGACAATCTCAAAGCTTCTATATCAACACAAAGACACTCTGATATCAGTTTTGTGCAGTTCTGACAAGTTTCAGGACCCATATTCTTCATGCAGCCTTCTTGTGAATCTAGGATGATTTATCTCATAAAACATGCAACCTCACACCCTCAGTCAAAGAGTCTAAGACAAGGGCACAAAGAGATGTTTATAGATCTTTAAATGCTTCTAGTGTGTCTAGGAAATTCTTTCACCTGCTGCCAGATCAAGGAAAACTAGCTGCATAATCCCAGATAAGCAAAATCATGTCCCTGTAATAGAGTAGAACCAGCCACGGGCGGTGTGTACATTAAGTAGAAATCATGACAAACTGTAAACCCTTTCAAGTTAAGACTATCATTGTCTAAAATTATCACCAGTTTCTGGTGTCTGATTCATTGACGTAACTCATCTTTGTGCATGAAATGTCCGCATTTCCCCCCTGATCTATGGTTTCTAAGTTTATACAGCTTTAACCAAAATTTTAAATAGTTTCTAGGGTAAATTCATACATGTAAAAATATCAATTAGCCTCTTTGACTTTTTTTGTACAATCTTATAAACATAAAGAACTCTGGAATGTTATACACCTTTTAGAATGTGGAGCCATGCTAAAAATTTACACAAATGTTAAAGTAGTAAATAATGATGAATTATTTTCTTGAAAGTCAAGCGAGAGTGCTGTTTATAAATTGTTGTTAACAACTTATAAAATTCTAAAGCACTAGATAGTGAGCAAAATTAGACCCTTATAGTATATACATTCAAATTTATAACAAGACTGAAAATACAGATCAAATTAATGATTATCAGACCATGTGCTATAAAGAAAAAGTGAGAAAGAAAAGATACAGAAAAGAAGTAAAATAATACAGGAAAAAATGCAAAAGGATAATCTAAAAATACATCACAAACTGAAGATAAGAGTAAATTAAGTGAGTAGTCATGCAGAATAAAATATCTAGACCATAAAGATTCCAAATTTAAAAAAAATAAAAATGGAGGAATTATCATAGTTAAGATATTCAAATTAGCATAGATTAACGATAGTCAAAACTCACCTTACTTTCAAAAGTCTTTCTAGAAATTAAGTACTTAAGCATATATAGTATTAAAACAAGGGAGGCAATAAAAAATGCCTACAAAAAGAATAGATAAATATGCCATAATAACATCATTGGGTGGTAATTCAAGCAGAAAAGAGCATTACTAACGACATACAAGATTTCAAACTTATATGAGAAGGAAAAATAATGGACAATAATTATAGACTTATTATGTAACATAGCTTTAGAATGAAAATTAATGAGCTAACAAGGTAATAGAAGGTTGTAGTGTGTGTGTGTGTGTGTGTGTGTGTGTGTGTGTGTGTGTGAAACTAATTCCAATGGTGTACAACATTTACTGGGAGACACGTACATCTTCAGTAAAGAGATAAATGAGACCAGAAGAGACAACTCAGTCAGTAAAGTGCTTTCCATGTAAGCATGAGAACCTCTGAGCCCAGAATGTTGATCCTTGTATTCCGGATATTGTTCGTTCATCTGGTCACATCCTATAAACATATGGCAAATAAACAAGAATTCTGAGTAAAACTACTCTGTCAACTAAGGATGGATAGACATCCATCCTTCTGCCATCCACCACAGTGGCTCGTGCCCATAATGTCAGTGCTATAGTGAGGAAGGGACAACAGACAGATCCTTGGAGCTCATGGGCTAGCCAGTCTAGTTCAGTGATAGAGCCTGTCTCAAAATGTATGGTGGAGCTATATCAGGAAAGACACTAAATTATCTTTGGTACACACACACACACACACACACACAGTACAAATATAATCTAGATAAACATGATCTAGATAAACAGAGACCAAACAAACAATTTTTGTGGATCAGAAGACTCAACAGACTTAAAATGTCCATCTATCTTTAATTTATACAGAGTAATTTTAGTCAGAATTCTTGTTTATTTGCCTGTATACTTATGAAATGTGATCAGATGAATGAAAAGTATCCAGAATACAAGGAACAATTTGAAAATGCTTAAGGTTTAAATGTAGTAAAGACTTTTCTTATCATGTATCAGGCCCCAGAATAATCATAAATAATTAGGCTGGTGTGATTTTGTGTGGGATTAAAAAACCTGAATTGACCATATAACAGTTTGATAAAGCCATAGACAAACCCCACTTACTAGATGAAAACAGAAGTTGAATTTCTCCCTCAATCTTTCCCTCACTCTTCTATCACTCCTCATTCTCCTGCCCTTCTTTCTTGCTCCTTTCCTCTCACTTCTTCCTTTTCTCCATCCCTTCATCTTCTCCTCCCTCACTCCGTCTTTCCCTCTCTCCCTTCTTATGTCCCTCCTCTCTTCCTCCCTCCATCTTTCCCTCTCATTCCTTCCTTCTCCTTCCCTTTTTTTTCTCACTTCCACACTCCAGCTTTAACTGGTATGTAACACTTTCTAATGGACCTACAGGGCCCTACACTTGGCATTTAATCTCATTGTGCGTCCCTACATTGGCATTGTATCTCATGCATATTAATTCATTATAAGTGTTCTGGGTGTGTTCATGGCTTATCCACTATCAGGAAAAACATCTTAATATTCTTTTTAAAAAAAATGATAAACAGACTTTAGAAGTTTGGAGATGACATATATTTATTATTTTAGTGAAAATCTTATAACAGTCTACACAGAAATCAATAGCTTTCGTTCAGTCTTGGATAATTGAAGCTAGGGTTTCAAAGTTCCTGAATTTTTAAACAGAAAATGAAATGACCTGGTTTTGTAAAGGTAAGAATCCATTATTCTGGTCTTGACTGAGATCTCTATCTCCAGCTTCATTCCTTTGATAAATTAATAGAGAGGGGTTTTCTCCTTCCCTTCTTTTCTTTTCTTTTCTTTTCTTTTCTCTTTTCTTCATTTCTTTTCATCAATGTTAGCTTCAGCTCAGAGTTCTGTATTATTGTTAAACACAGTAAATTTGCAAATAGAAAAGAGACAGCAGTGTAACAGCCAAAGGGAAGGGCCACAAGTGACTCTCTTTAGTGTCCTCTCTCCTGTTAGAGTTTCGTCTTAAGATATAAGTACAATAAAGGCATATATCAACCCTTTATCTTAGGATATTGTGTCCCAACCTCCTAAAAGATGAATTCACCTAGGTTACCCCACTTTCCTTGCACAGGGATCTGTGATTTTCCCCACACAACAGGAATTTGGAGGGTACCAACATTTGTGTTTGATCTATACATATATTTATTTGTACATACGTAGCATGCACAGACAGAGAGAATCTAACTTCATTTGTAGTGGAATGTACTGTTGCAACAATTTGGGTCTCACATCACAGGGAAAGCTTATTCTAGAGTCAGTTCTGACTAACGACAGCCTGACTACACAGACTGAGGATGCCCCAAATTCCACATTCTAGTCTGGCAAAAGTTGCTAACATATTTATAGTAATGGAACAAAGAAAGTCATAAATGAGGGAATTTTAAGGCTTTGTTGGTGGGCACGTCAGGCAGGTAGGTTACAGTGCAGTGTGGAAATTTCTGCTACAGGCATCCGATGCTCTCTGCTGTCACTCATTGGCATTGGTCTGAAGAATGCTGAGATTTTTTGCATGTCACATAAGAATATTTATAATAATCACAAGAGGGTTAGGGATAACAGAGGTGATCAGGATACTAAGGAGGCTAAAGATTATTTAGCTCTGGACTTGCAATATTCCCTTTCTCCAAAGTCACCGAAGTTTTATCAGTTAGCCTCACAGAATGTTCAGCATAAGTTTAATTTTTTTTGGGGGTGATTCAGTGATATATATATATATATACATATATATATATACATATATATATATTGTCATATAAGCTTGCAGAAAGCATCTCTCAGCAATGTAGAGGATTAAGAATACTTGAAATTATAAAACCAAATCATATGGAAATGTTTCTAGTATAGTTTTACTTTGGTTTAAAGTTTGTAAATCCACATGAAATATTGATTAGGAATAAAATTTTGCTTAGGAAATTATTATAACAAGAGACTACTGAACAAATTATTGAAGATACTAATTACCACCAATGGAGGTGGGAGGAGCTGGGGTCAGGACCAGGTGAAAGACAATAATGCTCTTGGTGGAGTACACAGAGTATAAAAGCATTTCTATCATGTGTCTTTTTCCTTTGCATAACCTGAATTTATTTATGCTTTATGAATTTACTCATAAAGGAACCCTCATGTGACATGGTAATGCTGCTGAAGTGACTGTCCTGGGTTGGGATGATTCAGCAAAAGTAATGGACAGAGCAATGACATGTAGACTTTGAAACTTCATTTAGGAGTTAATTTGAATTGACATTTAGTTAAAAATGTTTGTAAGTTTTGGATCACAGCGTATTGCCATGAACATTGTGGTTGAAAGTCGAGAAATTATTATATAGTCAGCACTCTCTAATCTTGCTTTATGTCCCATTGGATGTAAAGAACCCTAGAAAGAATATATTTGAAATTAAAATTTACATTTTCCCATACACTAATTTTTTCTTGGCCTGGAGACTGCTTTGTCTGTGTTTTCATAAATCTATGTCTCTATTAAACATATTTTTAGCTTAAATTAGGTTAGAAATATAGGATGAAAGAGAATAAATGTATATAGTAAAAGACAAGATGTTAGGGTGGTCCTTAGCCTGAATTCAAGTGGTTGCTATGGAGACAAAGCAATAGCTAGACCTACTGCAAGAGAGAACTGGGGCAGCTGCATCTAAGATACAACAATTAACAGGCTTTAAAAATATTTTCTCTTCTTACCTAAGCCTTATCAGAGAAATTATGGTGATATGGGGATAAGTCTTGTCAGAATATGACAGTGTTGCAGTTAAAAGTCTGTGGATCAAAGATCAGGGCCTTAATGTGGGTAATTGTTCTCTTTCTTTGCTGCTGCAGAAGCAAGTAAAAAAGGATTAGATTTCTAACAAATCGTTTGCAAGCTGTCTTGAAAATACTTCATCATCTGACCTCCACTCCAGTGCTTCAGAGTTCATAAATAAGCCTGTTTCAAGCTTCCTTATTTAACAATGGGTTTTCTCTTAAGCTTCAAGGAATTGTTTTTATTTTCACAGTGATGGACACTTGGTGGTTGTAGTTTTAATCTGTCTCAGTTACCAAGTTGTTATTTAATATAAAGAAAATTTTTATTCACAATGTTTAGTTTTCTATTATTATAATATCCTTGTTGAAATATGAGCGGCAGGGCTGCGTCCCCAACACCCCGGCCGCTTGGCTAGCTCATGCCCGAAATAACAACACACAAACTGTATTCATTTAAGAACTGCTTGGCCCATGAACTCTAGCCCTTACAGGCTAATTCTCGCACCTGGACTAGCCCATTTCTAATGATGTGTGTAAGCACCCCAAGGTGCGCTTACCGGGAAGATTCTAACCTATGTCCATCTTCATCGCGTGTGCCTCAGAGAGCAGAGCTATCGCGTCTACCAGGGAGAGCTGAGCATGGCGTCTCTGCTCCAGCAGAGCTGTCGGGTCTCTCCAGGAGCAGAGCAGAGTCTGACCTCACTTCCTCTTCTGCCCAGAATTCTATTCTGTTTCCTCCTCCCATCTATGTTCTAAGCTATGAGGCCAAGCAGTTGGTTTATTACTTAACCAATGAAATCAACAGATTGATATATGACACTCCCACATCATATCCTAGTTGAGCTTGTTAGGGAGAGGATGAGAGAAAGAGCCCAGCAAACAGATTACATCTGTTATGCTTGCCCTTTCACTAAATGGGATGGATATCTATGTAGGCCTCAGTGACTTAGTAAGCACATCATTATTAGGTTCCCTTGCTGTTCTAGCCATTTTCCTTGTATTCATCAGATTTCTGCCTCCACAGCACAATCTCTGAGAAAATCAGTTTACAAAGAGAAGAAAGTTAGTTTAGTTCACGTTTATGCATTGTCTGGTCCATGATGGGATGGCCTCATTGCTTTGGGCCAGATTACAGAAGCACACAGTGGGATGGGAGAATGTTGAAGAGTAAAACCTGTCTATGTTTTTATGTAAGGAAGCAAAGAGAAAGAGAAAGGACAGCAGTTCCATAATTCTCTTCAAGATTACCCTCCCTATAACCTGATAACTTAAAATTAGGTCCCACATCTGTAAAGTTCTAGCATCTCCCAGTAGAAACCACGGAGACATAGTTTGGAAGACATGGGCATTTGGGGGATGAACCATTGTATTTTGGTGATGATGGAGGGCTCCTTAGAACTGTGAGAGCAAACAAAAAGAGGAGAATTACCTCACATGAGCAAAGACTATTGCTTAAGACTAAACATATTATATCTGTTCTCAACAAATAATTCTATGGTTATTACCAATGACCTGTAATCAGTCAGTCACTTTCAGAGTGGTTTTCAATTAGAGTCATTTCCTTATATGAATTAAAAATTGTCTCTATGACTGCTTCTGTGTTATGCAATTTAATTTAAAACAACATTGTGCTGGTTAGTTTTCATCATAAACCTGAATCTGGGAAGAAAAAACCTCAACTGATTAGTTGCTCAGATCATATTGACCAGTGGCTATGTCTGTGAAAGATTGTCTTGAATTATGATTGAGGTAGGAGATAAAATATAATGTGAGAAGCACCACGTCTAGTCAGGTCTGGGCTGTATAAGAAAGCTGAGCATGATCAAGAGGTAAGCCAGACAGCAGCATCCCTCCTTGGTTTCTGCTGCAGTTCCTGCTTGAGTTCCTGTCTTTGCTTCTCTCAGTAATGGGCTGCAATCTGTTGGAGGAGGGCCTGCTTGTTAGTCCCGGCCACCCAGAACCAAAATAACTACATAGAAACTATATTATTTAAATCACTGCTTAGCCCATTAGCTCTAGCTTCTTATTGACTAACTCTTACATATTAATTTAACACATCGCCATTAATCTGTGCATCACCACAAAGTCATGGCTTACCAGCAAAGTTTCAGCACATCTGTTTCCGGTGGCAGTGGCTCCATGGAGTCTCCATGACTCCATCCATCTTTTTTTGCAGCATTCAGTCCAGTCCTCTCTGCCTACCTAAGTTCTGCCCTATCAACAGGCCAAGGCAATTTCTTTATTCATTAATGGTAATCACGGCACACAGAGGTGACTCCCACATCAGTGATCTACAAGTATAATCCCAATAAGCCCTTTCCTTTTTCAGGTTGCTTTGGTTCATGATGTTTTCACAGTAACAGAAAGCAAGAGAATGTTTATTGTAAATGTTAAATGTTCATGATCTTCCATAGTGAAGGCTAAAAGATTCAAGGTAACCAAAATATGAAACAACCAATTTAAATAATCCTTTCTCTAATATTTGCTATGACCCTATAAATTAGATGATGTATAATCTTCCCTGTATCCTGATACTAATTTCATCTTAGTTAAAAGCTGTTCTTAAGATTCACAGTATCTGTTTAAGGGCTTGGTAGGCTTATAAATTGCCTTTTCTTTTTCTTTATGTTATGGATGGATTAGATGCTTACTGAATTTATATGTTTACAGTTTGGGAACTGAAATTTCATAATCTAGATTTAATTAATGTAAGAATGATAGCACTTCACTGGTTGTATTATCTGTCTGCATCATTAGACTTTTTTTGCTTTGAGGGAGTGGATTGGATTTCCAACTAATAATTTATGTATTTTATTAATTATCTACATTGCAACAAGCTGGGTATTCACATTAAGCATTTGATTGTTGGAATATTAGATAGAAAACAATATACCCATTCATTCGTCTTATGTGTGTTTTGCTTCCCAAGTTGTCTTTTGATTCTGAGTATAAACAGATTCATCAAAAAAACAAACATATGGCTAACTTCCGTACCAGTGTACACTAGGCCTCAGTGGCGCAAATGACACTAAATAAATGGTTAGAACTTCAAGTCTGAGTAGGCAACAGATTTATTAAATTTGAATATGGGTAAGATATATGTCCTGTCAATCAGTGCCAGGGCTTTAGCTGGCATGTGATTTTATCATTGGGGTGCTAACAGTGAAGTACTAAACTATGTGCCTTTATTAGGAAATTCATGGTACCAATAGCAAAGGTACTCAAGGATAGCTGTAATTCACATACCCTGCCAATGTCTCAAAAAAAAAAAATCTGGCATAAATCTGATTACTAAGAGGGAACCGTAATATGGTTGGATGTGTAGATATTGAAGCTTCCCTGCCCAACTTGCTATGGTACTATAATAGCCCACTGCCTCTGACAATACTCAGTTTGGAAAAGTTCTTGATTTTAGATATCAAGCAATTGCTTTTAAACATCTGGTACCTGGATACAACAAAATGTCAGACAATTTCCCCAAAGACTGAGAATGGGTTGGGGGAAAGAGAGCTATATGATAAATACTGAGGAAATGGACAGGAGTTTCCAAAATAAACTTTGTAGAGACAGGCAACACATGTGCAAAACTGAGATTTAAAAAGCCTTAGATTTCCAGAAAATATGGTAATATGTTGTGAATCTTTGCTTAAGTTTAAAAAAATTTAGGACACATATTTAAAAAAAAAAAAAAAAAAAAAAAAAAAAAAAAAAAACAATCTCATCAGGCCAGGACTGCTGGTAGAAGTCATCCTCTAGCCGTTGTCCCGCATCAGGATCTGTGTGAATCCACAATGCCAAGTTCCCCACTAAGGTGGATGAAAGCTCTATGATGTTCAGACAGAATACAATTTGAATATTCAATAGGTGTAAATATTCTCTATGAACTTGGAGCATTGGTGTTGACTGCCAGTCCTCTGATGTTCTGACTTCATTCTTCTCGTATTTGGGAAACTGATTCCAGCATGAGGATGACACAATAGAATTATTGGAAACCCTCCTTTCCAATATCAGTTGCATTATTTGAAATTGCATTTATTAGAGTGATCCCAAGGTGGGTATCTCTCTTTGTAGCTTAGAGTGGTCAAATTTGCTCTCTCCCATTTCCTTGTGTGAGCTGTGATTTGCTTGTTTGTTTAGTATAGCTAAAGATCTGAACAGGGTATTTGCCAGTCATGTTCACTGCCTTTGCAATAAAGCCAGAGACAGGCAACATAAGCCCAACAGAAGAAACCACAGTGTTTGGAAGAAGGTGATATCATGCCTGTGAGGACTAAAATCTAAAATGAACAAATCTTGTGCTTTGCCTCGAACCTCAGGGAAGAAAACATGCATGAGTATTTTTATGCCTTATTCAGAGCACAAGCAAAATTATTTTGGTTAAGGATTTCACCATGCAGAAATATCTTTTAATGTTTTTTTTTTATTTTACTCTCCATCTCTGTGTCTCTCTATGTCTCTCTCTTTGTATGTGTGTGTGTGTGTGTGTGTGTGTGTACATGTGTGTGCCATGTAGTGGTTTTATCAGAGCACATGCATGGGGGCCAGAGGACAACTTTAGAAATCAGTTTTCTCCTACCATATGGGTTCCAGGGAATGAACTCAGATTTTCAGGCTTACACAAGCACCATTTTGTGTGTCCAGAAAGTATCTTAAAAGGGTACACAAGCTCATGCCAGGTTTTTCCTCCTTTTGTTGAAAATAGATCTTTTTTATCATACAATATATCTTGAATGAAGTTTCCCCAGGTCCTCCTCTACCTTCTGTCCATTCTGGTTCTACTCTCTTTCTGCCTTTCATTAGAAAAGAACAGACTTCTAAGAAATAACAACTAAAGATTGTACAATAATAATGTATATACATATATATATATATATATATATTTGTAAAAAATAAAATAAGATGAAGTAGAAACTATTATATTTAAATTTGACACAGGAACCCATAAGAAGGAAAGGGGTACCTAGAGCAGGCATGAGAGTCAGAGATCTCCCCATTTTTAGTTCAGAGCCCCTTAAAAATCCTAAGCCTATAGCTAGAATATATATACAGAGGACTTGGTACAGGCCCAGGTAGGCCCTGTACTTCTTCAGTAGTTTCTATGAACTCATATTAGCCTTATGTAGTTGATTCAGAGGGCCTTCTCCTGGTGTGGTCAATGCCCTCTGTCTCTTACACTTTTTTATACCTCCACTTTCAAGGGATTCAGTGAGCTCCGAGAGGAGGGATTTGAAGGAAACCTCCTATTCAGACTCTTTTTCTGCATGATGTCTGGCTGTGGGTCTCTGCATCTGTTCCCATTTTCTGCCTAAGAAAAGCTCTCTAATGGTAATAGGAAAAGGCTCTGTTCTATGAATATAGCAGAATATCATTAGGAATTATTTTATTGATTTTTTTAAGATTGATAGTGTTTGATTTTACTGTAGAAGTCTAAGCTATCTAACCTCTGCTTCTTGGTTGCCCAAACAGCATTGGATGTGGGTTCCTTCTCATGGAGTGGGCCTTAGGTCAAATCAGACATTGCTTGGCTATTTCCATAAGTTCTGTACTACATTGGCCTAGCATGTTTTGTAGGCAGGACAGATTGTACGTCAAAGGTTTTGTGACTGGCTTGGTGTCCACATTTCTGGTAGCATTCGGAGTACTTTCTCATACCAAAGAGACTAAAATATAGGGGTGAGGGCTTCATTTAGGGACCAGCTTGACTTTTCCACATGAACTGTGTGGGTGTTGTCCTTGGCAATGGGGAAACATTGTCGGTTGGAAGAGAAAAGCCCTTTGTTTGAGTAGCAGCCTGGGTTGTTTGGGGGTTTCCATGGAATCCCCGTGGCCAGCAACTCAATTGAATGAACCTGGTCCTCCCACTGGAAGCCTCCTCTAGAAATGGTAAATCGAGACTCTGTAGCCTCAATCATTAGAAGTTCTCATTAGGCTCACCTTCACAGATGCCAGGAAGTTTGCACTGCTCTAGATTTCCATGTTCATGCCACCTCCCTAATGACCCACCCCCAATCCCTGTAATCTCTCTCTGAACTCTCTCCTTCTACCCCACTTCCCCCTCAACCGGATTCCCCTCTCCAGTCCCCATCCACCCCCAGTCCACCTCTAAAATCCATTTTCTTTCCTCCTCCTTGAGAGTTCCCTGCACTGCCCCCAGAGAACTTCCTCTTTGCTTAACCTCTCTTTGTTGATGGCTTGAACCTTGGTTATGATCTGCTTAATGACTAATAATCTTTTATAAGTGATTACACACCATATTTTTTCTGGGTTCCCTCATTAAGATGATTCTTTCTAGTTCTATCCATCTACCTGCAAATTTCATAATGTCATTTTTTAACAGCTGAGTAGTACTCCATTGTGTAAATCTACCACAGTTTCTTTATTCATTCATCTGTGAAGGGACATCTAGGTTACTTCACATTTTAGGCTATTATCATTGAAGCCATAATGAACATGGTTGAGCAAGTGTTCTTGTGGTAAAATGGAGTGTCCTTTGGGTATCTTTCCAGGAGTTGTATAACTGGATATTGAGGTAGATCGTATCCCAGTTTTCTAAAGATCTGCTATAATGATTTCCATAGTGTCTATAAAAAGTTGCACTTCCACCAGTAATAGAAGAGTGTTCCTCTGGTTCAACATTCTTGTCACCATAAGCTATCATGTATGTTATTGATCTTGGGCATTCTGTCAGGTATGAGATGGAATTTCAAAGTAGTTTTTTCCTTTTTTTATTGAGCTCTACATTTTTCTCTGCTCCCCTTCCTGCCTCTCCCTTTTCCTCCTTCAACCCTCCCCCAAAGTCCCCATGCTCCCAATTTACTTAGGAGATCTTGTCTTTCTCTACTTCCCATGTAGATTAGATCTATGTAAATCTCTCTTAGTTTTCTCATTGTTGTCTTAAGTTCTATGGAATTGTGGTTTGTAGGCTAGTTTTCTTTGCTTTATGTTTAAAAACCACCTATGAGTGAGTTTTTGTTTGCATTTCCTTGATGACTGAGAATGTTGAACAATTTTTTAAGTGTTTCTCAGCCATTTGAGATTCTTCTGTTGTAAATTCTCTGTTTATATCTGAGCTCCCATTTTAAAATTGGATTATTTGTTTTCTGATATCCAGTTTCTTGAGTTCTTTATATATTTTTGATGTTACTCCTCTACTGGATGTGGAGTTGGTCAACATCTTTACTTATTCTGTAGGCTGCTGTTTTGTCAGATTGACAATGTCATTTGCCCTGCAGAAGCTTTTCAGTTCAAGAGATCCCCTTTATTTTTTATGTTAGTGCCTGTGCTATCCATGTTCTACTGAGAAAGTTTTGTTCTGCTCCAATGAGTTCAAAATTCTTCCCATTTTCTCTTCTCTTCTATTAGGTTCAGTGTATCTGATTTCATGTTGGTGTCTTTGATCTACTTGGACTTGAGTTTTATAGAGGGTACTAAGTATGAAGCTAATAGCATTCTTCTACATGAAGATATTCAGCTTGACCAGCTCCATTTGTTGAAGATGTTTTCTCTTTTCAATTGTGTCTTTCTGACTTCTTTATAAAAATCTGGATGTCTATTGGTGTGTGAATTTATGTTTGGGGCATCAATCCAATTCCATCAATCTACTTGTATGTTTTTATGCCAACACTAGTTGTCTTTTGTTTTGATTTGAATTTTTAATTAACATAGGCATTTAGTGCTGTGACTTTTCTTCTTAATTCTGCTTTCATTGCAACCCACAAATTTGGGTATGCAGTATAATCATTTTCATTGAATTCTAGAAGTCTTTAATTTCTTTATTTCTGCCTTGACCCACTTTTCATTCCATAGAGATTTGTTCAGTTTCAGTGAGTTTGTAAGGTTTTTGTTGCTTCTGTTGTTGATGATATCCAGCTTTAATCCATTGTGGTCTGATAGGATACAGGGATTTACTTTAGTTTTCTTGTATCTGTTGAGACTTGCTTTGAATCTAAGTATGTGGTCAACTTTGTACAAAGTCCCATGAGATGCAGAAGAAAAGGTATATTCTTTAATATTTGGGTAAAATATTCTGTAAATAATTGTTACAATTTTTTATAACACATTAGGTTTAGCATTTCTCTGCTTAATTTTTTCTGGAGGACGTGTCCCTTGGTGACATTGGGGTATTGAAGTCTCCCACTGTGAGTGTGTGAGGGTCAATAAGTGATTTAAACTGCAATGGTATTTCTTTTAAAAACTTGGGTGTTTTTGTATTTAGGACATAGATGTTAAGAATTGAAAGATCATTCTGGTGGATTTTTCCTTTGATGAGAATGTAATGTCTTCTCCTATCTCTTTTGATTAATTTTGTTTTGATGTTTATAATGTTAGACTTTGAAATGACTACACCAGCTTGATTCTTAGGTCCATTCACTTAGAATATTTTTCCAACCCTTATTCTGCAGTTATGTTTATTCTTCAAGTTGAGTTATATTTCTAGGATGCAGCAAGATGGATCACGTTTTCACAACCATTCAATGCTTTTTTGTCTTTTCTTTTCAGTCCTTTTTTATATTAATGAATTAATTCTTTAAACTTATTTTACATTCCAACCACAGTTCTCCTTCCCATTTCTCCTCCTGCCCCCTCCTACCTCCCCCCACAACAAATCCCCATCCACTCCTCCCAACATGCAGGGGCTTCCAATGGGGAATGAACAAAGTCTGGCTCATTAAGTTGGGCAGGACCAAGCCCATTCCCCCGCATTAAGTCTGAGTATGGCACCCCACTCAGAGGGAATGGGCTCCAATAGGCTAGCTTATGCAACAGGGATAGATCCTGGTTCTACTGCCAGGGACCCTCAGAATTGAGATCATTGATACTAAGAGAGGGTGATGGTGGTGGTGGTGGTGATATATGTGTGTGTTTCCTTTCTTTTTATCTTGCTGGTGTGAGATATTATGTATTTCCTGTGTTGTCATGGATGTAGTTAGCCTTTTAGAGTAAAGTTTTGCTTCTACCACCTTCTTTTGGGCTAGATTTGTGAAAAGACTGTGCTTAAATTTAGCTACAGCATAGATCATCTTATTTTCTTCATTGATGTTGGTTGAAAGTTTTGCTGCGTTTAGTATATCTGGGCTGACATCTGTAGTTTCTCAGAGACTGCAAAATGTTTTTTTCCAGGTTTTTCTGGCTTTTAGAGTTTCCATTGAGAAGTCAGGTGAAATTCTAATAGGTCTGCCTTTATATGTTATTTGGTCTTTTCCCCTTGCAGCTTTTAGTCTTCTTTCTTTGTTCTGTATGTTTGGTGTTTTGATTATTATGTGCTGAAGATACTTTCTTTTCTTGTCCAAGCTATTTGGTGTTCTGTTTGCTTCTTATACCTTTACAGGCATGTCATTCTTTAGGTTAGGGAAATTTCTTTTATGATTTTGTTGAAAATGTTTTCTGGACTTCTGAACTGGAATTTTTCATATCCTCTATTCCTAATATTCTTAGATTTGGTCTTTTCATGATGTCTCAGATTTTAATACTTTGTGTCAAGAGTTTTTTAGACTTAACATTTTCCTTGACTGATGTATCCATTTCTTCTGTTGTATCTTCAGGGCCAGAAGAGTATCTCTTCTGTCTCTTGTATGCTGTTGGTGAAGCTTTCCCCTGTAGCTTCCATTCAAATTTCTAAATTTTTAATTTCCAGGATTCTCTTTATTTGTGTTTTCTTTATTAATTCTATTTTCATTTTCAGGTCTTGAAGAGTTTTATTCATTTCTTTCAACTCTTTGTTTTTGTTTTGTTGGGTTTCTTTAAGTGAATTATTCATTTCCTACATTTTTTTTCTCTGTGTTTCCCTGGCACTCTTTGAGGATTGATTTATTTATTTTTTCACATGGTTTGTTTGTGCTTTTCTGGGTTTCTTTAAGGTAATTATTAATTTCCTCTTTAAGGACCTCTGAAGCCACAAAACAATCCTACACCAGTTAAGAATTATGGATAATAAAAGGGGTTATTTATTTAAGGGAAAAAACTTACAGATCACCATCCCAAACAGGAAACAGAGAGTCTAGACCCCAGAAAGGAAGCCAGAAGCAAGAGAGAGAGAGAGAGCCCGGTTCCTGCTGCTTTTTAAAGTGTAGGAGACCACTCCCCATTAGGCTGTTGGCTGAAGGAGTGGAAGGAGCTCCCGCAGCCAACCTCTATTACCTTTATAAACTTAGTTTTAGGTTCTTTTTTCTTGTGTTTCAGCTATATTGGCATATTCTGGGCCTGCTGTGGTAAGATAGCTGAACTCTAGTAGAGACCTATCGCCCTGATTGTTACTGTGTTTAATATTGGTGTCTGCACATCTATATTCGGTATGATTATAGGTCTAGCTGGTGATATCTGGATTTGTCTTTGTTGAGTTATTTTGTTTCTTGGTTTCTGTTTCCTCCTTTGATTTTTCCGAGAGTGTGATGGTTGTGTGTCACCTGTTTTTCTGGCCTGCTCAGGTGGTGTTTTTGCAGGGAATGTCTGCTGATGTTGGAGGGTGGGACACTGAGACGAATTTGGGAAAGAAAGGTTGGAAGAAAAGGTCTCTGTGATTTCTTAGGAATGGGTTCAGAGAGGAAAAGGAAGACCTAATCAGATTGTCAGCTGCAGAGTTTGTAATGAAGCTCAGATGTGTGTTGAATCTCAGGAGCAGTAAAAGAATTGTGTGTCTGCCTTCTGCTTACTTATTGCCTTAGATGGGGTAGCCCTTGGATTAGCAGGGCATACCTGGTGGGTTTTAGGTCTGGAAACAAGGTAGGAGTTGGAGGGTGGAGGAAAAAAATGTAAAGGGAAAGATCTGTGGATAATTTGGGAGATGAGAGTGGGCAAGGCTGACAAAGGTGCTCTGCAGTATATTTGGTTCTGGTAGAGCTGAGGGTGAGACTGGGGAATTAGAATTGGAGGAATAGAAAGAGAAAAGGTCTGGTGTCAGGACAGGGGGCAGCCTTATCTTGCCTTATCCATAATATGAGAACAAGGAAATGAGATGCTGAATTTCTTAGTTGCTCATTTTTCTATGACAAGAGGAATGTTATTGGGGATTAATAATAGAAAATATTGTTACATTAAAAATGAATGTCTCATGTCTCATGGTTATCCATTTATCAGGTGTTCCAAAATTTCCCAAAGAAAAAATTGAACCCATGGACGTGGAAGAAGGGGATTCCATTGTCCTACCCTGTAACCCTCCCAAAGGCCTCCCACCTTTGCACATCTATTGGATGAATATTGGTAAGTAGTGTTCTGTTCCATCAATCTGGGTCACTTTAGTTCCATGCACTGCGTAAGTAATCATATGTAACAAAACCAATGAAAGAAATCATTCAAAATTAGATACTTTTGAAATTTTACCCTTTCTCCTGAGTATAAACTGGAATGTATATGTGAAGACACTAGAAAATCATTGCGTCCCTTGATTTACAGTATTTGAAAGGGGTGGGGGGATATTCATAGGATAGGGCAGTCCTGTGACAAAACTTCCTTCCAAAGTCCTTATCTTTGGAACACAGGCAAGGTCAGAGTTGAAGTGACTTGGGGTAGTTGCTTGTTAGTATGACAGTTTTAACTTAGTTCTACCTGATAAAATCAATGACCTACAAAACATTCAGTATCATCCTGTGTCCAATCTTTCAAAATGCTTCAGTGGTTCCTGAAGCTTCCCTCTTCTTACAAAGACTGTTATGCCCTATGCTTTCTAATGGCCTTCTGAGTGTTGATGTTACATAGGAAAATCATATTTATAGAGCAGCCAGAGGAGAGTAAGTGAAGCTACACTTGGCTGCAGCCGAGATTTGTAGCCTTCACTCACCCTAGAAGTACACAGCTGCACCCCAGTGCAGTGATTGATGGCTGAAACATCACTTTTCAGAGAAGTGCCATCCAGATAAAACAAAAGTAATAATTTATTGTTATTAGAACTGAACAGTTTTCAGATATGCATAGCAAAGTTAAAGACCAATTGGTAATGAGCGAGGGAACACTCAGACTGCTGGTGTTTCTGTGAGATTCTCGACCTTCCAAAGATTTTATTGTTACCTATTTTTATCTGTTTGCCTGCTCACTGCTCTTTTATTAAGACCAAACTGCAGAAAAATAGGAAGAACAGACAAAGGACATCACAGCCACATATAAATCGTATGAAAGAAAATAAAAATGTAAATGTCTAATGCACATTGTGAGGAGGGGCAGCCCATTTCAGTGGCAAGGTTTTATTTTTTTTTCTTGCAGAATTGGAACACATTGAACAAGATGAAAGAGTATACATGAGCCAAAAGGGAGATCTGTATTTTGCAAACGTGGAAGAAAAAGACAGTCGAAATGATTACTGTTGCTTTGCTGCATTTCCAAAATTAAGGACGATTGTACAAAAAATGCCAATGAAACTAACTGTGAACAGTTGTAAGTCCTGAATAATTTATTCTTCCTTTACTTGTGCTGAATGCAAATATGTACATGATTTCACTCTTCTCTCCGAAGACATTTAAAGCAGGGTCTGTATTCTCCATCATTGTTTCGTTTAACTCCAGAGACTTCATACAGATGATCAGAACATCTGCAGCTGAAAATCCACAGTAGCTCTGTCTCTGGCAGCCAGAAAATCAAATCTCAATTCACAGTACAAATGTGTTTCATTTGATGTCTGCAGGATCTACTCATTTTCAGTGAGCATAAAGCACATCTCAGGCATGGGCTCACTGTGACCTTGGATAAATCAGCAGGCTGAAAATGAAGGAGACAAAAAAATGAGTCAAAAGAAAATCACCATTTATATTTCTTATCTCATCAAGCTTTTTCTTTGTCCTTCTCAAATTGACAAAGTTATCTGAATTGATTTTCTGTTTCCTACTTGGATCTGCAAATGCCTGTCCGAGTTCCCAAAAGGGGAGAAGTAATTAGTGAGAGATGAAGTGGTAAGATTCAAAGGCAGAGAATAATCCCTGCAGCTTCCTGGCTGAATAATTGGCTCTGGAGGAGCCGAAGGTTGGCATGACCACTTCATTGTCTAATTTGGTCCAAGATTATTCCATTATCTTATGTATATATGATATGTGGGCTCTTCTCTGTGATGCTTTTCAGTAGCCTGAAGTCTCTGTGGTAGAATTAACACTTGTCTCTTCACAACTTCAAGTTTAAGCTCCATAAATACACAAACATACATGTGTATATATGTGTGTATGTACATATATAATGTATATATGTGTATTTCCATAGACAGTATGCATATGGGCATAGCTGTACTTCATTTCATAATTTTCCCTAAATAAATGCATGACTTTGACTTTTCATACTTTATTAATGTCAGCATCGAACATTCTGTTTGTATTAGTTTCTTCCATTTTTTTTATTTCAGTAAAGCATGCTAATGATTCAAGTTCATCCACAGAAATTAGTTCCAAGGGTAAGTCATTCATGTGAAGCATTTGTGCTTTTATTTTTGCCTTTAGTTACTCATTGTCATTTCAGTTTGAATTTTTTCATTATTTACTCAAAGAGTTTTCTAGAAGCAATGCTAATATTTCTATAAAGTAACTCTTTAGTACAGAAAGTTCTGTAGTCCACTGTGCTTTAGAATTTAGCAAAGGGATATATATATATATATATATATATATATATATATATATATATATATGGGGGGTGCACCCCTCGTGGTCCTGACTTCTTTGCTCATATTTTCCCTTCTTCTGCTCCTCCTTTGGGACATTGGGAGCTCAGTCTGGTGCTCCAGTGTGGGTCTCTGTCTCTATCTCCATCCATCGCCAGATGAAGCTTCTGTGGTGATATGCAAGATATTCATCAGTATGGCTGTAGGAAAGGGCCATTTCAGACTCCCTCTCCTCAGCTGCCCAAGGAACAAGCTGGGAAATTTACTTTTATATTTTAAAATTACTAAGAAAAAAGAAATGAAACTTTCTAAACTCTACTTTGTGGATAGACTTACAATGATTTATTTCTTAAAACAGTATGTATCCTTGAGGATCTGAGACTGGAAGGAATTTCCTAAAGAGCTAAATAAAACTTTGTTGCTTTGTTGATGCTTGGTGTCTACTCAAGTCAAGTTTCCAGTTTCCTCAGTCTGAGTTCAGGAAGCTGGTTTGTTTTTTTTTTTTTTTTTTTTTTTTTTTTTTTTTTTTTTTTTTTTTTTTTTTTTTTTTTTTTTTTGCAATTCTAGTACTTAGAATATGAAATTCAATAGACATACATAATCATCAAAATGGCAAGGTATGGTCAGACTTATAATTAGCTTGAGGGTGTCTTCAAGAAATTGTCTTGAATAAGTATTCAATTTCTGAACAGAAACATGTAGTATACCTTGTGAAGATTTTAAAATTTGGTAAAGAAATTGAGAGACACATGCTTACTTGGATACTTTTTGGATGAGAGAATGTATTTAAGAAGAAGCACACCAATATGTACATGTAAAACAATGTGAAGTCATGCTTTAAGAACAAACTAGAAACATAGAATTTTACTACATTTATTATAGAGAGAATTGACTCTTCTTTTTTTTTTTTCTTTTCCAGCAAATTCAATCAAACAAAGGAAACCCAAACTTCTGTTGCCTCCTGCTCAGAGTGGCAGTTCATCCACAATGACTGTCCTCAAAGGGGATACCCTGTTGCTTGAGTGTTTTGCAGAAGGCCTGTGAGTACGACCTCTGCCAGCCCTCTTCCATATAGCGTTTTAAAGACTGCAAAACAAAGACCTTTGCTGCATGCCTGTTCTTAAGTTACTACTTTTAAAAATATAAACCCTGTTTTTGTTTCTTTGGGGAAACAAATTTTTGCTTCCTTATACAAACTTCAGGCTACAACTGAAATTGACTTATAAGTACCTTTTTTTTTTTTGATGGGATGCAGGGATCAAAAAAACAGTTCATGAAGTAGATGCTCTATTGCTGTCCTTAGAGTATGTGTATTAGTAGTCACCCCATCTGCCCTTAAGCCCTTAAATCCTGTATTTTCTGTTGTCTCTATTCTCTTGCCAGACTTTGGTTTTCAGGGGCTAGCTCCACTGTTACAGTACTTGGGGAGGGGTCACAACCTGTGCGCTAAGCCAGGTCTAGCTACTTATCCTCAATAAGCCCATTATAAGAGTTAAATTTATAGAGGAAAACAGAAAAGAATTCTTCAGTGTGCTCATATTTTGAAGAAAGGAAAAGGGATCTGAAGACCCCTCTTGGGTCTGTCTTCCAATCCTGAAGTGATACTCAAGTTCAAATGGAGTTCTAAGGATGTGCACATTGAAGAAATCCCAGCAAGGTGTGGTCCCACATACCACTGACTCATCATTCGTTGTCTGAACATCAATCTCATCCTGTAATGTGTTACAGCAAGTTGTTAGTACTGTGAGTCTTCCAAGAGAGAGAAGTTCCTCCTCTGGCCAGCCTCTTTTCCTTCTCCCAGCATGAGATTCCTGGAGGAATTCCCATTTCTTTGAGGTCCATTGATTCATTGGTTTGAAAGTCTTATTAGAATCTCTTTTATTTCTGCCAGACCATTACACTACTCTCTTTTTTTTAATTTCCAAAGTCCTCTAATTTTATTTCCCCTTTTGTGTTTTGTGCAAAAGCAGGTCCAGACCACTAAAGTTAGGGGAATAGCACATCAAAAACTGGTTGACTTCCTCATATTTCCAAGATCAGAGCCCTGTATCAGGTCTTCTACCAAAGTCCTAAGGGTTGACATGTTGTCATCTCCTAAAATTGTTGCCTGAGCTGAGCAACAATTGTACACTTATGTGATTGGTGCCATGGTCATACGAGTTTGCCTGTTTCTACAAGTATTCCCGCTGATTTAAAAGTCTCCCATTATGAATGCTGTAGAGGAAGGCATTTCATCTTTCAGTTTATTAATTTGAAATTCAAATCAATTTTCAAGTAATGAAAGTCTCTTTAATCAGATAGGATTTGAGATATATTAAATTATGTTACATTAATTAGTTATTGAAAGTAAAAGCAAAAACTAAAATCCACCTTTGTTCATAATTCAGGGTAAAGTCTGAATGGCTTGTTTCAAGTTAGATTGTGAAGCAAAAGGAACTATTTTAATTATTGTACAACTTCTACAGACTTTGCACATTCTTCTTTCCTACCAGGTTACTTACAAGCCTTAAGTCCCCAATGTTGACTGATAGATATTTTAATATGTTGTCATATGACCTCTATGGAAAAAGTTTGGTGTCTGTGTGGCTTTTTAAGGATTATTTTAATTTTATTTGCATGAGTATTTTGACTGCAAGTCTGTCTGTGCACTACATGTGTCCAGTGCCCAGAGAGGAAAGAAAAGACAGTAGTGGTGTTTCAGAGGTGGTGAACCACTACATGGATGCTGGGAATTCAAGCCAGGTCATCTGCCAGGACAGGAGTGCTCCTACCTGCTAAGCCTCTCTCTGGCCCTGCTCTGTGAGAAGGTCAAAGCCTTCCCATCTGCTGTAACTTGTGGCTAACCACCTGGTGCCAGCATGCATTTGGTGTGGTAGAAATTAAATGCTTTCAGGCTTTGTCACGGTTCAGGCTAACTCAGAGTCAGGCAAAGCTGTAGAGACTCATACCCCTCATCTCCTGCCAAGCTATCATTTGCTTCCTGAGGTATTTGGCGTCTGTTCAGCTCATCCTCCACTCACAGAAACATTACTCCTGGGTGCCTTGTAGAGACTGGAGTGTTGGAAATGCACACAGGAAAAGAACATGGATATTTTAAGAGTTGTTTGCCTTTGCAACCTGAAGATCCCTGATACTCGGTCATAGGAAGGGAATCTTCCCCTCTTCACTGGTTTGAGTTGGGCTATTCATTCTGTTTGATCTTCTGAATAAAGATAATACTATCAAAAAGTTTTTGAAGGATATCATATATATCTCAAGGAAGTTTAACATCACATGCATTTGAGAGTAACAAAAGTACAAATCTCTAACCATTGTGGCACATGCATCACACACACACACACACACATACACCATACCAAATATTGATATTAAATCAATATCAGGGAAACTTTCAGAGACATACACATTTTGGAAAGCTTAGAGTTTATGGATCCCTGGAGTTGGGGAATTGTTAAATTATATTTTGACTCTTATTAGGAGAAGACGGTGTTCACAGCTTAGTATCAGTGGGGAGAACTTGCTGTTTTAATAATTCACATTCACACTGTATGAAATAAAAGCAGACTCCTCATGAATTTAAAACACATATGATATCTGTGTCTCCTACATGTTTAATCAAGAATCAGAAGAAAAGTTGCCCACATAAGAACTGGCATAAATATTTAAAGTTATGAAATAATGTATGGTGGTGTGCCAAAAAAGTATTAAACAACACTTTTCCCTCAACCTATCCTTGTTCTGATTCTGTCAGCAAATGTTCTTTAAAAATAAAGCAAGCCAACAAAAAAAAAAAAAAATCCAGAATTTTCCAGAAGAAAACAGGAATTCTAGCTGTATAAACCACGCCTACTTGTAACATCATTTTGCTCTGATTTAAAATCATTTCATTTGATTGTGTGACGTGAAAAGTGTTAGAGAGGTGATTGTTTTCAAGAACAAAAGTAAAGGAAGAATTTGAGAAAAAATGAGATCCTGCATTGCTAAAACATAGACTCATGAAAATTTGTTTGGGAGGAACTGTGGTCTAGGGCAGTCTGTCACTTGGCACATTGCCATTTTGACAGATGGTATAAAAAGCAAGCAGGTAGGAAACTCTGAGTACTGCTTGGTGGCATGATCTGTAGAATTTAACAGCTAACCAATAGACTCCCACATGTATCTATCTGTCTGCAATGACCATTTCCTGAGGAAATCTGCCATGTGCTATGTATGTGGTCAAAAAGTGAGTTGTTGTTTCAAGTCTGTGAGGTTAATTTCTTTGGCCTTGAGAGAAAATACCAGATGTTTGTAGAAAGAACACCATCTTTACCTCCAATGTAGTGTTTCTAATAATTGAGTTATTGTATCCATTTTCTTTGTGAACAGTAATTTTAAATAACTGAAATAATTTGAAACAATAATTATTGGAGTTAGAGATATAGTTAAGTAGTTAAGATCACTGGCTATTCTTACCAATAACCTGATTAAATTCCCAGGATTCACATGGTCATTCACAATCTTCTGTAGTTCCAGGTCTACTAGATCTAATGCCCTCTACTGGCTCCCATGGTCACCAGATGTGTATGTAATGCACATACATACATGCAGACAAAACAGAAGCATAAGATAATAATAAATAAATCTTGGAAATTATTATTTATTTGGTGCCTACAAACATATGTTAAGAAGGATGAATTTCTTTGAAAAACAGATATCAAATAGAAATAATTAAGAAAAATGTAAGCTTTGAATCTGATAAATGTTAGTTGCTTAGCTTTTTGGAGCTTCTCTTTGATGCTGGTAAAATGATAGAAGTAAGACAGTTCACACTTAGAGAGTTCTCAGAGTAGTAGCTAGTAACCAGAAATAAGGCAAATAATAGAATTAGGTGTTTTCCAATCTTGTAGAAGGAGAAAACAAAGTTGTGCCCACTTATATTTGGTTATCAGTGACATTTTAAAGTCAAGGTCTCACAGAATGTCACTTTTCCATCCTTTATTTTTAGAAGAGATCAATCCACAAACTGCTTGGCTTGGTCCGTGCTCCTGTTTCCCTTCATTGTAAGAGAGAGAAAGGTGTTGGCATGTGACAAGGTTATCCCTGTCTTTTGTTTGGCTTGTGTTTGTTTTGATCTACTGTTCTTATCTCCCCAATGCTTCTGAATTAGGGAGATTCCGAGTTCTTGTCTCCTTCCCTCTGTTCCCCTCAGAACAGGAAAGCAAGGTCTGTGCTGTTCCCTCCAAGCTGCCAAGAATGAAAGAACTGCTCCTCCATCCAGCCCACACATTTGGCTCCACTCCCAACCACTTTAGCCAAAATCGGCTTCATTAGGATTCAAGGGGAAATTGTGGTTTTCCTTTACTGGCTGTTGGAGACTACTGTGCCATGTTGTTGAGAGAAACACAGGGAAGGGGAATCTCTTGATGCCCGACCATAAGGAGAATGTCACACTTGAGAAGTGTCTTCAGTTATTCGTTTCATATCCAGCTTCATTGATTCAGCACTCAGGTGGAGTTAGCTCACTTAAGAGCAGGGATGAGATTGCTAGGGAGTCGTCCACTAAGGGAGCTTCTGATGAAACATGCCTGTTAAACGCCCTGCTTCCCATATTGGTGCGTCCTCTAGTGAAGCTGATAAGACACAGTGACTATGTAAGTCAACTGAGGAATTGTTTGTAGTTGGTATTTACTTATCTGTGCATTTATTTTACTTCTTGCAGACCAACTCCACAGGTTGAGTGGAGCAAACTGGGTAGCGAATTACCAAAGGGAAGAGAAACAAAAGAAAATTATGGAAAGACTTTGAAGATAGAAAACATCTCCTACCACGACAAAGGAAATTATCGCTGTATAGCTAACAACTTCTTGGGGAAAGCCAGTCATGATTTTCATATCATAGTACAAGGTATGTTCTCCATTAAGATTTAAATTTCTGCTTCGAAGAGATGAATAAGTGTACACAATTCACAGACCTTTCCCTCAACAGTTTATGGGTTAAAGTTGATCATTAGTTTAGGGTTTTAGTTGTAGTGTGGGCACTGAGTATCGCTATACTTAATTAATCAGGCTTATAATTTATCTCTACAAACCGTATGGAAGGCACAAATGTTAAGTAGAGAGCTAATGTTAGGGGCTGAACATACATTACTTCCACGGTCTGTTTAAACGGTCATTAAATCTACCCTTTTGTAAGTTTTTATTGCATGGAATAATTTTTATTATAATCTGCACATGATGCTCATAAATGAGGTCATGATCATGAAGTCAAATATTATAGAAAGGACCCTGGAAGGTGATTTGGACTGCTTCCTAATCTTGTCACTCAGCCCCCTTGCCCATGATCAATGAGCTCTCTTTCTCTATTCCTTAGGTTCTTTGTCAAAGAAATGGTGGCTGTAGATGAATTGTCTTTGAGTTATCCTTATTCCAGCATTTTACACTGTGTACCCTAGTATTCAGTATATCACTTCCAGAGAAATATAAAGAGACCATTCAGTGCAAATATTAATTGTTTATCAAATAGTACCAAAATGCATTGCTTTCATCTTCTGTACATAAATAACTGAACTATTTATTGAATAATTGAGATTTTCTGTTATTTGTTGTAATTAAGAATAAGTAGTGGATGATGACATCATTCTCATGAAGTAGCAGCCATAGAAATTAAAAATCCAGGCCTGCCTGTGGTGCAGGAGCAGAGGCTGCATGATCCTGCTGTGATTTGATTAACACTGACTGCTTCCCGTGGGTGGGGGTCACACCTAGGGTTTCCCTCTGTGGTTTCCTGAACTGAATTGATCAGAGGAATGGAGTAGACGCGACATTGTAATTTTGTACTTATTTAGTGCTGTGTTGGCTTACGTACGAAAGAAAATCATCTCTGTCAGGCTATCCGTTTGTGAACTGGGGCTTCCAGGTTTCCATTAATGTTCTGATAAAGTTCACCCTTTAAAGCTTCGTTTTAAAGTTCAAGGAGCACGTCACTAATGGTCTTTTCCCCTCTAATTGCTGGAAAAGAAAAGAGACTAAGCACAGATTCCACTCACAAGCAAATCTTACAATCATTGACCGAGTCATGCATCTGTTTGGACTAACACAATTTGCTAACACCTATACTGTTTTTTTTTAGTCAAGGTGAGAAGAGAAAAATAAAAATAATAAAAAAGGAAATTATTTATTTATTTTTGGTACAACGGAGCAAAACCTGTATAGGAGAGAACTTAGAGTTAAACATTAACATCAACCTCTGTCTACAATAATAGATGTCTCTGACAACAATTTATTCAGAAAGATACTCAGCAAAAGTATGAAAACATGCCCATAAATTTAAAGATTTTTTGGCACTGTATATACAATGACACTGTATATAATGTGGTGATATCTTGTAATGGGGCTATTCCCTAGCCCCTAGTCCTTCTATGGTTCTCTCTCTCTCTCTCTCTCTCTCTCTCTCTCTCTCTCTCTCAAACCAGACATACATAATTATTAGCTGCTCTACTCTGAGTTGCTGACTGTTAGAAATCCTTCCAGATGGCTGCTGCGTTGCTACGGTAGCTGAATATTTTAACAATCTGGCCTCAGTTTTCTTGACTATTAAGACCAAAGCTTTCAAAAGAATTGCAAATGTTGCAAAAAATATCATACAAGCAAAATTAATTATACAACTTAAAAGGTTGACTATATATATATGGTTCTTGAACAAATTATCTTCACTATTTTAAAAGCAGTTATTAGTGATGCTGAGATGTAAATATTGTTTTTATGAAGAATATTGAATCATTATGCTTTTGTGTGAAAATACTAAATGTACACTCAGACGCCTGTTTCAGCTTCTCTTTACACCTGCATGGGAACAGTGAACTATCTTCAAGAAGAATGTTCTAGAAGTACTTTCTGCCCTAAAGCAAGAAAACAGTAACTATAATGTACACGAATCATCAAGAGAGACAAGTTCACCTTTATTATATTTTCTTTTGTCTCTTTTCTCTGCCTCTTTCTTTTCATTCTTTTATTTAGAAACCCAAATTAAATCAGGACTGTCATCTGGGGGGAAGCAGTACTACCGTCTACTTTGAGGCTCCAGCCCATTTTGACCATGTCTTGTGTGGCTATCAGAAGCATAGTTTTTCTTTTCTGTTTGTGATTTTCTTCCCTAGTCTGAAACTCAAATTCTGTGTGCTTGTACTTTAAACTACAGCAGTCTAAATATGTAACCAGATTGCAAGTCAAATGCCTTCTTTTGCATGAGAAAAACAGCTGTGATGTCCTAATTAGATGTCACCATATTTTCTGGGAACCTACAATATGGATTATGGCATATGCAGTAGCAATAGGTGTAATAAGGGCCAGTGAGATGGCCCAGTGAGTAAAGAGGATTGCAGCAAACCTGAATTATGTCTCAGGATGGTACAAAAAGATGAAAGGAGAGAATTGACTCTCTACAGCTGTCTGTCACAGGTACACTGTGGTGTGGACACACACTCAAATAATAATAATAAAGAAAAAGATACATAGGAATGTCACATGACATGATGTTGCCCACTATGGAATCGTTTGAGACTGTTGAATTTTAGAAATATAACATGAATCATTTTTGCACATCTGTTCAATCCTTAATTCTATCCAAAGTGCCCTGCAATGTCTATATGATGCCATGAACTGAAACTCAGTCCAGTCATTGATATCATGAACAATAGCTTATTTTGAATTAACAATTTTCTTTCATAAGAAGTTGGTTGAATGCTTACCTAACATACACAAAGCCCTTGGTTCAATCCCGAGCATGCATAAATTGGGGCTGGTGGTGCACCCCTATGTTCCCAGTACCTGGGATGTAGAGGCAAGAGAATCAACAACTAAAGGTCATCCTTAGCAAACAGAGGCCTACTTGGTATACACAAGACATTGTCCCACGAAAATCAAGAATATAAATATCAAGTAGACAATTGTGATTAAAAGTTTTACTAAGAAAATGTCTACTATGTTACTTGTTTCACAGATATCAAGTTTCCAGTTTTGTTTGTTTGTTGGTCTCATGATAAACATTGTTACTTTCTCAAAAATCTTGTCAGAATTCTAGCATTGGCATCTCCATTTTGGATACCATAAATTGAGTGTATCATCTTGTATTTTTTTTTACAGTCGTGACTAACTGGGTGTACTTTTTGTCAGCTACCACATATCTCAGGCATGTGGACAAACGAATGGGACCCTGTGGCTTTTTCCCCCAAACTGTCAGGCTTACCTATCATTTCCTTTGTGTTTCGTCTCTCCTGTCATCGCCTTGACTAGATCTTACCCATCCCACGGGTGTGTGATTTGAGTTTCAGTAAACGTCTGCTGGTCCTCTGGCCTTGAATCTCAGCTACCCTGAGTTTCTAATCAAGCTACAGGCTGACAATAATGTCTTTTGTGAACCAAGTAGTAGTATGTTAATTAAACCTATGTCATGGAAGAGTGAATGACCAGACGACAGCAAGGATTATTTTCCACCTAAGGGACTTTAGGGTTTTTTTTTTTCTTATGTCTTTCCCAACGAAGTCTTTAGATATTTATCAAGTTCTACTTAAAAGCTCACCCTACATATCTTTTCTTAGCGAGGCATTGTGCCAAATCAGGAAGAAACAAAACGGCAAGCTTCAGCCCTGGTCACCAGTCTGAGGACAGTCACTGCTGACATCAGTACTGAACTATTGAATATTCCACTAGTGAAGTCAACAGTGAGAGTCTCAGCCTAGTCTGGATGTCATGCAGTCATAGATGATTTAAGTCTTAAGTTTCATGCCAATGTTTACATCTGTTTGAACCAGTAGCTTAAGGGAAAAAAGGAGAGAAACTTCTACAGAAATGTGGAAGTGTTTTTAAATCCCATGAAGAATGGGCCAGGTTAATGTATAGTAATGATTCCAACCAACTACCAAATGTTTGAAACCTCCTGAGTGAGTTGATAGATATGGGGTTGGGGCATGTTGGTAATGTAAAGACTCATCTGGACCACTGAACTGACCTTGATTCCTAGTTATATATGTAGGATAGCAGTGGATCAGAACCTGCCTTCAGAGCTTTGCCTCTCTCTGCTTTCCCCAGAGGCTTTGTTCTGAGATCTATGACGTGGCAGGAGCAGGAAATTAAGATTCTTTCATTGTTGACCCTGAAAAAAAATTAGATGAATTCTCCAAAGCTCAGTATTATTTCCATAAGGTCAAAGGTTAGATGAGGTGATACCTCACCTCTTTATTTGATCCTAACAATAATATATCTTTACACACACACACAAAGGTTAATTAAATTCTTAGGATGAGGCTAGTGATTAGAAAATTGATTTTTATTGTACAGTGGGAATGGAAGAATATTTTCATTATTTTTATTTTTTACACACTTGGAAAGGAAGAGTCATAGTTTCTACTATGAACACAATGGCTTGCACGTTCCTCAGGCTTTGCCTGTATCTTGAACATGTTGAAATTTGTTATTGTTATATAAAAAGAGCAGGAAAAAATAAAAGGAAAGAGCCTAGAAAGAGTTCTCAGTGGTCAGGAACTCATGATGCCCTTCCAGAGGAACTAAGTTTGGTTTCCAACACGCATGTTGAACTGGCATCCACCAATATCCATACACCCTACACATAAATAAAAATCTTAAAAATAATAATGTTATCAAGGCACTCTTCCTTTCAGAAAGTGACCTACAGTTCTAATTTAGTTCATTGTACTTTATGCTAAATACCTCAATATTTGTAGATATATATTTGTTAAAAACAGATGTTTAACATGGAAATTAATAGTTGAGCCCACATCCTGTGAGGAGATTCTAAAGGCATGTCTCTTGCTTACACATAGACTTGCCAAAATTCTTTGTATGCATGTTTTCTTTTTTAGGAATTTGGGTCCCCCCCCCCGTGAAATCCCCTTTCTTTCCTTTACTAAAATAATTTGAAAGATATTTTCTTTTTATACATGTGCATATTTTTAAACAGTTTCCTTTTTGAATCAAGGCAGAAATCCACAGTACTTGGGGGAAAATGACCAAGCTAAAGTCAATGGGAATTACTACATCAAAGTTTTATTAAGCCACTTATGAGAATAACCATCAACCTTGCACGTAGTTCTGGAGCAATGGCTCAGTGTTTAAGCGCACTAGCTTCATTTTCAGTGGTCCCGGATTTAGGTCTCAGCATCAACATGGTAGCTGACAACCATCTGTAATTTCAACCAAGGGGTCTGATACCTTCTTCTGGCCTCTATGGGCACCAAGCATCCAAGAAAGTGGTACATAGCCACACATGCAGGCAAAACACCAATAATAATAATAATAATCCATAAACACTTCAAGTCTTGTATTCACTGTTGGCATGGGGCTATTCTGAAAGTGACAAAATATGACAGTAATGTTTGAACTGAAGACACTTGTCTTGCTTTGTTCTGATACTCCAATCTGATTTACACTTCTGAAGGTTTATGTATCAAAAGATAGAGATCATTTATTTCTGTTTCTCCTGGTTTGTTTCAAAAGAAAAACAGGCAAATGTTCCTATCAGGTTCCATCCCTGCTCCTTTGCAAGGAGAACATCTCTAGCAAATTATGTTTTCCAAGTTGATAAGTTATGGAAATTGATATAGATAAAATATGTAAATACTTGTCAATAATCAAGGAACAAGGGTTTTTTTTAATGTTACTGTTATTTGGAAAGCTCTCCAAGTGTATTTCTTTCATATCACCATTTTCAGCTACCTTGTTGCAGCTCGAGTCCTAAGCCAGTCCTAAATGAGTTACCATCTGCTTAGTCCTTCCGCCTGTTTCTGTAAGTGAAATATACACTTGAGGAGCTAAAGCGGCTGTGAATTTTTAGTATGTTAATCTATTTACATGTTCAGAATGTAATGTAAGCACACACACACAAACACACACACACACACACACACACACACACACACACCTTAATACACCCACCTTGCTTTGCTGAACTAAACTAAAAGAGCAGCTGTGGACTATTTGTGGTGTCTGCCCTCTGCTGGTGTATGGTGGAAATGCAGCCCTGTTACAAAGGTTGGCTCTTTTGCTATAGAGACACTTTCTGAAAATCTCTTTGTTTTGTCTTCAGAGCCTCCACGCTGGAAAAAGAAACCTCAGAGTGCAGTGTACAGCACAGGAAGCAGTGGTATCTTGTTGTGTGAAGCGGAAGGAGAACCTCAACCCACGATCAAATGGAGAGTCAATGGCTTCCCAATTGAAAGTGAGTTAAAAACAAACTAAATAAAAATAAAGATCTGAGAGTGACAGTGTGGGGAAGACAGCAATTGGATGGGACAGTATATCAACAGACAGTTCTTTGCTGTATGAGGTATACCAGAAAGGTGTGTATTAGAATAATACATTGTGAAAAAAAATCAACAAGTTCTTCTTTATGAGCAATGTGATGGATGGGAACCTACACAGTGAAAGAGGCATGGAGAGTGTTTATGCACACACTAACATAATT